>NC_137957.1:25878252-26190752 GCF_963924665.1 Micromys minutus
ATTGTGTACTAAAGAGAAAATACAAAATGATAGACAAAGGCCATAAGTTTAAGGCGCACGTGTTTCAGTTCAGCTAATAAATGATGACAATAGCTAAAGTGTTTGCTTCCTCTTTCTTTCTGGAAACAAGTGGAGGCCTCCAAGGTGCAGGAAGGGTGGCAATGCATATTCAATAATTTACCTTGTGCTCACCAAATGGACCCCTTTTTCTGTTCAATTCCTGTATCATTTTCCTTCAACAACTTCACTGGTGGTCTTTGAATGAATAGGAAGATGTTTTAACACTAGAAGTTACAAAAGTCAGGGGTGGGGGGAGTTTTAGTCATTGAATAATTCCATGCTTCAACAAGTAATGAAGACAAAATTTCATTCAATAATAATGCAGACATACAGTCAGTGTCCCAATGAGATTCCTGGTATTTGTGGAATTATTACTCAGTTAAAACAGTTACAAATGCTGTTCTGGAAACTTATATGGTGTAATTTATACTAGTGTAATTTGTGGAATTAGTGTGTAAATTGATCTGGGGATTCAAATGGTTCAGAAACTCATTAGGATTTATGATTCTATTCCACAACAAATGGATGACAACAATAAGGGTATCTAGGGGAGGAAACAGAATAAACATATTTTAAAGAAATCATTTGAACGTAATGTGTAGAGTGATGGGGGCACAGGGAATGGGTATACATTTGAAGAGAACCATTTAAAAACTCTCTGAGAACTCAGATGAAAGGATTTTGGTGTCTTGAACCAAGAAAAGGGAACTGAAGTTTGGTAAAGTAAATGAATATTAGGCACGTTCGGTGGTCATTGCTGACAGATCTTGGTAAGAGCTTGGAATCAGGACAGAAGCAAAGGGGACAAGATATGAAAGAAAAAAAAAAACAGTTTCTGGTAAATGTCGGTTTTATTTCCTCAGATGAAGGGATCACATGAGAGCCACGCCCAAGCTGTGCAAATACATTGTTTTCACTGAGCCCAGAGAATTTCCTTCTCTGTTCTAACTGTCCTTAGGTCTAGGCTTGGAAGCTTGTAGCCTCCCTCCATACAATCAAATCTTCCAAGCTGACTGATTATATCCATTTCATTCAGCTTCTGACTGAATTGCTCTGCCTGGCCTCATACTAACTTTGGCAATATATTCAAATTTTTTGGCTCCTTCTCACTGTCTGGCTTACTCTGTCTTCACTTGTGTCTGGCTTGTTCTTTCTGCCACCCCT
This sequence comes from Micromys minutus, assembly GCF_963924665.1. Classification (NCBI taxonomy): domain Eukaryota; kingdom Metazoa; phylum Chordata; class Mammalia; order Rodentia; family Muridae; genus Micromys; species Micromys minutus. The sequence continues at coordinate 25,879,477 of NC_137957.1, forward strand.
CTCTTTAAAACTGTCCCAGTAAAACTGTCATACAGGAATACCCTTCTTTCTTCTCTCTCCCTCTCCTTGCTCTGAAGTTGTCTCTCTTTTTTGTGTTGTTCTCATGAGAGTTGGACATACCCTAATTCTGACTCATTCTGTCAAATATTTCTCTGATTTTTCACTTTGTCTGCCCATCAATTAGATGTCACTTGGAAACATGGCTGCTTCCTTTCTACAAATTAATCTTACTTTCATTGTTAGGTATTAAGGGTACTAAGGAAATATCTGTATTCCAGGACATATCTGCATTTATCCTAGATCATATAGATCTTGAAGGTCTTTGAATATGATCTCTTGCCAGAGCACCCATATTATTGGATTAAAATTCCTCTACATGTTCCCAGGGTTTATTGCATATACGTATGGATCTAGGGAACATGAAATTAGGAATTCATTATGGCAAAAAGAAGATGGCTTAGTCTTTGAATACATGAAGTTTGATGTAGTTTCGAGCTATAAAAATAGTTATGTTTGTGATATATTTATTTATAAGCTTAGAGAATTCTGAAATCGAGATATCAATGTGAAAATAATAGAATTATCTGAGTCAAGAAAACACATAAATAAAAAGTGATGAATTTAAATTTAAAAATATTATTAATATACCATGAAGCTCAATAATATTTTAAGTCATATAATGTAAAAAATATTAAAATGTGACCAACAAATGAAGATGAAACCCACAGAAACCAACTTTTCTTGGCTAGTTCAGAATAGGGCTGAGGCCATGTATTAACTAATGCAGGGTAATTCTATTATACTATTACTATACTAGATCATAAATCATGTAAGTAGATAGACAATGCTTAGTTTTCTACCATATAGTCACTTTCTGGCATAAAACTGATATTTAATAAATACTTTGGGACGTGAAAGAATATATATTTTAAACTATTCCCAATTAGCATCATGTTATTGTACACTCTGTAAAGATTATTCTTGTATTATTTAAATGCAAATTTATGTGCCCCCCCATATCTGGATGCACTCCTTATTCTGAGAATCTTCTGTCTTAATGTTATATAAATATTGCTCCACAATTATTCTCTGATTGGTTAGTAATGAAGCTGATCAGCCAATGACTAAACAGTGGAAAGTATAAGGCTGGACTTCCTCCCAGCCGCTGGAGGAGGAGGAAGAGAGAGGAATTAGGATTGGACACAGGAGGCAGTCCAGGAGACACCATGAGAGAATTCCTGGAGCAGAGAGAGCTAGATCAGTACTAAAAGGCAAGCATCATGGGGATTTAGGCTGAGAGGTTTTGTGCCCCCAATTGCAGGGGCTCTGCAGACCACCAGAAACCATCGGGAGTCCAACTTGTATTTAAAACCAAAGAATTTTTATTCGACTTAAGCCTAAAAATCTCCAGCCTCTCCAGTGCAGTGGATAGGTGTTGCAGACCCTGAGCCAGTAAAGCCTTGCCTATTTATTACAGTTTTAGGAGGGCAAGGGGCTTTCCAGCTTGGCAGTTACATGACTGGTTGACATTTGAAAATTGCAGCTCAGTACATTTCTGTTGACTACTAATGATTTCAGCTTGGTATGAATAATGGTGGCTTGCTTAAGCAATCTATTTTGAGACATCTAGAATATTAGGTACTTTCCTCCTAAGCACTGATTGGCTGTTACTAGGGGTGCTTGTTTGTTAGAGGAGTAGTGGCTATTGCTAGAGGTGTCTTGCTTCCTGGAACAAGTAACTGAGTTCATATTAAAGAAAAAAGTTTAACATAAGATGGAGTCTGAATGCAAAATGGAGTTTGTAATGTTAAGCTGACCCCTTCAAGAGGTAGCCATTTTAACTTAGAGGATTAAAATAGAGTAATACTGCTCGGTTGTTGAGCTAACATTTGTTGAGTAAATGTACTAGTCCGGTCTCAATTATTTGGGAGCTAGTTGGTTTAAAAGAAAAAGCTGGAACACTTATAAATTTGCACGAACTAGCAAGCTATCTTCATTTTAAATATATTTTCACCATGGAGTTGAGAATTCATTTCAAAAGGCTTCAAAATGATATGAAATTCTTGATATAGTCTGTGAAAATTTATCATGAAGGTTTTTAAACAAATTTAATTAATAGAGATTACAAATTATTCCCATAACTTGATGTTATTCTCATCATTCATACAGGATAACAACAGATCTATTCTCAGGTTACATTGAGAAGACTCTGCATGGAAGTACTACTTGATTCATTTATTAGGAGATGCCCAGTGTTATTTGCTTCGATGTTCAACGTGGTAGATATGAAAATATGCACAGTTTTTTTTCTGTCTCTAAGAGATATTCTTAAACATCTCCAAATGCTCAAGTCTCTTATATAAACTATCATAGTAATCTAATAAAATTGACAAATATTCTGTAAACTTTCATCCCTAGGTTATACCAACCACAACACAAATAGTTGCTATATCATGTGTTTAGGGGACAGTGATATGTTCAAAAACAAGTTCAATTCTGAAAACATAGTTTCTATCTGTTGTTGGTTAATTCCAGACATGTACAGCCTAGAGCCAACCACAATAAATGTTTGATATCTGTAGATCAAATCAATAGCACACTGGTGCATGAGGAGGCTTGGGTCTAATTCTAAGCACTCAAAATTTCTTAGCACCCTTCAACTTTCTTAAAATATTCCCATATACAACCAAACGTAATTCTAGGACTCTTTGAAATCATTCATATTTTTGTAGCTGCTCTTATCTACAAATAGTATTAAAACATGGGAGCAGTGAAACCTCAACTGGCTTAAGTGTAACCGATCTGAAATCGAAAAATAAAAATGAAATTGATTGATCCTAGAGCTTCACAAGTACTGAATAAGCAGTCTACATCTGAGCTATATCCATACACTGAAATAGAACATTCTGGTACAGAAAGAACAGAACAGAGACAAAAATGCCAGCATTTCATGGGGCATAGAGGTACTGAGGGAAACAGTGAAGGGACTGCTTCGTTTCAGATGAATGAAATTGTTCTGCTTTCACTGTAGAATGAAGATGGGCTTCAATCAAATGATATGACTATTCAGTTAAAATGTTTGCAGGAAAATGAACTAGAGAAAAAGAGTGTGACTATGGAGACCCATCCGTTCTGTCACCATTACCATTAACACCCATTTTATAATTGCAGGGGGGGGGGCAGGGGAAAACAGCGCCTGCACCTCACTGAACCTGCAGAAATTATATTATCAAGTGAGCATCCTTTAACCTCCACACCTCAAGCTTTTCACACATTCACCAATATCTCCCATAATAATGTTTTCATATTTAGTATTTGGCATTTTTATTCAGAATATTGAACATATAAACCATGGACATTATATGTGTATAACATATTTGAAATATATATATGTGTGTGTGTGTGTGTGTGTGTGTGTGTGTGTGTGTGTGATTTAGGTTTCAGTTTTATGTAGACTGTATGTAAACATTAGTGCTCTTGAGACAGTCTATCTACATCTGGTGTCAGCGGGACTTTCACACTGGTTGATGTCATAAAATATTTAGGGGAGAGAAGACATGGCAAATGAGCAAGTCAACAGTTTCCGTAAGTATATCTCATAACTAGCAGTGTGAGGAACTCACGCTGAGCCCATGTGAGTGTGGGTGGAGGTGAATGCCAGGTTAATTGTTGCATTCAGTATCATTCAGAAGAAAACAATAAGAGCTAAAATTACAGCGTTTATATTCCTGCCTTTCAATTTTATTCATCCCTTTATTGCTTTTGTTTCTCTGTTCCTATTATTTGTATCTCATGTTTGATATTATTTCCCTCCCCTTTTCTCACCAGATTTCTTTTGAAAAGATTTAGTTAAAAAATTCCTTTCCAGAAAGAAGACTTAAAAATAAAGAAAACACTATTTCTTTATTCTTCATATAGAGTTGAAAAGATAGGTCCATGGGAAATATTGTCATGTAGTCTGCTTGAAAAAATAGGTCTTTTGGAGGGAGAAATGTGCTGTGAGATGCCTCTATTACCTGCTTTGGTTATAGGCCATCGACAGTCCCAAGCCTGTGGGCAATGTTAATTATTACCTGACAGGTCGTTTTTCTTGCTTGCTAGTTTTCCAGCCCCTGGAGATCCACTCCCTTATTTGATTATGGATGTGTCGTCCATGTAATGAAAGAACTCTAACTTCAGGTACACAGCTTCCCACTCTCCAGGGATGTTCACCTTCATGGTGTTATTTAGAGATGAATCATGCATGACACAGTCATGTGTCAAGGATACTACACCCTAACATGACACCAACGCTAGGCTGAAAGTCATCTTGTGTTCCGAGCTTCAAATTATTGTAAAATTTTCTTAATTCAGAAAGGTCACAGTTATATAAGGTAAGACATTCTACCTTTTTTTTATTGCCTATGCACTTTCTGTGTGTCTCCTTTCTCAGACTGTTTCATCACCATGTTTGATTTTACTTGCATATTTGTAACCAGCATTGATGTTGACTTTCCAAATTCTTGATATTTGAGAAGTTCATTGTATTGGATATTCCCTCAAGGGACACATTTTAAAAACGTGGTGGTGGTGGTCTAATGGGCAGTTACAAGTGCCCTAAACTCATCAGTAAGTTAATCCATTGACTATGGTTTATGGATTAATGATTGATTCATACCTTCCTCGACTTTATGCACGGAATTTTGGAACTAGAAGGTGGAACTTCAAAGGAGGAGTTTATGTGAGGTGTGGCTTTGAGAGATATACCTTTATGCCCAGCTTAATTTCCCAACTGTCCTTAAATGAAGATATCCTTCCTCCATCATATCCTGGTACCATGGCATTTCTTCTTTGTTACTGCTCTAAAAATGGGAATCTCTGAAGCTATCAGTCCGCACTGTCCTTCCCACTGTTTTTTCCACTTAGATATTTTGGTGTAGCAACAAAAAGCTGTCTAGACATTCTATTCTTGCATTTGGAAATCATTCATACTCATGATGAGGGAATTGTGGGCAGCAAAAATGCAATATTAAGTTTTTTATGAGCTGTAAATTGCTGTACCCCTTAAACAGAAAGGAGTGTTTGAGTGCACTTTCTTAACAAATGCAGGACTCTACCGTACTTTTCATGATACACAGACAAAATACTAGTGTTCATCTTGGTTTAACCTTTTTATTCAATTTAGGACCCCAATCTATGGGATGCTACTATTTACTGTAATTCTATCTCAGATTATCTAATCAAGAAAACCTGTCATAGACATACCCAGAGATCTGTCTCCTCTCTATTTCTATCCTCTCAAAAAGAAAGCTAATGTTAAATATCATAGGCCATGAGTTCAACTCAAGCATTACAAATTTCAACATTTTATTAAATACACCATAATTGTACACATTTATGGCCTAGCATATGATGTATGGGTATCTACATGTGTTCTGTAATAATTCAATCAAGCTATATGACTTTTACATAATCTGAACCACAGTAGCACTTTATATTTCTGCCTCAGTCATTCAAACAGTGCATTGAAAAGTAACTTTCAATTGAAAATAAAATTTAGGAGATGTTTTATGGTAATGAATTTCAAAATCTACAAGGTTCTGGGATCACATATATTCAGACTGAAGTTACTTTTCTTCACAATCATGCTTTTGGGGAAAAAAAGTCAATCCTATTTTGGAGAAAACTTATTTGAGATTGTCATTGACCAAAGGCAGGACTGCTTTCTGGGGCTGAAAAGCCTATGTTATTATATTAGTTCATTAAGCTCATGATTAATTTTGAAGACTCTCTTGTGCCTTTATAGAAAGAGTGATTATTTGGTCATTTTTTTTTTACAAAATAGTTTAAGCCAATTAAATTATATTAAGATGTTTTTCTGTACCTCAGAAACATTATTAATACAAGGTAAAATCTTTTAAGATGCACACTATTGCAATGAGAATGCAAATGTTTTTGTTTTTTTCCACAGAAGACATCCTGGTTAAACATCTTCATCTCCTTGTCATGAACTTCTTGCTTCCTCAACAATTTGACACTAATGCTACAACATCACTTCTGACTCAGATATTTTCATGTGGATAAAACACAAACTGGGCAACCAGTTACTGTGTTATTCTACTGTGCCATTGGAATATTGGAAAGTTAAGAGTCTATAAGTTTTACTTGAAAGATAAAGTGTGAAAATGTAAAATCAGAATAAGGACACCCACAAATGGTTTCCAAGGCTGATGACAGATAAAAATGTCTTAGAGCCAAACACACCATTCCTATTATTCACTCATAAATAGAAAATAACACAATCACACACACACACACACACACACACACACACACACATATATATAATTGTCAGCATACACTAGAATTTGCTTATTTAAATATTAAAATCTAAATAATAAGATATAATTTAGTGTTTATTCAAATTATCTGAAGATTTAAGCAAGAATTATGTTGAATTATTTGTCTGTCTGTGTGTGTATCTATATCCAGGTGTGTATGTGTATGTGTGGTGTGCATGTGGAGATCACAGGTCATTCTTACATGTCCTTCCTAAGGTACATTTAACCTTACTGATTGGTTGGTTGGTTGAATGATTGAGTGAGTAAATGGCTGATTGTGTGTGAGCATTATGTCTACATTTATGTCTTTGCACTACCTGTGTTTCTGGTGCCTGCAGAAGAGAGAAAAGGGTGGACAATCTCCTGAAACTGCAGTTATAGATGGTTATGAGTCACCATGTGGCTGCTGGGAATGGAAACTGGATCCTCTAAAAGAGCAGTCAGTGCCCTTAACCACTGAGCAATCTTTCCAGCCTCCAACTTTCTATTTAATTTCATGTTTGTCTAGATAGTTTGAATGTGTGTTCACATGTCAGTGAGTGCACATGTGTGCACATAGAGGGCAGAAGATAAAGTTCAGTGTCTTCCTTGATAATTCTCCTCCTTAAACATTTCTCTTAAACATGGACATCTCTCAAGGACCCAAAGCTCTTTATGGCCGGTCTTACTAACCAGTTTATGCCCAGTATATTTTCTTTTTCTGCTCCACTGAGCTAGGGCTAGAGGCAGGCTGCCATGCATACACAGCTTTCTGACCTCACATGTGGGTGACATATGTACACCTCCAACACACACAACTGTGTCATACACAAAACTTTTTATAAGGAAAATCTTGTTTTGGAGCTTTCAGCCTGTTTTAAGTTAATCAGTACTGAGTGGTATGAAAGGTTGCTGCTCAGCAAAAGGGAGTACAGTGCTCATTAACAGAACCATGCACGGGTGTTGTTTTGCTTGCTTCACAAACTTAGCCCATGGTTATGAGTGAGTAATGAATAGATAGGGTGGAAAGGAAGGGAACAGGAAAAAGAATACAAATGAATAGATCAGTGGAGCAGATATGCCTTGTGCAGATTAATTTTACTAAAATGCCTGGCCACTGATGAGTTGGTAATTTTCTTGTGATTAACATACACTTGCGCAATGCTAAGGAGGACTGGTATTATGACCTGCATGCAATTTTGCATATTAGAGTAGGATTGCTTCCTAGGAGGTTTAATTTCTCAAGCTAGTAAGGCAAAATTGCTGTTGAAATCCATAATACTGCCAATCAAACTTGAGTTGAGCTCATGTACCTCTATATAAGAATCTGTGAATACATTTAATTTTGAGAAACACTACAATAAGTTTCAGTAAAAGCAAAGTGAGAACCCTGGCTAAGAATTTACCCACTACTCAGTGGAGGGGTAGCTTTAATAGAGTCCCAGTTTGAAACCAATATGCTTACCCTGAGTCCCTGGTCCATAACTTAGCGGCTGTTCAATATTAGCCGAATCACTTGATATCTCTTGCTTCATTTCCACCTCTGGGAAACTGCAATGTAAATGCACTTGTAGAATAAGTCGGACTGAGGGAATCCAACGAGACAATCTAGGTAAAAGATTTGAAGCAGTATTTGCCACACAGTAAATGCGTTTGCCATTCCTCCCAACATTAGGATGACTGTAAAATTTCCAACAGTGAACAAGAGACAGATAAGAATTTAAGAACTTTTCTGATGCCTGAATAATGTGTTGCATTCTATTTTAGTAAATATGACACTGTAAACTTGATGTGCACATATATGTTTCTGGCTAAGAGGAGAGAAGATAAGTACCGCCCAGCACACAGTAGTTGATGCTTACTGGGTTTTTATTTAAATTTTGCTGAAGTAGTTCGATGTGAACACACTATTCCCAGAAACAATGTAGAGATGCCCAAGGTGGCTTACACCCAATCTTTCCAGTCTCTCGGTACGATTTTCAGGTCCTACAGAACAGGAACCTGTCCCATGGTTTTAAGTATGAACTTCAGCAGAATTCAGGTTAGATTTTCAATCCAGTTCAAAATTAAAATAGACTGGTAGACTCCCCTGCTGCAAATCATTTTAGCTCCTACATTTTATCTGGTCATATACTATAGATTTAAAATATTCAATGGAATGATTTTTTTTTACCTGTTTTGCTCTGGAGCCTGCACAGTCTATGTGAGTTTGTGTGAATGTGTGTGCATAAATGTGTTTGTGCATGCATATGTATACATAAACACACACACACACACATACACACATGCCATAACCAGTCTGAATAGTTCATTTATTCAACCAATGCCTTTCAGTACCACAAACCCAGAGACCAAGTAGTAACCTCAACATAATAGTTGAGCAAGACATACCAATTTCATCTTATTGACAATCTAGATGAGAACTTTTAAAATTAGATTAAGGAAAGTTCATTGTCCTATGTGTGCCACTGGTATGTATTTGAAGCTTAACTTCTCTGTAGATTGCTAAGAAAAGAGAGGACTCAAGGCCTGCCTGCAGACTGCTGAGTACCCGGAAGAACCTCAGAAGCTCTCCCCCACCTGAGCCCACTGAGACAGAGTTAGGTCACCACTATCAGAACTCACTGCCTGCCCTCAAAGCTGAACACCCAGGAGCAAATTTCCTCCTAGCCCATGGGCCCTCAGACCCACAGGAGAGACAAATTCCAGTCAGAGACAAGATCACATGACATCACAGATAACAAGAGGGCAAGAGGCAAGCAAAAAAACCTAAGCAATGGGAAACAAGACAACCCAGCAACATCAGAACCCAGTACTCCCATCACAGCAAGTAGTGGATTTCTCAACACACCAGAAAAAGAAGATATGGACTTAAAATTATACTTCATGACAATAATGGAGGTCCTCAAGAAGCACATAAATAACTCCCTTAAAGAATTATGGGAGAACCGGGAGAGCATATGTAAACAAGTAGAAGCCTTAAAGAGGAAACACAAAAATTACATAAAAAGCTACAGGGAAACACAAACAGGAGACAGAATTGAAAATGGAAATAAAAACAATAAAGAAGTCACAAAAGGAGACAACCCTGGAAATAGAAAACATAGTAAAGAAATCAGGAGTCACAGATGCAAGCATCACCAACAGACTACAAGTGATGTAAATGAGGCACTCACTAGCCCAAAAAGCTTGGAATACTCAAGAAACAATTCACAGGAACTATGAAGCTCAAAGAGAAGAAAAGCCAGAAGGTGGATGCCTGAGTCCCTCTTAGAAGGGAAAATAAAACACTCATGGGAGGAAATAATGGGACAAATAGAGGAGCAGGGATGGGAGAAAAAAATCATCCAAAGACTGTCTCACTTGGAGATCCATCCCATATGCAGCCACTAAACCCAAGCACTATTGCTGATGTCAAGTAGTGCTTACTGGCAGGAATCTGATATGGATGCCTCCTCAGAGGATCTGTCAGAGCCATACTGATAAAAAGGAGGAAGCTTGCAGCTTCAGACTGAACACTGGGACCTCAAAGAAGGAGTTGGGCAAAGAACTGGAGGGGCTGAAAGGTTGTACAATACCATGGGAAGAACAAAATAATCAAATAACCAAACCCACCACAGCTACCAGGCACTAAAACACCAAACAACGAGTTTGCAAGGAGAGACCCATGGCTCCAGGTACATATGCAGCAGAGAATATCATTCTATGGCACCAGTGAGAGGAGAGGACTTTGGACCAGCTAAGGCTTGTTTTCCCAGTGCAGGGGAATGCTAAAGTGCTGAGATGGGAGAGGGAGGTTGGGAAAGAGAGCACCTTCATTGAGTCAAAGGAAGGGGGATTGTGGATGGGATTGACAGAAAGGGGATAACATCTGAAATGTAAATACAGAGAATACACAATTAAAAAGAGAGAGAGAGAGGATGTCAGGTGCAGAAGACAACATAGAAAACACTGACATAACAGTCAGAAAAAAAATGCAAAAATCAAAAAGCTCTTAACTCCAAACATCCAGGATATTTAGGATACAATGAGAAGACCAAACCTAAGGATAATAAGTATAGAAGAGAGCAAACACTCCCAACTAAAAGGTCCAGTAAATATCTTTAACATATCATAGACAAAAACTTCCCTAACCTTAAGAATGAGATGACTATGACCATGCAAGAAGCCTACAGAACTTCAAATTGATTGGACCAGAAAAGAAACTTGTCCCAAAACATAATAGTCAAAACTCTGAATGTCCAAAACAAAGAAAGAATACTAAAAGCAGTAAAGAAAAAAAGACAAGTAACATATAAAGGCAGACTGATAACAATTACACCAGACTTCTCAACAGAGATTATGAAACCTAGAAGATCCTGGACAGATGTCATTCAGACACTAAGAGAACACAAATGCCAGTCCAGGTTGCTATATCCAGAAAAACTATCAATTACCATAGAAGAAGAAACCACAATATTCTAGGACAAAAGCATCTGTCCACAAATCCAGCCCTACAAAGGATAATAGATAAAAAACTCCAACACAAGGAGGAAAACTACACCCTAGGAAAAGTAAGAAAATAATCCTCTTGCAAAAAAAAAAAAAACCAAAAGAATAAAGGCACACAAACATAATTCTACCTCTAACAACAAAAATAACAGGAAACACAACTATTACTACAAAAATAACTATTAAAAATACTATTAAAAATAACAATAATCACTATTCCTTAATATCTTGTAACATCGTTGGACTCAATTCCCCAATAAAAAGTCATAGACTATCAGACTGGATACATAAACAGGATCCAACATTTGCTTGCATACAAGAAACTCACCTCAGAGACAAAGACAGACACTACCTCAGAGTAAAAGAATGGAAAACAAAACTTCCAAGTAAATGGTACCAAGAAACAAGCTGGAGTAATCATTCTAATATTGAATAAATTTTCATTCTAATATGAAATATATTTTCAATGAAAAGTTATTAAAAATATAAAGAAATACACTTTTACTCATCATGAAAAATCTATCAAAATGAACTCTCAATCCTGAACATCTATGCTCCAAATCAAAGGGCACCCAAATTCATAAAAGAAATTTTATTAAGCTCAAAGTATATATTGTACTGCACACAATAATAGTGGGAGACTTCAGTGCCCCACTCACATCAATGGACAGATTATGGAAGCAGAAACTGAAAGGAGACACAATCAAACTAGCAGAAGTTATGAACCAATTGGAATTAATAGACATCTACAGAACATTTCATCCTAAAAAAAAGAAGATCCCTACTTCTCAGCACCTTATAGTACCTTCTCCAAAATTTAACATATAGTTGGCCACAAAACAGGCCTCAACAGATATAAGAAGATTGACATACTTGTATGCATCCTATCAGATCACTATAAATTAAGGCTGGTCTTTAATAACAACAAAAATAGTTCAAAAAATCACAAATACATGGAAGCTGAACAATCTTTACTCAATGATAACATGATCAAAAAAGAAATAAAGATGAGAATTCTTTACAATTTAATAAAAATGAAGGCACAATATACCCAAACTTACACGATGCAATGAAAGTAGTACTAAGAAGAAAACAGCTCTGAGTGTGTCCAAAAAGAAACTGGAGACAGCATACACTAGCAGCTTGACAGCACACCTAAAACCTCTAGAACAAAATGAAACAGATACACCCAAAAGTAGTAGATCACAGGAAATAATTAAACTCAGAACAGATATCAACCAAATAGGAACAAAAAGAACTATACAAAGAATCAACAAACCCAAGAGCTGGTTCTTTGAGAAAAAATCAACAAGATCGATAAACCCTTAGCCAGACTAACTAGAAGGCACAGAGAGAGTATCCAAACTAATAAAATCAGAAATGAAAGGGGAGACATAACAAGAGGAACTGAAGAAATTCAAGAAATCATCAGATCCTACTACAAAAAAAAAAAAAAAAAACTATATTCAACAAAGGTAGAAAATCTAGAAGAAATTGATTAATTTCTAGATAGATATCAGGTACCAAAGTTAAATCAGGATCAGATAAACCATCAAAAAAGTCCCATATCACCTAAAAAAATAGATGCAGTCATCAAAAGCCTCGCACTCACAAGAAGCCCAGGACCAGATGGGTTCAGTTCAGAATTCTATCAGACTTTCATAGAAGACCTAATACCAACACTCTCCAAACTATTCCACAAAAATAAAATAAAAGAGAGAGACTACTACCCAACTTGTTCTTTGATGCCACAATTATGCTCATTCTAAACCACACAAAGACACTACAAAGGAAGACAACTTCAGACCAATTTCCCTCATGAACATCGAAGCAAAAATACTTAATAAAATTTTTGCAAACTAATTCCAAAAACACATCAAAACGATCATTCACCATGATCAAGTAGGCTTCATCTCAGGGATGCAGGGATTGTTCAATATACAAAAATCCCTCAACATAATCAATTATATAAACAAACTCAAAGAAAAAAATCCCACATGATCATCTCATTAGAACCTGAGAACGAATTTGACAAAATTCAACACCCCTTCATTTTAAAAGTCTTAGAAAGATCAAAAATTCAAGGTTTATACATAAACATAGGAAAAGCAATATACAGCAAACCAATAAACAACATCAAAGTAAATGGTGAGAAATGTGAAGCAATCCCACTAAAGTCAGAGACTAGACAAGGCTGCCCACTGTATCCATATCTATTCAATTTAGTACTGGAAGCCCTGGCCACAGACATTAGACAACAAAAAGAAATCAAAGGTATTCACAATGGAAAGGAAGAAGTCAAAATATCACTATTTGCAGATGATCTGATAGTATACTAAAGTGACCCCAAAAATTCCACCAGAGAACTTTTATAACTAATAAACAACTTCCTCAAAGTGTCTAGATATAAAATTAACTCACCCAAACCAATCACTTTCCTCTACTCAAAGGATAAACAGGCTAAAAAAGAAATTAGAAATCGACACCCTTCTCGATAGTCACAAAGACTAAAAAATATTTTGGGGTGACCCTAACCAAGCAAGTGAAGAATCTGTATGACAAGAACTTCAAGATTCTGAAGAAGGGAATTGAAGAAGATCCCAGAAGATGGAAAGATCTCCCATGCTCATGGATTAGAAGGATCAACATTGTAAAAATGCCCATCTTGCTGGAAGAAATCTACAGATTCAATGCAATACCCATCAAACTTCCAACTCATTTCTTCATATAGTTAGAAAGAGCAATTTGCAAATTCATCTGGAATGACCCAAAACCTAGAATAGTGAAAACTATTCTCAACAATAAAAAACTTCCAGAAGAATCACCATCCCTGATCTCAATCTATATTGAAGATGAGTCCTTATAAAACATATGGTATTGTTAAAGAGATAGGCAGAGCAGTGGAATAGAACTGAAGACCCAGAAAGGAACCCAAAAACCTATCATCACTTGTTCTTTGAAAAAGGAGCTAAAAATATTCAATAAAAAAAGGACAGTCTCTTCAACAAATAGTGTTGGTTCAACTGGCAGTCAGCATGCAGAAGAATGCAAATTTATCCATCCTTATTTCCTTGCACAAAGCTCAAGTCCAAGTGAATCAAAGACCTTCATATGAAACCAGATACACTGAAACTATTAGATGAGAAAGTAGGGAAAACCTTAGAACACATAGGCACAGGAGAAAATTTCCTGAACAAAACACCAATGGCTCAAGCTCTAAGGTCAAAGATTAACAAATGGGACTTAATGAGATTGCAAAGTTTCTGTAAGGCTAAGGACATCGTCAAGAAAACAAAACGGCAACCAACAGAATGGGAAAAGATCTTTACCAACACCACATCAGATAGAGGCCTAATATCCGAGGTGTACAAGGAACTCAAAAAGCTAGACACCAGAGAATCAAATAACCCTATTAAAAAATGGAGTACAGAGCTAAACAAATCATTTTCAGTTGAGGAACACCGAATGGCCGAGAAACATATGAGGAAGTGCTCGACATCCTTAGCCATCAGGGAAATGCAAATCAAAACAACCCTAAGATTCCACCTCACACCAGTCAGATTGGCCAAGATCCAAAACTCAGATGACAGCAGATGCTGGCGAGGCTGCGGAGAAAGAGGAACACTTCTCCACTGTTGGTGGGGTTGCAAGCTAATACAACCACTCTGGAAATCTGTCTGGCGATACCTCAGAAAATTGGATAGAGTACTACCTGAAGACTCAGCTATTCCACTTCTGGGCATATACCCCAGAGACACTTTAATACACAACAAAGATATATGCACCACAATGTTCATAGCGGCTCTATTTATAATAGCCAGAAGCTGGAAGGAACCCAGATGTCCTTCAGAAGATGAATGGATACAAAAATTGTGGTACATATACACAATGGAATACTACTCAGCCACCAGAAACAATGACTTAACCAAATTCTTAAGAAAATGGCTACATCTAGAGAAGATCATCCTGAGTAAGATAACCCAGTCACAAAAGAACAGACATAATATGCAGTCACTGATAGTGGGATGCTAACCCCAGAGGCTTGCACTCCCCCAGAAACAACTCACAGACTGTATGAAGTCCAAGAAATAAAGAAAACAAAAAATATACATATATTCACAAAACAAGAAGACTTTGACTATTTCCATGTTGCGTTTTGTTTTGCATGTACTTTACGCTTATTGCAACTAGTAGGTTTTCAATGCATACTGTCAAGCCCTTGAAAAAAATCAAGTACTGACTAAAAAACATATTCACATGGTTTTATGTAAAATTTATTTTAATGTCTGAAAAAACAGTACTGACAAAAATGTATAATTTTAAGCAAAAAATGTTTAAAATCTTTACATTTATCTTTGTTTTGCAAAATAAAGTCGTTTAAAAAAAAAAAAAGAAGAGAAAGTAGGGAAGATTATAGAACACATAGGCACAGGGGAAATTTTCCTGAACAGAACAATGGCCTATGCTCTTAGGTCAAGATTCAAAAATGGAACCTCATGAAATTGCAAAGTTTCTGTAAGGCTAAGGACACTGTCAAGAAGACAAAACGGCTGCTAACAGATTGGGAAAGGATCTTTACCAATCTTACATCTGATAGAGGGCTAATATCCAACATATACAAAGAACTCAAGAAGTTAGACTCCAGAGATTCAAATAATCCTATTAAAAATGGGGTAGAGAGCTAAACAAAGAATTCTCAACTGAGGAATATCAAATAGCTGAGAAGCACTTAAAGAAATGCTCAACATTACTTGTTGTTAGGGAAATGCAAATCAAAACAACCCTGAGATTTAACTTCATACCAGTCAGAATGGCTAAGATGGCAGCAGATGCTTTCCAGGATGTGGAGAAAGAGGAACACTCCATTGTTGGTAGGTTTGCAAGTACAACCACTCTGGATATCAGTCTGCAAGTTCCTCAGTAAATTGGACATAGTACTACCTAAAGACCCATCTATTCAACTCCTGGGCATATACCCCTAAGACTCTCCAACATATAAAAAGGACTCGTGCTTCTCCATGTTCATAGCAGCCATATTTATAATTGCCAGAAGCCTGAAAGAACCCGTATGTCCTTCAACAGAAGAATCGATACAGGAAAATGTGGTACATTTACAGAGTAGAATACTACTCAGCTACTAGAAACAAAGAATTTATGAAATTCTAGGTGAATGGATGAAACTAGAGACTATTGTCCTGAGTTAGGTAACCCAGTCTCAAAAGAACATACATGCTATGCACTCACCAGTAAGTGGGTACTAGAAAGCTTTAAATAGTGAAGAAACAATTCACAGACCTTATGAAGCTCACAAGAAGAAAGCCAGAATGTTAATGCTTCAGTCCTTTTTAGAAGGTAGACCAAAACACTCACTAGAGTAAAAACAAGGTCAAATAGCAGGGCAGGGATTGAAGAAAAGATCATTCAGAGGCTGACTCACCTGGGGAGTTACTCCATATGCAGCCACTAAACCCGAGCACTATTGCTGATGCCATGAAATGCTTACTGGCAGGAACCTCTATGGATGCCTCCTCAGAGGCTCTTCCAGAGCCATACAGAACAGCCGAGCAGGCTTGCAGCTAACCATCAGATTAAACACATGGACCCCAATGAAGGAGCTAGAGAAAGGAATGAAGGAGCAGAAAAGATTTGCAACCTCGTGGGAAGAACAATATTATCAACCAACCAAACCCTCCAAAACTCCCATGGGCTAAAATACCAACCATTGAGCACACATGGAGAGACCCATGGCTCCAGCTGCATATGTAACTTAGGATAGCATTGTCTGGCATCTTTGCAAGAAGAGGTCTTTTGTCCATTGTTGGTCTATTTTCCTAATGTAGGATAATGCCAAGGCCCTGAGATGGAGAGGGTGCACCTTTGTGGAGATAAGTTGAGGGAGATGGGGAGGGTTATGTTGGGGTGGGGGACGAGATGGGATAACATCTGAAATGTAAATACAGAGAGTATTCAATAAAAATCAGTAAAAAAAGAAAGAGCACATCCCAATTACATATAAACTTTTTTTTTTTGTGTGCACTTAAGTGCATATAGAGCTCTCATCTGTGTGACAAGGCCAGGGATTTGAAAAGTAACCACTGCTTTCATTTCCACTTCTGTCTGTGCAGGAGGGAGCTCAGTAAGGGTCTGGTGTGCTCCCTTTTTTTCCTTTTTCATATTCTGCCACTTTGTTATGTGGTTACTGTAGGGTCAGTCTTCTGCCATTCTTGAAACAGGACATTGAGGAAAACTTTGTTTCTCAGAGGCTGACACTTCACGACATACTTCACTACCAATTGTTATTTTTCTCATCATTTTTACTCATGCTAATGAGTAAGACAAGACCCCATACTGTCTACAGAGTGTTACAATTTTTCATAAATATTCAGAGGCTTTAAATATCATAGCAATGTTCCGTTGGAATCCTGGGTTACTTTGATCTATTATAAGATCAAATTCATTATTGACAGAAATGACAAGCACTACAGTGACTGAGGACTTACTGTGTGTCCCAGCTGTACAAGGAATGTTTCAGAGGACTCTTTTTTTTAACTATTCTTGCGTATCTGTGAGGAAGATGACATTCTATATTTCTAGATAAGAAAGACAGTACGTGGGAGAGCAAGGAACAGAGCACTTTCTCTGCTGAGTTACACCCCAAAGCTCATCTTATTTACCTTATCCTTCATCTTTTAGAAAATTACATTTAAAAATCTACTGGTGCACTGGATTAGTCTGGGTATTGTAAAGGAAAAGAACGAAACAAGGACCGGTTATATTGTGAAAAGTGGAGATTTTAGATTAAAATACAGGAAGCAGTCTGCGTAGTCTTAGGGGTGAACATCTTCCCACTGGTAAGACTGAAAACAGAGAAGTTAGAGAAAGGACTGAAGAAGATGAAGGAGTTTGCAACCCCATAAAAAGAACAGCAATATCAACCAACCAGATCCCCAGAGCTCCCAGGGACTAAACAACCAACCAATGAGTTCACATGGAGCGACCCATGGCTCCAGTCACATATGTATGGGGATGGTCTTATCCAGCATCAACAGAAGTCCCTGGTTGTATGAAGACTCGATGCCCCACTGGAGGGGAATGTCAGGGCAGGGAGGCAAGAGGGAGTGGATGGGTGGATGAGGGAGAAGCTTCATATAGGCAGTGGGAAGGGGGATGGGATAGGGAGAAAAGGCTTAATCGTTTGTGGAAATGTGCTCACCAACCCATCCAGAGGTACATTCCACAGTTGAATTCAGGTCCAATGAAATGACACCTACATATGATATAGCGTTGAATATGTCATTCATTTGACTCCATTACAGTATCGTTTTGGTTAGTTTGTCAGATATGGTTGCTCAAGCTAGTCAATCGCTTAAAAGCCAGCCTTGTGAAGTGAAGAAGTTTTGAATTGGTACAAACACTACTTTGATTAAAATTCTAATGTCAACAAAGTAACATAGCTAAAACAGTGAGACCATAATTAGATTTGTGACACCATAGTAGATTCATTTGCTGTTCTACTATATTTTTTGTGAAAATTAGCACAAATATCTTCTTTAGCTATTCTTACATGCATAATTAATTACTCTAAGAACCAAGTAGAGGTTTAAGTATTCCACATACATGAAGGCGAGTGACGTTTCTCTTTCATTATGAAATTGTGCCTCTATGTAGGTTCCCATAAAAAGTATCCAAGAGTTCTCAGAGGATAGAACCAAGAGCTTCCATATTACTTCCACTTTATTTTTTGGCAATTTCTATCATGGATAATGGTTCCCTTTAGCTTTTGCTCTGTCTTGAAGCTTTGTTCTGGTGTCCAAATATTGAAAAGTTTCGAATGTTCAGAAATAGCAAAGGACCACATGCTTTCATCTTGGCTGGTTCCTTTTATCTTAGTAATATCTCTAGTCTGGTTTCAAAGACACTTTGGGCATATTTTTGTTCTCTAAAATGATAGCTGTAAGCCAGTGCAAATCATGAGGATAAGCGGAGTATCTCAAAGTTGTTTGTAGCCATTTCCTTTCATGGTCCCCGGACTCTGTGTCTTTGTCTTTGCTATTTCATCAACCTTTGAAATTTTTTACTTTATATCTTTATTCTGAACATTTCTATTTGATAACATTTGAAAATTGATGGACAGTTTTCTAATTTGTCTGTGGAATTATCACCTGTTCTATAAGCACTATGCATTTAAGTTTATTAGGGTTTGTTTCTTACTTTCAGGATGTTTATAGATAATTATTATGAACTCAAAATCATTTATTTGAAGTGCACAATGTCCAATTTTATGAGCCCCAATAAAGTTGTGGGATCTTTACTGTTTCTAACTTTAGATGTTTCATTTCATTATTCCCAATGTAGAGCTCATTCCAATTAGCACTCTCTTGTGATGTCAACAGACTCTGCCCCTTATCAATCTCTCTACCTAGATTCACTATTCTGAATAATAAATGTGCACACCAGTGTAACACACACACATATATATATTTAAGTATATTTATATTATATATAATTTAAGTCTGCTTTTACTTATTATCATAGTGTTTTAATGAGTTTATCATTTTATAGTATTTATAGTGACTTCCTTGTGCTTGTGTGTGTATGTGTCTGTATGTGTGTGTGTGTCAGAGAAAGAGAGAGAGATAGATAGAGAG
This sequence comes from Micromys minutus, assembly GCF_963924665.1. Taxonomy (NCBI): domain Eukaryota; kingdom Metazoa; phylum Chordata; class Mammalia; order Rodentia; family Muridae; genus Micromys; species Micromys minutus. Next base: position 25,898,915 of record NC_137957.1, read on the forward strand.
AAAGAGAGAGAGAGAGAGAGACAGAGAGAGAGAGAGAGAAAGAGAGAGAGAGAGAGAGAGAGAGAAAGAGAGAGAGAGAGAGAGAGATAGAGAGAGAGAGAGAGAGAGAGAGAGAGAGAGAGAGAGAGAGAGAGAGAGAGAGAGAGAGAGCAAACAATACTCCTTTGTATGGATATGTCATTATTTCAATCTACTGTTCAGTAGATGGGCATTTGCATTGTTTCTGGTGTCTTTGTCAGATACTGCTGTCTCCTTATTGTATGCACTGGGTTCTGACAGGGCAGTACCACCTTGCCTGTCCCACTTGCACTTTTTAGTCTCGAGTAATGTTGAGCATCTTTTCATGTGGGTATTGATTACTTGTGATTACTTGTGTGTCTTCTTTAGATATAAATCCATCCACTTTACCTTGTATAAATTTGAATCTCATCTTCTACTGTTTATAAGACTTTCTTTACATCTCCGAATACAATTTTCTTACAGAATTTTCTAACGCCTGTTTTCCCACTCAGGTGAAATTTTTTTTTATTTTATTTGTGAATTTGAAACACGTTTAAAAAATTGATATTGTTCAATTTACTCTTCTTTTTCCTGAAGGGACTCTTGTCAGGCTGCGCATGGCAAGCATAGCCCTGTCAGGCCTTGCCTTTCTCCCCTGTTCCCTTTGCCTGTCTAAAAGCCCTCAGATCACATTCCTAGAGCTAGCTGCCAAGGTCTATTCCCTTTTTTGGCTACTTCCTCCTCCTGAGATTGACTACCGAGGTCCAGCTATAAAATTATTGAAGTCCATCCATCAAAAGCCCCTTTGGCTCTCCTAATTAACATGTCTAATTAAAATTAAATACCTCATCCTAACAGGGGTTTTCCCTTTTTACTGTTATAAACTACCATTTTCCTTCGGGTTGCATCTGTCTCCTCTCTATCCAGAGGCAGTCCTTTGTCCCTCCAGGACAAATACCCCTCACCCCTCCCTGTCTCTGTTCCTTTCCCCTTCCCTCTTCTCCAGTATCTCCTGTCTTTCTCTTTTATTCTATGTCCTATGTCACTCTGGGGACAGACAATATCTTCTTTGTGCTGAGAACTTGGTCTTGAGGTGTTCTGAGCACATACGTATGCCTTTCCATTTTTTTTCCTTTTCATGCATTTGATATTATGTCTAAGAGACCATTGTATAATGAAGGGTCACAAAGATTTACTCCTGAACATCCCCATAAGAGATTTATAAGTTCCATTGTCATACAGAGGACTATGGTTCAAGAACACTTATGTGTGACACTGTGGTGACTGGAGGAGTATTGTTTTGTTTTGTTTTGTTTTTTCTACATTTTTTCTATATAACCTCGATGCCAAATATTTCAAGGCACTCAAGAACTATTTCAACATGCCTTTAATTTCTCCCTTGCAACATACAGGATTCCAATACCCACACGTAGTAACGTGCTTTTGTAGTTGTCACTGGGTTAGACAGAAAAGATTGGAGACAGTTTTCAAGCCCTGTTTGTTCAAAGAAAAATTCTTTCCATTGAATTGTCCCAGCACTCTTGTTGAAAATAAATTGAACATAAGCCCAAAGTTTCCTTTCTCCTGCTGGAATTTCTACCTCACTTACCTGGATTTCTGCTTTATAAAAAGCATCCCAGCATTTGATTACCACAGTTTTGTTGATAATTTTAAAGTCAGAAAGTGCAGTGTGTTCAACTTCATTTTTTTTTCAAGATTGTTTTCACTTTTCTGTCCCCTCAGAACTTCAGTAGGACTGTTGGGGTCCTTGGTTATAATCCTTCCGATGAGGTGGCTGTGACCATGAGAGAATTTTAAATGAATATATAGAGTGATTTAAGGAGCCATCATTACTTAATAGTGAAGAGCTTCAGGATTCATTACTATGTATCTTTGCAGGCCTTTGCACTCATGACTGATAAATAAAATTGCCTGGCTTTCCCAGATATGTCCAAACTGTGGTCTATGGCAGGCCGTGGGTGTCCCAGGACAGTTACCTAGTATAACCTAGCACAGATGTAGATGACAAAGCCATGTTGTATGATATTGGTTTTAATTGTCAAGTTAGCATGATCTAGATTCACCTGTGATCTGAGTATGGATGAGGGATGGCCGAACGGGGATCAATCTGGGTTATAGGAATGTCTGTGGAGATTATCTTTAAGTTGTTAGTGATGTGGAAAGTCAGCCTAAATGTGAGCAGCAACTTTCCCTGGAACTGTGCTTGGCATCCAGTAAGACTAGGAAAGGTAAGCTGACTGACAGGCATGCACACATTCATTCTGGCTGTGCTGTTGTGCATAGCCGTGACTATCTGCTGAGGGTTCCTTCTTGACTCAATTTGGTTTTTTTTTTTTTAAACGACTTTATTTTACAAAACAAAGATAAATGTACAGATTTTAAACATTTTTTTTGCTTAAAATTATACATTTTTGTCAGTACTGTTATTTCAGACATTGAAATAATTTTTACATAAAACCATGTGAATATATTTTTTTAGTCAGTACTTGATTTTTTTCAAGGGCTTGACGGTATGCATTGAAAACCTAATACTTGCAATAAGTGTAAAGTACATGCAAAACAAAACGCAACATTGAAATAGTCAAAGTCTTCTTGTTTTGTAAATATATGTATATTTTTTTTTTGTTTTCTTTATTTCTTGGACTTCATACAGTCTGTGAGTTGTTTCTGGGGGAGTGCAAGCCTCTGGGGTTAGCATCCCACTATCAGTGACTGCATATTATGACTGTTCTTTTGTGACTGGGTTATCTCACTCAGGATGATATTCTCTAGATGCAGCCATTTTCTTAAGTATTTGGTTAAGTCATTGTTTCTGGTGGCTGAGTAGTATTCCATTGTGTATATGTACCACAATTTTTGTATCCATTCATCTTCTGAAGGATATCTGGGTTCCTTCCAGCTTCTGGCTATTATAAATAGAGCCGCTATGAACATTGTGGTGCATATATCTTTGTTGTGTATTAAAGTGTCTCTGAGGAATATGCCCAGAAGTGGAATAGCTGTGTCTTCAGGTAGTACTATATCCAATTTTCTGAGGTATCGCCAGACAGATTTCCAGAGTAGTTGTATTAGCTTGCAACACCACCAACAGTGGAGAAGTGTTCCTCTTTCTCCGCAGCCTTGCCAGCATCTGTTGTCATCTGAGTTTTGGATCTTGGCCAATCTGACTGGTGTGTGGTGGTATCTCAGGGTTGTTTTGATTTGCATTTCCCTGATGGCTAAGGATGTCGAGCACTTCCTCAGGTGTTTCTCGGCCATTTGGTGTTCCTCAACGGAAAACGTTTTGTTTAGCTCTGTACCCCATTTTTTAATAGGGTTCTTTGATTCTCTGGTGTCTAGCTTTTTGAGTACCTTGTACACCTTGGATATTAGGCCTCTATCTGATGTGGTGTTGGTAAAGATCTTTTCCCATTCTGTTGGTTGCCGTTTTGTTTTCTTGAGGATGTCTTTAGCCTTACAGAAACTTTGCAATCTCATTAAGTCCCATTTGTTAATCTTTGACCTTAGAGCTTGAGCCATTGGTGTTTTGTTCAGGAAATTTTCACCTGTACCTATGTGTTCTAAGGTTTTCCCTACTTTCTCATCTAATAGTTTCAGTGTATCTGGTTTAATGTGGAGATCTTTGATCCACTTACACTTGAGCTTTGTACAAGGAGATAAGAATGGGTCTATTTTCATTCTTTTGCATGCTGAGTGCCAGTTGGACCAGCACCATTTGTTGAATAGGTTGTCCTTTTTCCATTGAATGTTTACTGCTTCTTTGTCAAAAATCAGGTGACCATATACATGAGGGCTCATTTCTGGATCTTCTATTCTATTCCATTGATCCACATGCCTATTTCTGTACCAGTACTATGCAGTTTTCAGCACAATTTCCTTGTAATATAGCTTGAGGTCAGGAATAGTGATTCCCGCAGATGTTTTTTTTGTTGTTGAGGATGGATTTCGCTATTCTAGGTCTTTTGTTATTCCATATGAAGTTGCACATTGATCTTTCCAATTCCATGAAGAACTGGGTTGGAATTTTGATGGGGATTGCATTGAATCTGTAGATTGCTTTTGGTAGGATGGCCATTTTTAAGATGTTGATTTTTCCAATCCATGAGCATGGGAGATCTTTCCATTTTCTGAGATCCTCCTCAATTTCTTTCTTTAGAGGTTTGAAGTTCTTGTCATACAGGTCCTTCACTTGCTTAGTTAGAGTCACACCAAGGTATTTCATAGTTTTTGTAACGATTGTGAAGGGTACGTTTTCCCTAATTTCTTTCTCCACATGTTTGTTGTTTGAGTACAGGAAGGCTACTGATTTGTTTGAGTTAATTTTGTATCCAGCCACTTTGCTGAACTTGTTTATCAGTTGTAGGAGTTCTCTGGTGGAATTTTTGGGGTCACTCAAGTACACTATCATGTCATCGGCAAAGAGTGATGTTTTTATCTCTTCCTTTCCGATTTGTATCTTCTTGATCTCCTTTTGCTGTCTAATTGCTCCAGCCAGGACTTCCAGTAACATGTTGAATAGGTAGGGGGAGAGTGGGCAGCCTTGTGGAGTCCCTGATTTTAGTGGGATTGCTTCAAGTTTCTCCTCATTCAGTTTGATGTTGGCTGTTGGTTTGCTGTATATTGCTTTTATTGTGTTTAAGTATGGGCCTTGGATTCCTGTTCTTTCCAGGACTTTTAACATGAAGGGGTGTTGGATTTTGTCGAATGCTTTCTCAGCATCTAGTGAGATGACCATGTGATTTTGGTCTTTGAGTTTGTTTATATGGTGGATTACGTTGATGGATTTCCTTATGTTAAACCATCCCTGCATCCCAGGGATGAAGCCTACTTGGTCATGATGAATGATCATTTTGATGTGTTCTTGGATTTGTTTTGCAAGGATTTTGTTTAGTATTTTTGCATCAATGTTCATAAGTGAGATTGGTCTGAAGTTCTCTTTTTTTGTAGGGTCTTTGTGCGGTTTAGGTACGAGGGTTATTGTAGCCTCAAAAAATGAGTTGGGTAATATTCCATCTGATTCTATCTTTTGGAATAGTTTGGCGAGTATTGGTGTTATATCCTCAATAAAAGTCTGATAAAATTGTGCACTGAACCCGTCTGGACCTGGGCTTTTTTTGGTTGGGAGGCTTTTGATGACTTCTTCTATTTCTTTAGGTGTTATAGGGATATTTAGATGGTTTACTTGGTCTTGGTTTAACTTTGGGACCTTGTATCTGTCTAGGAATTCATCCATTTCCTCCAGATTTTCCAATTTTGAGGAGTATAAGTTTTTGTAGTAGGATCTGATGATTTCTTGAATTTCCTCAGTTTCAGTTGTTATGTCCCCACTTTCCTTTCTGATTTTGTTAATTTGGATACTCTCTCTTTGCCCTCTAGTTAGTCTGGCTAGGGGTTTATCAATCTTGTTGATTTTCTCAAAGAACCAACTCTTGGTTTTGTTGATTTTTTCAATGGTTCTTTTTGTTTCTAATTGGTCTATTTCTGCCCTAATTTTGATTATTTCTTGCCGTCTACTCTTTTTGGGGATATCTGCTTCCTTTTCTTCTAGGGCTTTTAGCTGTGCTGTCAGGTTGCTGATGTGAGCTCTCTCCAGTTTCTTTTTGGAACTACTTAGGGCTATGAGTTTTCCTCTCAATACTGCTTTCATTGCATCCCATAGGTTTGGGTATGTTGTGTTTTTGTTTTCGTTGAATTCTAGAAAATCCTTAATTTCTTTCTTTATTTCTTCTTTGACCCTGCTATCCTTTAACAGAGCATTGTTTGTTTCCATGTATATGTGGGCTTTTTGTTGTGTTTGTTGTTGTTAAAGACCAGACTTAGACCATGGTGATCTGAGAGGATGCATGGGAGTATTTCAATCTTCTTATATCGATGGAGGCTCGTTCTGTGTCCAATTATGTGGTCAATTTTCAAGAAGGTCCCATGGGGTGGTGAGAAGAATGTGTATTCTTTTACTTTGGGATAGTATGTTCTGTATATATCTATTGATTCTAGTTGGTTCAAAGTCTCTGCTAGTTTTGCAGTGTCCTTGTTCAGTTTCTGTTTCCCTGATCTGTCCATTGGTTAGAGTCGGGTATTAAAGTCTCCCACTATTATTGTGTGGGGTGAAATGTATTTTTTGAGCTTTAGTAGGGTTTCTTTTATGAATGTGGGCGATTTTTTATTTGGAGCATATATGTTAAGGATTGAGAGTTCCTCCTGACAGATTTCCCCGGTAATGAGTAAAAATTGTCCTTCCTTATCTTTTTTGATAACTTTTGGTTGGAAATTTACTTTATTCGATATTAGAATAGCAACTCCAGCTTGCTTCTTGGAGCTGTTTGCTTGGATGTTTTTTTCCCACCCTTTTACTTTGAGATAGTGTCTGTCTTTGTCTCTGAGATGAGTTTCCTGTATGCAGCAAAAGGCTGGATTTTGTTTATGTATCCAGTCTGATAGTCTATGTCTCTTTATTGGGGAGTTGAGACCATTTATGTTAATAGATATCAAGGTAGTTGTTTCTGTTTCCTGCCATTATTGCTTTTTTTGGGTTGATTTCTGTCTGTGTTTTTTTCTTTTTTTAGTTTTCTTGTTTAGGAGTTTTCTTGTTCTTACTAGGCTGTATTTTCCCCCATTGTATTGGGTTTTCCACCTATAATTCGTTGTAGTGCTGGGTTTGTGGTCAGATATTGTGTGAATTTTTGTTTGTCTTGAAATATCTTCATCTCTCCATCGATGGTGATTGATAGTTTTGCTGGGTATAGCAGCTTGGGCTGGCACTTGTGCTCTCTTAAGGAGTGCATGATGTCTGTCCAGACTCTTCTAGCTTTCATAGTCTCTGTTGAGAAATCGGGTGTGAGTCTGATTGGTCTGCCTTTATATGTTACCTGACCTTTTTCCCTTACTGCTTTTAGTATTCTTTCTTTACTTTGGGCGCTTGATGTTTTTACTATTATGTGTCGGGAGGTATTTCTTTTCTGGTCCAACCTATTTGGAGTTCTGAAGGCTTCTTTTATGCTCGTGGTCATCTCATTCTTGAGGGTAGGGAAGTTTTCTTCTATAATTTTGTTGAAGATATTTACTGTGCCCCTTAGTTGATACTCTTCTCCCTCTTCTATTCCTATTATCCTTAGGTTCGGTCTTCTCATTGTGTCTTTGATTTCTTGGACATTTTTGGTTAGGAGCTTTTGTTTTTTGCATCTTCTCTGGCTTTTTGTCTATGTTTGCAATATTGTCTTCTGCCCCAGAGATTCTCTCTTCGATCTCTTGTAATATATTGGAAATGCTTGCTTTTGTGACTCCTGATTTCTTTCTTTGGTGTTCTGACTCTAGGGTCATCTCTTTTAGTGTTTTCTTTATTGTGTCAATCTCTGTTTTAATTTCTCTCTTCCATTCATTTATTTCTTTGGTTCTGTTTTCCTCTAGTTCTTTGAGTTCTTTGAGTGTTTTTCTTGTTTCTTCTTTAAAAGCTTCTGAATCTTGTTGCTTTTCCTCCCTTTCTTGTTTAAGTAAGTCTATCAGTGTCTTGAGGCATGATTTCAGGTCTGTGTCTTCTTTTTCTGGAGTGTCTGGAGTTCCGATGTTTGCTGTTATGGGAGAGCTGGGTTCTGGTGTTGCTAGATTGTCTTGGTTCCCTTGGGATATACTCTTTCTCTTTCCTCTTGCCATTTTGTTGTCAGTGATATGTTCTTACCTTTCCCTTGTATCTGGTCTGTGTTCCTGTTTCTCCACTGGTTGAGGTGTCAGATGGGTCGAGCCCTGTTTTATGCCTCAGAGTCGTCGGGTGTGAGAAGAAGTTCCAATGTTCTGTTTCTGTTTGCTGGATCAGGCACGGCATGGCAGGGCAAGGCAGGGGGTGCACTTTCCTTGTGTACTCCACAGAGATCTTTCTGTTCCCCTGCAGCCCAGGTCTCCCACCTACCAGTTGCTGAGCCTCTATGAGCCACCGATCTGGGTGGCAGGTAGGACAGGCTCCGCTCTGTGTCCGGAAGTCGCCTCCGGGTGGAAACAGAAGTTCTAATTTTCTGTTCCCAATCGCAGTTGCTCAGCCTCTATGAGCCGCCGTTCCGCCTGGCAGGTAGGCCAGGCTCTGTTCTGCGTCTCTCTTGACTCAATTTGGTGATGGACTGTTTCCTGAAGGTGTAAGATTATTAAACCCTGTCTTAAAGGTTTTTCTCCCCTCAGGGTATTTTATCACAGTAATAGCAAAAACAAACAAACAGACACACAAAAATCCAACAACAAAAGAAACTAGACATGTGATGTCAAGATGTTGGTTACATATGGTCATTCTTTACTAGTGCAAATGAATCTTATAGTTAATTTTTTTGGCCCATTAAATGTCTATTCATATTTTCTATTTTATTCTATATTTATTTTTACCTTATATTATTTCTATTTTAGTAACTTGTCGATTGCATGTATGTTGTTTAATTTAATATCTCAATACTTTTAGTGTTTGTTATTTATTTTTTGAGAGAAAGTGGTAGGATGTTCCTTGATAATTTCAGTCTTTTGATTCTTCTTCAGGATTCTAGCTCATCTGGCTCAAGTTACATAGTTTGCTGATAGTTTCAAAGAACCACCTATTTCATTCACTGCTTTGGAGCACTGCTTTTTTATTCTCTCCTGAGTTTCCACTCTTAATTTCCTTTATTTAGCCTTGTTTTTTTTCCTGGTTACTTTCGTTTTAACTTCTGTATTATTTCCAAAAGTAAAAGAATAGGATCTCAGCTTGAGACCTTTGTTCTTTACAAATATAAATTTTACAAATACAAATGTAGTACTAACCAACATGTTGTCTGAATCTCATGTTTCCTTATGTCGTTTTGTTTGTTTGTTTTGTTTTGTTTTCTGGTATCTCAAAATCGTTTTTTTTTTTGTATCAGTGTTTGCTGACGAGTGTCCCTTTGTAACATTTCCTAATTGTACATCTCTTAATTTGTCTGTATTTTTCTCTTGCCTTTCAGTTATCTTTAAGTGGATATGCAAAATCTGTATGATTTCAATACATTCATATACGGGGAATTAGTTGAAAGTCTAGCATATAACTTATACTGACGGAATCTTGCTTTTTACTTGAAATGAATGTGTATTGTGCATTACTGAGGAAGCGGTCTGTGTGTGTCCATTCTGTCCAATATTGTGCTGTTCTCCAGTCTTCTCGTGGTTTGAGGTCTAAATTTCTACCTTCTTTATAAAAGTATTCTATTTGATGTTCAGTCTTGTTCCTTGCCTTCCCCCTCTTTGGTCACTATATCCACTGTTGAAAGTTGGGTATTGAAATCACTGTATTTCCCAATGCTAGCATATTATTCTTTTAAATAATTTCTCATTTTTGTTGATATTCCACCCAGTAAAATGTCCTCATATTTTTGATTAGTTATACAAACATAGTTTCTTTTGACTCTTGGGATATTATCATAATAATTTATTTAGGTACACTTGTCTAGGGACTGTGTTAACCTGTTCTCTGTCACTGTAATAGTGTCCCCAAGATAAATCAATTTTAAGAAGGAAATACCCATTTTTCTAAATGTTTTTTTTAAATCCATTTGATGTATGTCAGTTAATGCATGGTATCAATTTATTCTGACGTCTGTCTATTTTTTCCAGATGAAATTTCGTTAGTGAAAATAAGGTATTGAAATCACTTAATAATAACAAATACATGTTAACTGATGTCTTTGAACCTAGTAGTAAATTTTTTAAATAAAATTACACACACTAGTATTTGACATATATATGTTTAGGATATTAATATATATATTTGTTTAGCTGTTTTCTGTTTCTTTGATTAGAATAAACTGCTTCTCTTTATCTCTCTTGATTAGTTTGAAATTTTTTCAATCACATATCAGGCTAACAATGACTCCTTGCTTCCTGCACATTTAAATAAAATTAATTTTAAAAAGGATATATATATTATGTATGTGAAATAAACATATATACATATATATTCATACACAATACACACACACACACATATATATATATATATTTGTATATGAAAGAGAGAAAAGGGGATTACATAGGGCTTGGAGGGAGGAAAGGGAAGACAGAAATGTTACAAGTGTCTTATGATCTTAAGAAAAAGTAAACTGAAGAAAAATGCTTACTTTGGCTTCCAGTTTCAGAGGTCTCCACTAGCACTTGGCACAGCTGCTTGTGATGAGGACATCTGGTAAAGAGACTGTTCACTTCACAGATTGCAGATAGAGAGAAAGGAAGAGATCAGTGTCTTACACAGCCTTTGAGAACGGACCAGGTGACTTAACTCCTCACAGCAAGTGCACACCGCTAAAGTGTCCCACTGCCACTCAAGAATTCCATTTCCCATGTACCAACTCTCAGCATATGAGCTTTCGTACACATTTAAATATAAATCATTGCACTCCATCATTGGCCCCCAGAGGGTCATGTCTTATCTCATAATGCAAAACTGCACCCAGTCTAGCTTCAAGATCTATTGTGATGATAAGTCTAGCCTTGTGCCAAAAATTCAGTCAACCTCTCCTCTGAGACACAAGGCAAATTTATCTGTGAGATCGCATGAAAATAAAGTCAGAGGCCTATTCCATGATATAATTTTGCGAAATAAACGTCCCTATTTCAACAAAAAAAGAAGAAAAAAACCCAGCACGAAGAAACTTGATCCAAGCAAGAAACTAGAAGATAAATATTAAATCTTCAAATCCCTCTCTGACATCAGGATTAATTATGTAGTGGTCACAGTATCATGAGCATTCATTCTGTCCATGCTGTATGATAAAGTATTTCTTACATTGGAAGAGACTTGAACTCTCGGTGGAGTTCTCAGCTAGAGTCAATGACATAGGCTGGGGTCACTTAAGACTACAATCCTATCCTGTGCTCAGCCTGTTTTCTAACCTGCCCTTAAGAGAACAATGTAACAACTAATCTCATTTCTCTAGGGAGTTGCCCATGTACCCAACATTTACAACCTATACTGATACACAGATGTAACTTTGGGTTCCCTGTCTAAGCATCATGTGTATGACAATTATTACCGAAAATAGCAAATATCAACCATATTGAAAGGAATCTTATAAGATGAATCGCCACCATAAATGGTAAGCACACATAGGGATATTGCTTGACAGACACTGATATTTGTAGTACTGTTTGTTTTCTGTGTCTGTTGGAGTCATTTGGCGTCAACTGGTGTCAGTAGAGATCAGTTGGAATCAGTTGAGATCAGTTGGCATCAGTGACTTAATCCTTGTAAAATTATACAAAATATCCCCCCTTTCTTTCCCATTTGCTGTCTTATGTGCTGTTTAAGAAAAGAGAGAACTTTGTTAAAGTAGGTTCAGACAGATAGTAGAGTCGCACACAGAGATAAAGGAACAGGGACAGATTTTCTTGACAGTCTTCATCAGGCACAGATTTAGAATCATACAACAGGCAGACAAGGAGGGTGGGAAACAGAGGTAGTGAAAAGTAGAGAATTTAAATCTGGGCTCCATCTTGGTTAAACAACATGAATGGGAAGTACTTTGATTTATTTCCTTAATGTAACTCTAGCACTTTATTGGTGACTGAGTTCATTATTAATATGTTCAAAGTGCCACACAACGTATATAAATATCCCCATCTTTACAGCCTTACTGATAAACTATCACTGCTAACTGGCAAGGATCCAATGTTATTGGTCTGTCGAGTTTCCTGGAGTCTCCACTCACACCAACTTCACTCTTGCAGCTTCACCCACTGTGTCAAGGACTCTGACTCCGCCCAAACTGCTGCTTCTTCCTTGTCTGTGTTGGAAATATTAGTCGAGGCATGTGTGACTCTGTAATCCTTCTGTGCTTCATGTATCACATGAAGCAAATGCTGTTACTGGAGTCACCAAATGTTGGGGTGGTATCTGGTTCTGGCATCCCTGTTCAGCTAGGCTCAGCTCTCCATCCCCAGACAAAGAAAAGTGCTGTTAGAAAGCAGAAAAAAGGAAATATATTCATGTAGCCAGAACAAGAAGGGGATGATTCCTTCCCGCTGATTCCTCCCCTAATATCTGTGACATTATGAAATGAGGTTTAGGTTTAAAGGTTTTCAATGGCTAAGCAGTCCTGATGAAAGTGAAGGTCCATTCTTCATCAACCTACCATTGTCTCCTGCTCAGATTGTCCTACAAAGTCATTCGATTAATCATCAGAACTGCGTAATGGCCTCTCTTGGGAGAGAAGTTTCTCCTCTGCCTGGCACCAGGCTTTAGCGTTTGCCGCCTTCTACAGTAAGATTCTTGGGGAATTTTAAACTTATTATTTATTGTTTCAAAACTCTGAAAATTAGGTGTGTAGGCACAAGTATCTCTTCAGATTCCTGGCAAGATGGCCACAGTGTCCAGTTCTCAGCATCCTCAGAGTTAATCAGTGGCTGAATATAGAGAAACAAATCTTGAGGAACTACCTCTCTGAGTGGTAGCATTGTAACAGGGCATCCAGAAGTCCTTATCTGAGATTGAAACTGAAATTCCTACATTTTTATACCACTAAACCAGTGATTGGTGGGGTCTTTCTGATTTAAAATCTGTTCTCAAGGTGAAAAATGCTTGGGTTTTCTAAAATGAGGGCCCATTGAGCACTTTAACCAAGTGTTCTGCCCTTGACCTACCTACCCAGCCTTCTTTAGGCTTTCTGTTTTAAAGCAAGACCCCATTATGTTGTTCTGGCTTTCTTGCTGTGTAGCCAAAGAAGGCCTTTGACTTGTAATCATCTTGCATCAGCCACTTAATGGCTTAAGTTACAGAACTGGCTTCTTTCTAGTGACACCGATCTTTAGAAACCACATCTTCCTTGGCTCCAACGTTAAAAGAAATACTCTTCTGGCCAAAGAAAACGATTCTCAAATTTTTCCACTCAGGGGTTTTTACTCTTGATTTTCACCCTAAGTATTACTAAAAGGAGCCAGCAATTCCCATGGTACCACTTGAGTCTTGTTCAGCCCTGACATACCTTCCCTCATATTAACTAGCTGTCACTTTAAACTTAACTCTTTAAAGACTGAAGGCAAGACAAATTTAGCTCTTTCTACTTCAGAATGTAGCACAAACAGCCTCAGTTCACAGTGCCCAGTGCATGGCCTTATTTCAATCACTTCATGAGCAGAGCCCTTATTGTCTACCACCTCTTCCTCATTCTGGTTTAAACGCAGACCATGACAGCCATTAAACTCATATTCTTTATTGTAAACCTCTAAGCTTTTCTATGATCCATGCTTTGCCAAACTTCTGCAAATAAGTTGGAAAGGCTTTGGCTTACTTGGCATGGTGTCATCATTAATTGCCTTTCTGTTGCAAAAATAAAATAAAATAAAACAAAATAAAACAATACCCTATCTAAATACATTTTAAGATTTTGTGGAGAGGGTCAGAAGAGTGGATCCGTGGGAAAAGTACTAGCCATATATGCCTCGTTTGATTTTTGAAATCTACATAAAATTTGAGGTGTGGCTGTGTACACCTGTGATCCCAGTTTGGTTACTTCTGGATAGGAAGCAGAGATAGAACCATTGCCTGAAAACTTTCAGGCCAGCTGGCCAAAAATAAGAGAGACATGCATAGAGATCTTACCTCAACAAGGTAGAAGGCAAGAACCAAGTTCTCAAAGTTGTCCTCTTATTTCTGCATACATACTGTAGCACACACACACACACACACACACACACACACACACACACACACACATCACATGTGTGTAAAACAATAATAAGAAAATAAATATGATTTAAAAAAGATTTATTTTAGCTTTTACATTATAAGTGGTCTAAGTCTAGGGATGATCCTAATGCTTTGTCACCATTGGCATGGCAGAAAATCATGCCAGAAGAAGGATGTGGTAGAAGAGGCTGGTCACATTCTAGTAACCTGTAACAAAAAAATGAGAGAGGAAATAGTCCAGGTCCAACCAGACATTTCAGGGACATATTATCCGCAATGACTTTGCTTCCTTTACTATAGCTTTTGCATTCTCCCAGAGCACCATCAATGAATCCTGCAATGGAGATGCTCTTGAGAGACATTTATGGGCCAGTACATGATATGGACATTTCTGATAACTATATAAGGTTCTATTTTTCTAATAAAGCTCGGCATGTAAAATAATATAATATAGTAACACTTTAGATTTAAAAGAGTACCTTATAACTTGACTTTTTTGCTATTTGTTGACTTTAAGAAAAATCATTGTTATAATCGCTCTTTGCCTATTGATTGCCTTTCTTACCTCAGTTTTGTAAGTTTGTGTTCTTTGTTCTGTTCAGCTATGGACTTTATTTTCAGTTAGCTTAGTAATTAACTAATAATTAAATGGGCATTACCTTACCAGCCTTAAAACAATAAGCTATTTTTTTAAATTTTGCTATATTTACATGTAATGTATACTTTCAGGGTCCAAATGCATTTAAAACTTCCTAAATCTTTATTTCTTGTTTGAGAAGAGCAGGTGTAAAAATCAAAGATGAGAGATTGGGGTCTTCTAACGTCATTCCTGCATGTGGAAGTAACTTTCAGTGATACATTGTTTCTTTCTAATTCTGCAGGGGGCTCTCATTCCCATTTTCCCTTGTAACATTGTTTGGTATTTTCCTTAGCTATTCATGCTTTTATTGTTTCAGCCACCTGCAATATAGTAGCATTCCATTGACTGTTTTCGCCAAATAACCTAAGGTAAGAGCCATGGAGGGAGAATTCTGTGTTTATATCAAATAAAGGCAAGCCCCGAGAGACTAACCTTTAATTGGGAGCTGCTCGGAAGATAAAATTGAAATGTGTTGCCTGGATGGAACATTTAGAATCCTCCAAAAGCACTTGTTCTCTTTCCTGTCTGCTGCTAGGCTAGTTGTTCCAGTGACATAATTGTGAACTTGCTGACTGTCGGAGCCATTATGGAATCAGGAAGTCAGTGACGGAAGGAGTGAGTATGAGGCAAACTGTCACAGTGCTCATTGTCTTTGCTGACTTTCAGCCAAGGTGCTTCCCCATGCAGTCCTAAGATTTGGGTTGATTCTCCAAGCTTTAGAGTAGCTAACTTAGTTGACTGCTTGCATTCTCAGGAGTTTTTCCTTTCTGGCTTCGCTGTGCTTTATTCTGACATCCTGATGTGACTTCACTCATGTTTCCCTGGTATCTTAGCCTTCTCAAATAGATGTCTTCTGTTCTACATTGTCAGAATCTTCATCTTAGTGATTTTTCTAGTCTCCCTTAAAGGAAAGGGGCAGTATTTATGCTTCAGTAGCCAGAGCTCCTGAGGCAACCTTTACATTTGTTTGACTTTGTTTCTCTTCCCTTTTTGCTCAGTCTATCACTATGTATAAATTCTTCTATACATGACCCTTATATTTACCCATTTTTCTGTATCCTCAGAGAAAACAGCCTCACTGAAGTTCTCATTGTTTGACTCCCCAAACCTTTACTAACCTTGTAGCCCGCCCACACCTACAGTAGCCTATTCTACCATTTAGACACACTGTAGACCTTGGGACTTCCATAAAACACAGAAAAAAATAGTCCTTTGTACTTTAAGATTTCAATGCCTTCCTATTTGCCTAAGAGAAAGGTAAGCATCCACGTGCCTCTTCTAGATTATTATTTAAGCAATTTCTCCTTGTTTTGGGCGATTATTTAATTAATACCAACATAATATATCAGACTGTTAGTTTTATGAGGATGCCGACTGATTTTCATGACAGTTCTGGCCTCAAAGTATTTAAACAAGGCCTGGTTCAAATGCAGGGGTCATTGAACATTTGCAAAATAGGATATTGTTAATTGAACTGGGCCCAAGCTACCCTGAGACATGCATCAACGGAAATCAATGGAAACCATCTGTTTGCTTAGTTTTCTGTTAGCGTTTTCCTCCCCATTGACCAAAATTTTAGGCTACGTTCTTCTCATTGTTCACTTCAAACAATGCCTTCAAGCAGAGGCACACATTCTGAAGTTGTGTGCTCAGTTTGAATTAATCAATATAATCTCATCTTGAGAATTATTTTGTCAATTACAGGACAGTGACACATCACATTGATTTTCTGCTTAATTTGCGAATGCATAACACCAGAATGACTAATGAATTTTTTTCTATTTAACATACAACTCAGGTCTAGTATTATAAAATACATAGGTGAAATCACTATTTTAAAAAATCATGAGGTATATGAAGACTACCAGTATTCTTTAAATACATTTTTACATCTAAGTCAAGAGGACTTTAGAAGATGTATTATGCTGGAGAAGGTTTAAACGTATTGATCTGTGGTAAATAATCTTCATATCAATGTGTCACTTAGATTGCTGGCTTATGTTTCTATAGATTGCAAATGGGGTTCCTGAGCATTGAATAAGAATCCATCTCTTTGTATCTAACAGTAAAGGGCCGGGAGGCCAATGATACCCTGTCCTGACAGAACTTGACTCACCCGTCAAACCTAACCGTTTCCATTTCAGAAAGATTACCAGCGTGTTTAATCGGCTCAGACGTGGACTTAACTTTCAAAGCTTTCAAACTTCAGCAGCTTAGGTTGAACTGCGTGTCAGGTTTAGATCTATTCCTGGCACAGAAATGTGCTTGTTTTATAAGTCACACATTTTCTACCAGGCAGTAACTATTTCTTAGGAAATATACTGTGCTTTAAAATGTTTCTTTTTTTCCCCTTTAAAGGCAGGAATTTTCTCTTTTATACTATATTCCTCCAAAATACAACTGAACTGTTGATCTGCTGTATTGATCACTGTAATGTCCTAGAGATTGTATTAACACTTTTGCTGCTTTTCAGTTATTTCCAAAACACAGTCCTTGAATTATCTGAGTCTCCAGTGAACTCCGCCCTTTACCCACAGCCTCTCCTCTTCTTCTACTGTTATTCTGCTGAGTTTCAGAAGGACTCCGGTGTAGCCAGAGCAAGACTGTGATCTCCCACTTTTTTGTTCTTTCTTGAAATAGACTGCCTTGTTTTTCTTGCAGTTTTAGGATAGGAGCCATGAGTGAAAAATGAAAAGATGGCAAAAGTTTTTTTTATTGAAATGTTTTCTAACTTATTACACACCTCATCTTGCTTTATTGTCATTTATTACCTCAAAATATGAATGACACAGGTGTCTGAAGAGAATGTATTTCGGGTGTCTTCTGCAGAACTTTAAAATAAAACTTTGATTTAAAACTTTCATGTAATTTAATTATGTCATTACTTTAATTTAATTAAAAATTTAAAAGTTGTAGATTTACTGAGAGATTTAGATTATAAAATTTAAATTACAAAACATAATAGTTTAGTCTACCTTTTTCTTATTAGCACTTTTTATTTTTATAATACATTTGTTATAATGAACAAAATAAAATAGTGTCATTATTTCACTATCTAAAATTTGTTTTCTCTATTATTACTTTTTAGATAATTACTCCTTGATGATATTTCTATACAAAAAAATCATGCTGAGTCAGTGATCTTTTAGCTTGTCTTTGGTGGTGATGAAACCTTGAAGTATCTACTTCAAGAAGATGACTAGGATGCCTCATTTCGGCTTGGAATTGTATTGAATCCCTATCTGGCACTTTAGTTTTAAGTAAATATAGCTATAAAATATAAATAAGCTGAGATCTATACAATAAAATACCTCTGTAGAATAATAGAATAGCATTAAAATCACATTCTTCAACAGCATCAAGTATTTGACTATTAAAAGTATATATATATATATATATATATATACATACATACACACACACACACATACACACACACATATATATATAATTGACATCAGAGAACCCAACAATATCCAGTTTTCACACTCACCCCAATAAAACTGCTTCATTAATGTATTTAATAATGTTAGATTTGAGATACCTTTACTAGCTTTGAATGACTTTGACAGGTTCCAGGAGTTCATGTATTGTTAATTTTCCATTAAAAAAATACCAAAAGGAGAAAAAAAATCAAAAAATATATATTTGATTTCTGTGCTTCAGTGATTTTGTTCATTGCTATATAACTCATAAGCATTAGTGAGGCAGAAATGTCAGGGAAGAGAATAGGGTTGTGAATCATTCACTTGGTGAAAACCAAGAAGGATAAAGGAAGAGAATGGGGAAAGTACCTAGGGAGCAAATACCTTTTGGATGAATGTCCCCAGTGATCTGTGTTCTTCCTTGAGGCTCCACCTCCTAATAGCACCACCTGCCTGAGGACAAGCCTGTAAATAGATGAGCCACTAGGAGACATGGTGTATTCAACCTGTAACAGTAAGGGGCAGGTATTCTGCAGTTTTCCAATTAGGATTATTCTAATAGTTTTATGTTGAATAAAACTGTATTATGGTGCAAATGGTTTTCTTTCTTTCTTTCTTTCTTTCTTTCTTTCTTTCTTTCTTTTTAAGGCATCACTGGAATTTGAACCCAGGACCTCTTGCACCCTAGGCAAATATTTTACCATTGATCTAGATCCACAATGGAGGGATAAGGACTCCAACCCAGCCACAAAACTGTCTATCCTAAATCTGTCCTGTTTAAAAGAAATGCAGGGACAAAGATGGAATAGAGACTAAAGGTATGGCTAAACAATAACTGGCCCAATGTGAAAGCCACACCATGGGCAAATACCAGTCTCTGACATTATTAATGATACTCTGCTTTGCTTGCGCACAGGAGCCTAGCATAACTGTCCTCTGAGTGACTTTACCCAGCCACTGGCTGAAACAGATGCCAATAACCACAGCCAAACAATGGACAGAGGTTCTTATTGAAGAGGTTGGGGAAGGGCCTTGAGTGGGTGGAACTTCACCTGAGAATCTGGCCTCAGCGAGAAATGATGTGCCTACCCTGGCAGACTTGATGTACCAGGGTGGGAGGATGGGAATGTACCTAGGAGAAGGGCACACTCTCAGATGAAAATGGGAAGGGGTAGAGGTAAGGCCTTTGTGTGGGGAGGGACCAGGAAGAGGGGGTGATGTTTGGTGTAAATAAGAAGCAAACTAAATAAAACCAAACCTGGATTATGCATTTTGTGGAGAAAGACCACAAAGTAAAGTAGCTAGCTCAATCATCATTTCCAGGGTAGGTGCTGTCAGCCTAAGTTTCGTCTCATGTCAAATTTATGCGTTACTGTCAGCCTAATGTCAACCTTGTTCGCATGGCTGAGGTAGTGTCTGTTGGATTCTTGAACTGCAAGGCTACTGCCTTTTCTATTCTGCTTTGCTAATTCTAAGCAAATGATTGTGCACAGTTCAGGCAGAAAGACAGTCATGATTCTCCTTCCAGAAGTTAGATGGGCTGTATAAGTGATGGCACATATCAGTGCGGAAATCTGTGTCTGCTGTCTGCATTATTTCTTTATTCAGTCATTCCTTTATAGTTGATAACATGCCTAACTTGAACTCCATTTCATGGGCAAATACCAATCTGTTCTCTGAGAGACTCTACCCAGAAGTTGACTGAAACCGATGCAGATAACCACACCCAAATTTTGGAGAGAGGTTGGGGACTCTTATGGAAGAATTGGGGGAAGGTACCGGAAGGAGATGGGAACCTCACAGCAGGTTCATAAATATATACTTATATTTTGAGTTAGAACCCAGTATCTCGGGGCTTATGCATTTCTTACATTTCTCAGCTTGGTCCATTTTTGACAATTTTGAAAATCATAATCTTCTTTTTTCTTCTTAATATACCTATATTTTTATGATATATATAACATATATATATATATACTTGACAGGAGTCTACAGGTAGGTTGGAAGATGATAATTAATATCTTGTATAAATTAATGTTGGAAATTAATATGACAATTATTCCTTAACCCACTATTTCCCCGAATAAGCACAATTTCAAAGCTTAGGCCTTAGCTGGGCAGACTCTTAATTAGCTCGTCTAAACTATCCAACCAGTCTGACATTAGTAATGATACTCTGTTATGCTTGCAGACAGTAGCCTAATATAAACTGTTCTCTGAGAAACTCTACCCAGCAGCTGCAGATAACCACACCCAAATATTGAAGAGAGGTTGGGGACTCTTATGGAAGGGTCAGGGAAGAGCTAATTGACCACCTAACCCATCCAGACATGTAGCCAGCTATACCTTAGTCATGCCCAACACCCCTCATGTCTTCTTGTGTAGGGCACTTTCCTCTTCTTCCCATAATTCCTTTCTCTGCCCTAGGAAGTCTCACTTTCACTTCATGCACAGCTATCTGGTTATCTGTTCTTTTTTAAAGGCAATATGAGAATGACTTAGGTAGATGAGGAAGGACAGAGAAAGAACTTATTCCAGTGTACTCCAACAGTACATCTTGTATAGTCTTTATCCTGCTCTTGGCATCAGGCATTTGTTTCCAGGAATCTCTAGTTTCTTTCTTGTTCATGCTGCTAGCAAAATTT
The DNA here is from genome assembly GCF_963924665.1 of Micromys minutus. NCBI lineage: Eukaryota > Metazoa > Chordata > Mammalia > Rodentia > Muridae > Micromys > Micromys minutus. The sequence goes on from NC_137957.1 coordinate 25,919,306, forward strand.
GATAATAGGTACTCCATTATGTATTTTAAACAAACAAAAAATACATCTAAAGTTTCTAGCATAATCTATATCAGAGGTCAGCCAATGTTTCCTGTAAAGAGCCAGACACTAATTAGCATAGAAGATGTAGGCATGTGATTTCTGTCTCTAAGACTGAACAACCCAAGAAGCAGCAGGAACATGCAGAGTTCAGTATGTAAGCAAACAGACATGAGTGCGTTCCAATAACATTTTCATTACAAAATCAATAGAAGGGCACGTTTGGTTCACGTTCCACTCTCTGTTTCCCTGATACTTTTGTGAGGCTTCTCTGTGTGGACGTGAGGGCTTCTATTAGAACAAAGATGAAGACGAGAATGAGAGCAGGGACATCGGGTGACAAGGGGAGAAGGAGGACAGTGCAGGAGGGAAAGGAGATGGGTGGGATTAAGGGTTATCAGTTGAGTTCAAATGCTCTGATTTTAGAACTAGCACTGTTATTTTTCTCTCTTAGTGTCAATGACTCTTCAAATTACATCCCAGGAGCCAAATGTACTTTTTTAAGTGATAGACTATCTCAAGTATATACTAATCTCATATTCCAAGTGGTGAAACCGCAACAATGACTGTAATTCCACATGCTGCACTTGACTATCAAATCTTCTTTATTTATATGAATGCATTGTGCAGTTCTAGGCACTGGTTCACTAACAAAATGCTAAACCTCCCCAAGAGCATAGTTTCTAAAAATGTTTTTGAAAAAGAATTGTTCAGTGCAGACATCTTCTGGCTAACAGGTTCAATCCCCAGCTATTTATAGGTCTCACTGCGTAACAAGGAGCCTGTTGTCTGGAAGCCCAAGCCAGCACTGAAGGTTACAAGTTCAGCAAATGTGCTCTGCAGAGCCTAAGATGGAAAGACAACGAAGAATGATGGACGTCACAATTTATAGACACGATTAAACCCTTAAAGAAAGAGGACAATGAGAATCGGAGTAAATTTAACAAGTAGACTGGTCACCATAATCACAAATGTTAACTAAATTCATCACTAAGACAAATATACTCCCTCTACTCAATATCGACTTTTCTGGAACATTCTCTGAACCCTTTTTTTTCACTTCTAAACCCTCACAATGACAAAATTTTGCATGAATGTATAATGTGGGATATCTAATGCGTTGACCCATGTGCCTTTGACCCAGACAGACCAGCTGTTCGAAACAAATTACCTTTGCTTTGCTGTGAGACAGCATTATCTGTGGAGTATATTTTTTCTCCTTTCAAACAGTTATAAGTCATGACTAATCAATAAAGAGCTAGAAAGATACTGTGTTAAGGGTAAATCACACACTATTTGTATATAAGCTTACCTTGTAGCACAGAAGGACTCTTCATTTATTGATTATACATTTTTCTAATTGTCAAAAATATCTGTATTCCAAAGTGCCAGTGACTGTAGATTTATTTTAAATAAATGAAATCTTTCCTCCCATTAGACCATTGATGAAAGATGAAAATAAACCTACAGGAGAGTTAAATGAAGCATGATTTCATGTAACTATTAATTACCCACTGTATGCACTTCTAGGTTAAGGGACATCTCTGTGGAACAAGATGGGGGAAATAGATCGCAAAATTCACATGGGAAGGTTATGTTGAGAGATGTTTCTGTTCCTAGCAAGTATTTCTGCAGGATGTAAGATGCTGCTGTAAGTGATTATCAACAACAGAGGAAGCTGCTGTGTACAATCTGAACAACAGAAACTAGGTATAGCCATTGTAGGATGATTTGCTGCAAGGGATTGGTAACAAAATGGAAAGCAATCAACTATTGGTCCCTAGCTGGTATTGTCAAGGCTTAGTCCTGTTTTGCCAGGACTTGCCTGCAGACTCTGCCCAGGTGATAGTAGCATCACAAAAGCACGTGGGAACCAGCACATCTGTCCTGATACTACATCTACCAAATGAGTGGGTAAGAGATCTGGTAATGGTACCATTTTTCCTTCTTTCCAATCTCAGAGCATATCATAAATGCCATACAGTCTGCAAAACATCATGCCTGTAAGTTAAAGGTGACCATGAAAAGGAAGACACAGGGCATATAACTAGAGAGAAACTGATAAAATGTGCTCAGGTATTTGAAGGATTTGTCTCTTAAGTATTTGAATACATGTGGCAGATATAAACTGATAGCCAACCAGGCAGACAGATGATATTTATTCAATTTTCACCACAGGCTTTGTGGCGGAAATGCTTTAGTCCATATTCTAATCATTGGGAAACTGAAGCATAAATGGTTTTGGTTGTTGACTAAATTTCCATAGCTACTAAGATGTAGAGCTAGGGCTTGAACACAGGACAACATGAATGTGGCACTCATCTTTCATGGAATATTCTACAATTCACCATATTCTTATACTCTGTGCTCTTATTGTTTTGACTGAAGAAAACAATTCACATTTATTCAGGGTGTTCACACAGTATCTTTTGGTATGCATCTGCCTGGATAACTCACAGAATTTATGGCCCTCATTTGCCTCTTACTGGCCACGTTGGATTCAATGTTTCTGCTCTGGGTACTCAACAAAGAAGTCAAATGATTCCATATTTGTTTCATTCTTATAGGCACCTTTGTGTTGCCAATTTATGAAGCTACAGTCCAAAAACAATCACCTTTCCACTCTTCTTATGCTTGTGATGTATACAAATACCTCATTCCCAAATGGAGCATACCCTTGCTTTAATTTCATAAACCACTAATAAAGAAGAGGTTATAAATATCAGGCCATAATTTAATCAGACTTAGGGAATACAAAAGTCTATTCTTGAGTGCTCAGTCAGAGTTAATGTCTGGCCTTCCAATAAACAGCCAGGGGATGGCTACCTACATGGAATGACTCCGAGTCGGTATTTGTCAACATCCTTGATAATGATGCATGCTCTAGTCAGGAAGAACATCATTTAATTCAATATTGAGATGGGGTTTCTCAGATCTAATTTTATTTTTTTCTACAATGAAAAAGTATCCAAACTCCGATGGTGCAAGAAGATGGTGACCATATAACCACCCTCCTCTGAGCTTATCAAATTCTCTAAGAAGCCTCTGTTTGGTTTGATTTATATTAATACTGATAACACTAGAAAGTGTATAATTAAGTTTAACCTTTAGAAAACTGTTAGACTGCAAATGATTTTTTCCCAGTTGAGATGCAAATGATTCTGTCTGATAGAGAGAAAAAAAAAATAACCCCAAAGGTCACTCTTTAGGGCCTTGGTACTAAAGGATATTAAAGGGTTTGGTATTTAATTTAGCAATGCTCTCAGCACTTTTATTTTCCTTTGAGAATACATATTTTTGTCCTCCTTATAATGTGTTGAACCAGTTTGACCTTTGGTATAATCTCTTATTAAAGTGTTAACATGCACACGACACATTTCTTTGTTTGGATGAGTTATAGTGCTTCCTTTTGGGAAAGTATTTTGGTTATCTAGCTTCTACAAATGATCAGTAAAATACTCATGTCCTTTCCCCTTCTAAACATACCTCAACATCAAGGCTATATCTGCTGTCTTTGTGGACTGGAGTGCTGCAGATATAGTCTACATATTGTATAACTTCATACATGTTGCAAACTGAGATTATCGCTCAATGAAATTCATAGCATACCTCTTCCTTGACTGTTATTATAGTTTCCTTGAAAAACCTGTTTTAAGTATCATGTGTTTACTGATTACAGGCTCAAAACATATTCAAGTTTGATAAATATTGAAATTTCACAGTCCCAATGTAGTAATAAAGCCGTTTTTATCTAATTTTAAAGATGCACTTCTATGCTTTAACACATTCCGTAAATTTCTCAGATCTGTCAAGGAACTGATCAGAGGGGAATCCTGTCCTTATACCAGAGTCTCGGTGATTTAGGATTTCTCCAGGAAAACATATGCAAAATGTTTTCGAGATATTAGTTTGGTTCAATTTTTAACACAGAATTCAGAGACTCCATAAATCCTTCATAAGACAGTGAATGGTTCAAGTATCACTTTCCTCAGCATATTTTGAGTTTACAGTGTATCTTTGACCTTCATCCTTGAGAAGTTTCTGTTATTCTCATTATCTCCTTTTGTGTATCTAATTTTTTTAATACTCAATTGACAACTTCTATAATTTGTCCAGGAATGACTAGAAAATGCCATTTGGTCTTTGTTTTGATATTTCAAAAAACCATTTTCATGCTGGGAAGATGCCTCAATGGAAAAAGCCCTTCCTATACAGACCTGTGTCTGGATCCCTAGCACTCAAATAAAATCTGCATCATCACATAAAATCAGCACACACGTGATTCTCCAGTGCTCGGTAGCCATTGGGATGACAGGCAGATCTCTGCCCTTACTGGCCGGCTGGTGTAACTGAACTGCTAAGCCTTAGATTCAGTGAGATAACCTGTCTCAAAATACAGTAATGTGGAGAACATTTTAGGAAGGCACTGATCATTCATTGCTGGCCACCACATTTTGTGATGTACACCTGTGAATACAAATACACAGACATGCATGTAGTAGACAGAAACATACAAGCAAACTCTTTTTACTGTTTGCATAATGAAGTCATGTGTTTTTGTTATTTTCTTTGTAACAGTTCAACCTCTACATAGTATGACAAATGCTATATTTATAGTAGTTTTATATATGTATATATACATACATATATATATATATGTATATATATATATATATGCTAGCCACACACGGATTGATATTTTATAACCTTGCTAACCTTGTGCTTGAGAGTCTTTATTTTATCTTCTAGTTAAATCACATGTCTGCTATTTGCTGTCCAGCAGGTTCCTCTGTGAACATCACCGTCATGTTAAGCAGAGAAAACACCATCTAGTAGAAATGTGTGACATATACTGCACTTGGAAGGTTTTTATTTTTCACAATTCAAAGCAGCAAAATAAAAGTTAGAATTAATCTAATGTACTTTATTTATCTTATCCAACATACCTAACATGTCATATAAAGTACTCAAGAGAAAACATGGATTTGTGTTTTATTTTCAGAGGACAGCTGTGCAATTCTGTTTTTTTTTTTTTTTTCATGCTTTGTACTTTTGTTAATGAGTATATCTTATCTATACTGAGGAACAAATTTAATATTTTGAGTTTCCAACTTCCATTTGTTCAGCATTTTAAAAGCATCTTTGAAATAGTTTAAAGCAAGCCAATACTCAGTGCTCTTGTTATTAGCAAAAACACCAAACAAAAACAAAAGCAAAAAAATATGGTATCATCAGAACTTTATTGTAAGCTTGAGGGAATGGATCTGGTTTGTTTATCACATATCTCACCTTTAACCACATAATCTGTATTTTTCTATTTTCAGTTTTTCCTGTTTTATTCTTCTCTCATATAGTACATCTCAACCTCAGATTTCCCTTTCTTGACACCCTGCAATCTCTCCCCTCTCAGATACCTCCTCCTCCAAGAACACCAACCAACCACAGAATAATGATACCACAATAGGAGCAGGCACAGACTGTGACACCAAGGCTGGATAAGACAACACTCTACCTTCTAAAGCAGAGCATCACTGGACCTTCTGCAGAAGCCCAATGGCAGTCCTCTCCAAATAAAGGACAAGGCTGAGAGAAGCCCTTCCTCGGCTTTGGTCAGTGTTTGCAAAATGCAGAGGGCACACAAGCAGAATGCCATGTAGAGCTCAGAGGACACTCGGAAGGTGTCTGTGACTGAGGCCGGGTCCTTTATTTCAGACTCACTCCAGCTTAGAAAAGTGCTGTATATCCTGCGGGAGAGAAAGATGGGCAGGGAGACCGGCACAGAGATACAGTTCTTAATTAAAAGGTACACAGAATTTCCCTCCAGAGTGAAGAACAGGAGGCAGCATCCTTGCTTCATTTGTGTGTAACTAATACCTGTAAAATCTCATTGTCCAGCCAAACAGACCTGAGATCTGCGTTACATCTTATCTCCGTTCCTCTCCAAGCTCCATGCTCTAATTCTATCTGACTTCAGAATATGAGTACATATTTTTTCTTCCCAAAACATCATTTGAAAGGATTAATGTAAGATTTTCCCCCCTAGGTGATTCATTTGTAGAAACAAATTTTAAGTCATATCTAGTCTATTATTCTAGTCGCTGGCAGTCAAAGCACAAATCTATGCTTTCGGTCTTTTACAACGATATGTTGTTTTCTGGATTATTTACTTGCTTCGGTGAAAATATTACTGTAGATAAGGTGCAAGAGGAGCACGGAAGGGGCTATTAGACAAACGGCACAGCATCCATTCAGAGCGATTTCTCCAGGGTAATGAGAATTAAATTCAATTGCCTACATTAATCTGCATTTGCTTTCTGACTACTGATGACCCTGGAACTGGGAATAGACACAATGCAACTTGGGAGTTGATCTCAGCTGGAACTCCCCTTCAATAATGTGCTAAAGCCACAAGGGGAGAGAAACTCAACTCAGTTACAGCCACGTGTCCGCAATCCTCACAACTGTCTGTACAGCACTCCACGGCTTCTTCTGACGGAGAGATCAATGGGTTGTACAAGGCTTCTGACAAATTGCGTCATTTCTCCTCTTTGTTTAGGGGATGAGATAGAGAAGTGAACAGCACCATTAAGATAAAAAAACAAACCAGAATGGCTTTTAGAAATTAATGCTAAGAATGTAGTTTGTTAGTTCTGGACAGCTGTTGGCTTAAGTAGAATAAGACATTGTACTTCTGAACTTATGCCCAACACTTTCATGAACATACCAATGAGTCATGGTTATTGATGATGTAATAAAGCCACTTAAGAAATAATGAAGTTGGGAGGAAAAAAACTCAGTAGTATTCCCGAATTACCTGAATCATAAGGTACAATAATTCATCGATTTCTTTATTGAAAACGTTTATGGTGTTCTGTTTAAATAAGAGGGAAACATCTCACTAAATGTTCATTCATTAGTTCCTCAAAACCATAATGTCTGTCCAACTTACACGAATATATAAACACAGACACAGACACACACACACACACACACACACACACACACACACACTTCCGAGTACTTCAACATATACTCATGTATGTTATCACACTGCCTTCAGAACAGGCCTAGAAGGCACATTGAGTTTTTATGTATCACTTCCTTAGAAACATGGGATGTGCAAGACAATAGCATATGGGAACAACGCCAACCAGAAATTTAAACCATAGCTTTAAAGCTCTGCAGAATGAAATAATGCAGTATACAGTTTATTTTTTAGAAATAATGGCTTCCCAGATGTCATAAAGGTAGTATTTATTGCCCTGCGCTTTATCTGATAATTGTAAAATGCAGTGGTTTTTTTTTTTTTTCAGTTACTCTAGAGACTCATTTTATTTTACACAATACAGTCACCTAAGAAAACAATACCTGAATGATATGTACCTAAATTCTAATAAAATCTTGATCAGTAATTAGCTAATGGAGAGATTTCAAACATTTCTGCATATGCATGAGCATGCAAGTAATTCATTTATGGGTGAATGTCAGCAATGCAATTCACATTTCCTGGTAAGGCTTTACTATTCTGAACACCCCTCAGTAATCATTCACTTTCAAATGTGTCATATTGAAAGGCTTCATGAGGATGTAAAACGGCTCATATACAATTCAAATTACTTTCCTAACCTTGGTTCAAATCAAAAGGTGTGAGAAGGGAGAATCCAATATATTCTATTCACAAGAACAGCAACAATAGCAGAAAAACAAAACAAAACAAACAACAACAACAAAAAAAACCTTAGACAATAAATAAAGATCCTCAAAAAATCCTTTGTTACTAGAATGACTGATCTCTGAATGCTGGCCTTGGGGAACAATTTAATTTATGTCCTTGCCTAAGGGGGTCCCTAGGAGGCTTTCAACTCATGCCCAGGCATTGCAGCATTAATACCCCAGTTTCTTTATTGACATATTGTTGTTGGTGTTTTGTTGTTGTTATTGTTTTTTGGTTTGTTTTAATCTAAGTCCTTTGTTTATTTGCTCCTTAGACTCTTTTAAGAAAAGAGCACACACATGTACAATTCACACACATTTAAAACATTGACTGTCCCTCTCAATACAGTGCTTGGGTTGTGACAAGAAGTATTTTCTTGTGTGAGTCTGCAGACTGCTTTCCTATACTGATTAACTACATAGATTTGAGACGGAGCTTCCAGGTTTGTGCCCAGGCGAACACTGCAGAATGACTAAGAACATCACCGGAGGCTGCTTAAGACAGAGACCAACGCTCCAATAATTATGTCTTTCTGATACTGAAGGGTACAGAAGTGGGAACTATCCAGCATCTTGTCTGAGGAGTACATCTAAAGTTCTAAAGAAACCTGGCTACCTTCCTTCTCCAGAGGGAACATGTTTAGTTTCTTGGGCATAGTGACTCAAGAACAGCGCTCTCTTGCATAGACAAGAAACTCAAACTCATTATGTTTGAGGATTGTTGCATTATTTGCTTTGCACTTAGCTTCTCCAAATACCTGTTCCATTGGTCATTAGCATTACCTTTGATGCTCCAAGGCACTTGAGCTTCTATCTGGTTGACACTTCAAATTTGGTTTTGATGTGAATAATTCTCCTTTGATCAGTGAGCAAAAACACTGTGTGGTAAGAAGGTGCGTGTTTTAATGGCAGACGGATGACAATTTCAAGCTGAAGCGAACTGACTTGTGCATCTCCTTGCCTGGAACACTGCTCAGAGAGCCCAAAGCAGAGACTCATATGGCAGGATGATTCACATCATCCAAAACCTTGTTGTTCTTATCATGGAAGTTATCCTAGCTGGGTTTCCAGCAAGACTGAATACTGGAGAAGTCAGTGATGGACAGAACCATGAGAGGGACCAAACAGATCTGTCTGGAGCCAAATTGGCTTTTATATGGTTCCTCCCCCTAAAAAAACTACTAACATCCTTTTTTAAAAGCAGTTTTCTCTCCTTTGCTACTGGTGTTTATTTAATTATTTTTCCTTTTTCTGTGTAGCACAAATGTAGTTCAGAGGAGGTTATATTGTAATAGGTGCACCTATATCATGCTAATGACATAAGGATTGTCCTCTTAACTGGTGATCTAAAATAAACCCTGTCTCCCAAACCATGCTTAACCCTTCATTTCATCTGATCACCTTTTGACATTTTCAAGCTTACTTGGTTTTCTTTTGATTTCCAGTTTTGCATATGTTGTTCCAATGAGTTCCGATCCCTTAATATGTAGAAAACTGCCCCCAATCCCACACACATAATTGTGTGCATGTGTGCATATGTGTAATTGTACATGTGTGTATGTATACTTGTGTGTGTGTGTGTGTGTGTGTGTGTGTGTACACATGCACAATAGTGCCAAGGTGTGCATGTGAAGGTCAGAGACAAAAATTGATGCAGTCATTTCTTTCTCCATGTTTTAATATTTTTTGAGAATCTCATACATGTATACAGTTTGGGACAATGGAACAACACAAACTCCTCACTTCCTTCTCCCCAACTCCCCCCCACAATCTAGCTACCATCCTTCCCTATCAACTTTTAAAGAAACAAACCAACCAATAAACACTAAGACCACTTAGTGTTGTCACTGTGTATGTGGGTGTGGGCCTCTCCACTGAGGCATTAGTAACCTTCCAAGTGCTACATCCCTGAAGAAATCTGACTCTCTTTCCCTCACCAACAGTTAATTTTCAAAAGCTCTTCAGCTACAGGTAGGACTCTGTGAGGCCCTCTACAGTCCATGCTGGACATTTGGCTGGTTTGATTGTGTATAGGTATTATACATATAGTCCCAGCCTTTGAGACCTGTGTGTGAAATGGTCCTATCATGAGTGAGAAACACTGGTTCAAGTCAGTCCTCCACTACACCTGGGTCTTTCAACAATTCCACTTCTTCATCCATGATGATCCCTTACTCTGCAGAGAAGGAGTAACACAGTTCATTTTCTATTTATCTGAATTCTATTGATCAAACTGCCTTTACCTTCTGATTGTCACTGTAGATGCTAAAACTATCACAATTCTCGTGGCGATAAAACAGATTGTATGAATCAATGAATAAAAAAAGGCTGAAGTTTTAAAGAATTTTTTGAAAAAAAATGATTATTCCGAGGCTAGTGGCTTTAATTTAACTTTGAATTTTAGACCCATCTCAGGTAAATTAAAATAAAAATAATTCTACTCTTTTTAATACATTAATTTTTTTCTTAAAAGGGGATTTTTTTTAAAGTTCAGGTTCCTATATTTCTTAAGACCTATAAAGAGGCCCAGCCAATCTTTAGTTCTATGAAATAGAAACCAAGGACATCATTAAGTGTATCAGATCATAGTTTAGCTGATACTAAGTCAAATAAAAAATAATGTGAACCAAGAAAAATTTAACTTTTTGTAAGAAGGACAAAATATTTTTAGAAGAGTGCTGAACTAGACAAGGCAGCCCTGAGTTATTTGAATCTATTATTTATCAGTAGAACAGCTAAAATAGGGATAGTGACTGTTCCAGTTATATTGTCTAACCACCATCATAATATAAACTTTTCTAGATTTTTATTACTTGTGGGTTTATATAACCTTGTGGGGTATATAACCAAAACATTCTTACATTTGATTCATAAGTATAAACAATGATTAATAATATCTGCTGTCTTAGTTTGGCTTTTATTGCTGTGAAGAGACACCATGATCAAGACAACCCTTATAAAGAAGAATACTTCCTTAGGATAGTTTAGTTTTAGAGGTTTAATCCACTATCATCACAGCAGGAAGCACAGAAGTATTCAGGCAAACTTGGTGCTGGAGAAGGAACAGAGAGTTCTACATCTTAATCCAAAGGCTACCAGAAGACTTTCTCGTTTAGATAGTAAGCAGGAAGGTCTCTTCTGCACTGAGTGGAGCCTGAGAACAGGAGAAGCCCTCCAAAGCCCACCCCTGTAGTGACACACTTCTTTCAACAAAGCCATATCTCCTAACAGAGTTCCTCCCTATGGGGCAAGAATATTCAAACCACCACATCTGTCAAGATACTAAGATTGAACAATGATGCTCCTGATGTTAAACTGAAACTCACTTTAGCCAGGGATCTATACAGCAGTCAACCTAGTGAGAAATATATGTCTAGGAAGGTGTTCTTTGTAATCAAGTTGATATAATGAGATCTTTTCTAGCACTGAGAGAATTAATTCTGGTTTTACATCTTGAGCTAAAAAACATATGTATACAATTCAGATGATATATATCTAATATTTGCTAGCAAATTGTGCTACAGTGAAAAACACCAGAATATTAATTATATAAACCAATGTCTGTTTCTTCCTTATCTTTGCATCCAAATTCTGAATAATGTAATAACATAAAGATCTAAATGGAAAATTTGTGTAATTAACTAGCAAAGTCAGATTTCAGTTGAAGCTTGTTTGTGTGCCTTGTGTGCCTATAAAGGAGAACAAAGATATTGGTTGTCCATTCTGAAATTCTCCTAGCAAAGTTGGGCAAAGACACATTCAACTGGCACTCACATTTCATGTCCAAGCATATTAACCTGATGTCACAGCTTTAAAAGAAAACACTTTTCTTCTTGTTCATATTCACATATCACTTTAGGTTAAATATCTGTGTCTCCTTGATTATTGAGTCCTACTATGTAAAATCCACCTGGTACCATCCAACTAGAAGTGAATCTCAACAGTCTTTGAGTCTGTTTCAAATACTTGAGATTTTGTTTGTCTGTTTTAGTTTTAGTGTTTATTTTTGAGAACAAAGACATAATAGCAAAATTAGCACATCGTGATAGCCAACAGGAACCAAAGAGCTTATATGCTACAAAGAAACCACCTCCAAGTCGAAGCTACATACTTCTAATTTTTAAGCAACCAAAGAAGTGAAAATAGAGTTCTCTGTGATCATAAGAGGTGCTTGAATAATTACTTCACTCCTTCCCAGTCAATCACGATCATTTAAGTACAAGTGAATATGCTCATCATTGTGGCAAATTGTTTTAATATTGAAGACTAAATTATTTTTCAAATTTGGTTGGGTGACCTCACAAACAATCTCAGTGGAAGTGAATATTACTTAATAAGCCCTGTGAGGAATGTCTCTAGAGTTTTCTGTGGTCATAAGTATTACATAATATTATGTAATAATTTTTAAAGTATAAAATCCAGAGGCATATAAATGAATGCCTATAAAACATTCAATGATAAAAACATTAAAATTATACACACACACACACACACACACACACACACACACACACACACACACACATATATATATATATATACTTAATAATAAAATACAGCAATTGATGAGTTTAGGATCATTCCCTGTGTGACAATCTTTTGGTTACAGAGTCTTATTCAATCTTTACAGGAATCTTGATGCATACAGCCTGTCATCACACCAAAAATAAGACTTGAAGAAGTAAGATAGAAAATAACTTTTGTTAGAGCTGGAGACAGGACCATGCTCTTTTATCTCAGCAATAGAACAGTTTTTTTTTTTTTATAAATGCCCAAGAAGAAATTATAAAAGAGGTACAGCTCTACACAACTCTTCTAGAAGAAATCAAATTATACAATCCTCATTGAGAAAGGCAAGCTTTGAGTAAGAATGCCCAGTGGCATTTTGACATTTCCAATCATACAATCTAAGTAGAACAAAAATGGATAAAAATAAGATAAAGTTTTGAGGAAGCATAGGTATCTAACATAGTCAGTTAGAAGAAAAGAATCACAAAGCACTCTATTAGACTTTGTCCTTTTTTGAGTCTAAGTTTGAAGAGTTAAGTTTTGAGACACCATAGGACAGTTCTGAGCAAAATGTAGCTTTCTAATACTTGCTTGTGAAGCATGCTCATAACAATAAAATGTTAATTGCCATCATACAGAAAGTAAAGTTCTAAACATACTGTATAAAGTTAGGTTATAGATTCAACTAATGTGAAAAACAGGCCTTCAAAGCCACACAGGGTAGGATTGAAGCCAGTTTTAACATAACAGTGTTGTAACCATGAGAACACTGTATAACATTTAAAAGTCTGGTATCCTGGTAGTAAAATGACAACAATAGCAGCTTTTATTCTATGGAAGTACTTGATGATTTAAAAATTACTGGTCATAAAATTATTAGACAAGAACCTGGGACATGCTCTGTATTGGAAAACATCGACTATCATTATTGTGAAAATGCTTCAGATAGTATTAGACACATAGTGTGTGTTTTAGGGTTTCATTGCTGTGAAGAGAAACCACGACCAAGACACTCTTATAAAGGAAAACATCTAATTGGGACTGTCTTACAATTTTAGAGGTTCCGTCTATTCTTATCATGGTGGGAAGCATGGCAGGGTCCAGGCATACATGGTGTTTGAGAAGAAGTTGAGAGTTCTACATCTTGATCTGAGGGCAACAGAAGACAATTGCACTCCACACTGGGTGAAGCTTGAACACAGGAAACTTCAAGGTTTGCCCCCACAGTGACACACTTTCTCCAGCAAGGCAACACCTCCTAATAACGACACTCCTCGGGGACCAAGCATTTAAACACACCAGTGTACAGAGTTCATGCCTATTCAAACCGTCACAGTCACATTCCTATCCCTGGTGCCCACTGGCTTATAGCTGTAACCTAATACAAATTGCATCTAGTCCAGCTTCAAAAGTCCCCATAGTGTATCACAGTCTCAACAGTATTTAAAGTTCAAATCCAACTCTGAGATCCATGCAATCTCTTAGCTATAAACATTATAAAATGAAAGTCATTGATCAGATCACATACTTCCAATGTATCCTGAAACAAGATATACATTATAGTTCCAAAATGTAGGAAGCATAGCAAGGAAATACTGGACCAAAGCAAGACAAAAAAACATGCGGGTAAACTTTAAACTCAGCATCTCTGTCTCATGTCACAATGTGACTGAGGTGGCACTAAGCTGTACTCCAAGTCTGTGGTCTACACAGTGCTCCTTATCAATAATCTATGAAAATCTTGTGGGGTTTTATTGGAAGAAAAAATAATTTGTAAGGCTATTTAATATGTATATTTGTTTTCAGCCTGGTATTTGAATACTTTCTTTACAATGTGTTGGGCTTCAGTCATAAGCAATAGAAAGGATGCCAAAAGAAATATTATTTACTTAAAGGACTTAAGAAATTGGAAACTCATTTGACAGGCAAGTGGAGCAAAGAAGAGGAGAACATTTATGCATGATCACATCCCTGAGTTAGAGGCTAGCCGGGGCCAGCAAGTACGACTCTGTTACAACTGGATAACAACAAGAAACAAACAAACAAACAAACAAACAAACAAAACCTAAGAACCAAAAGATGCCTCCATAATTGGCCCATCCCCCACCAGCTTTCTCAACAGCTGCAAAGCATCCAGGGAATCCACCATATCTGCTTATAGCTGCCTGTAGTTCCAGGGCATGTCGTTTTTGGAGTATTCCCGGAGGCAATTGCAAAACTTCACATCAACTTTAACTTACACTATCTCACTGTTGCCCCAAAAGCTAGAAACATTTTTAGCCTCTTCTCTGCTTTTCATTTCTCACATGAGTGACTCTTACTGGTAAATCTAGGGCAGTATCATCTAGACAAGGAGGGAAAAGACAGAAAATAAGAGTCAAGAATGCTACTGAGTTCTAAATAATCTGATATAACAGAATTTTACTTTTACAATAGAATACATATCTATTTGCTAACCCAGGCTACTGCTGTCTTACAATCATCCTACAAGTTTTACTCATGGACTTTTTTAAAAAATGAGTCGTGTAACACTTTCTGTTGATTTGTGTGCTTTAAGCACATTTGCCAGTATTAAATGTATGTGATGTTATTTCTCCACCAGTGAAATGAGCCATTCAAGCCAAATTACAAGATATAAAGACAGGTTTATTGCCATGAGGAGGGAGAAAAATAGGAGGGGGAAGAGAAAGGGAGAAAGAGCACACATACAGAAAGAGAGAGGAGAGACAGAAGGAAAAAAACAGGGAGACAAAAATGTCTGTTTTACATAGGAAAGAGCATCTGGGGAAAAGGGCAGCCCAGCCTCTGGGCTAGAAATTTCAGAGTTGGGGTTAGTGTATGCCAGGTAGGGACAAAGGGATACTGGGAGAACCTGGAGGCCAGGGCTGCTTTGGTATGTAAAATATGTACCTCAGTTCCTTGTCCTAGGTCTGAAACCAAACAACATGCATGTTCCATAGATAATCAATATATAGAATGTTTCCCATTGACATTAATAGCTAATTCAATCTTTTCAACAAATTTTGGGGAAGAGCTGGACGGTCATGTGCAGATGAGTAATGCTGAATCAAAACATTATCTCATAACAGAAATAAATTGTAAAATAGCGAGACACCAATTTAGATTAAATTCTCCCCATTATCAGAAAAAGAAATCTTTTATGAGCTTGGCTTAATTCATGTCTTTTTAAACATAAGGCAAGAGAAACAAGCTTCATAAGCCAACATAAGTCAATTAAAAGGAAAAACGTTGTCTTCAAATGGCAGCATTCATAAAATAAAATCATTACAACACGGACAAATTATTTATAGGTTATATCTAATAAAGGACTTGTAACCTGTATCTGGAACATATAAAACTCTTAGCGATTCAGCATTAAATTCCTATTGATCGAAATGGAAAGTAGGAAAGGGATTTAAATAAATGTATCTCCAAAGAAAATGAAAACATATACATATGCATGAGGAAATGGGCTTAACCTTTGTCCATCATGAGGGAATTGTAAACCCAATCATAAATCAAAACAAAAACAAAAACAAAACACAGCCCTTCACACATCCTAACATGGCTGACAGGAACAGGAGAGGATGCCATGTGCTGATGACACTCCTAAGATGGCTGACAGGAACAGGAGAGAATGCCATGTGCTGATGACACTCCTAAGATGGCTGACAGGAACAGGAGAGGATGCCATGTGCTGATGACACTCCTAAGATGGCTGACAGGAACAGGAGAGGATGCCATGTGCTAATGACACTCCTAAGATGGCTGACAGGAACAGGAGAGGATGCCATGTGCTGATGACACTCCTAAGATGGCAGACAGGAACAGGAGAGGATGCCATGTGCTGATGACACTCCTAAGATGGCTGACAGGAACAGGAGAGGATGCCATGTGCTGATAACACTGTAGGAAAACAAGTCCTCATGCTCTGCTGGTGTTGCTGAGAAATGTTTCACTGCTTTCAGAAGTACAGTAGCATTTTCCCAAATGTCAAACATAGAACTGAAACCACAATTCTTTGTTTTTCTGCATAGTCAAGATAACAGAAAACATTTCTTCATAAGATGTATATGTAGGTGATTCACACAGTTCTGTTCATGAGTCAAACCCAATATCAACCGATCGATGTGGTGTCAAATCAAATAAGCCTTATCTATACTGCATTCTTTATTTGTCCATTAGAAAGAATTCAAGTTTGAAACATGCTTTGGCATAAACAAACCTTGAACATTGTCATGCTTGAGTGAAATCCTATGCAAGTCTGCATGGGATATGAGTCTATTTTTATGAAATGTCTAGAATAGGTAAAAATATAAAGAAAGAGATTACGTAGTGGTGTTTAGTGAAGGGAGATAGATGGACAATGAATAATGTGAGATTTCTTTAGGGAGTATAGTGGATTGATAGGCATGGCCTATCTCATATGCTTGGATGTTTGACCATGGGGAATGTCACCATCAGGAAGTTAGTTGGCGTAGATCTGGCCTTGTCAGAGGAAGTGCGTCACTGTGGAGGTGGAATTTGAGATCATATATGTTCAAACTATGCCATTATGATACACAGTTTTCTTTTGCTGCCTGCAGGTCAAGATGTAAAACTCTTGGGACCTTCAGCTCCACATCTGTCTGCACACTTCTGTACTTCCTTCCATGATGATAATGGACTGAATCTCTGAAACTGTAAGCCAGCCACAGTTAAATCTTTTCATTTATAGAAGATGACATAGTCATGGTGTCTCTTTGTAACAATAAAGCCATGACTAAGACAGGAAGAAATATTTTCATAATGAAAACTTGTGGTTTGCACCCTTTCATTCATTGAATTTTAAGCTATATAAACAATATTTCAGTGAAGACTGTCTTTAAAAAATGAAGTACTGGAAAGTGAAAAGACTCTCTAATTTAACTTACAAAAGCAAATTAACATTAAATATCTGCGTTGAAAAATAAAAAAAAAATTCTACACATTGATAAAAAGAAATCAAAATAATTTATTCATAGGTATGTAAAATGAGAAAGATTTAGACTGTTTTATACATTAAATTTATATATCATATATATATATACATATATATATCATATGAATGTAATAAGTGCCAGATTTCTACCGAACAATGATTGTGTATTTTTTGTGCTGTAATCAATGTGGCATCAATACTCTGAGGATGCCTGACACATATTTTTAATGATTCTTTTTACACCTGCCGCATTGTTGTTTGAAGAACATAAAATGCAAATACTTAGACCTAGTGAAATTAAGGACCTGGAAGATGGTTCTAAATTTTAAAAATTCACTACATTTACATAAAATATGCACCATAAATATGTACTATAAAAGAGATACCATAAAAAATGAACTATAAAATAAACACAGGTAAAATATCATAAAGTAAGGTCATAAAATGCAAATTTTAAGATGCAAAAAGAATTAGTAAAAAGGGTAACTTGTAGAAAACTTAGAGAAAAAACATTTTCTTCTATTTATTTAGTTTCAGTTGAGGCAAAGACTGTTGCTTCTCAAATAAATAATAGTTTTCTCACCACAAACTGTAGTGTGGATGTGACTAACTGTATCAGCAGAGAACAATGAGAATTATCCCCCAGAACTGTTTCGGTGTCCCAGAACAATGCTACCCTTAGTGCAAAATGAAAGAACCTGTATATTTGCGTGTTAAATATATAGGTATTTTACACACATCTATTTTAAACTGAATGTCTGAATTTCTTTTTTTTTCTTTTGTAAGAGAATTTTATTAAAAACACATTTTCAATGTCTGAATTTCTTACCATCAATGTTGTAAAAGTATTGTTTCTTTTTGTAACAATAATTAATAAATACTCATTTGAATATTTCCCTTTGAATTTTTGCTATTTTAAAAGTGACAGTAATTGTGATAAGAAGAATGACTCCATTAATTTGTAATTCAGGAGAAAAAAAATTTAAAGATATGAATATACATCCAGATCCACTATCTTTCAAGAATACTTCACATAAGTCTTGATCATTCCTCCGTTCCGTAAGACTTTGGGTTCATTACTTTGATGGTAATCTTTGGATCTGGTGGGGCATACCCTATTCCTCTTGGGATGGCATCAGTTACCAGAAGGTAGGGGTGGGGCTTCTATATCAGCTTAAATGGAGCTCTCTGAGCTCTTGATGCTAGACTATGAACATTTTTCTTTTTTCAGTTGCTTAATCTGTCAGCAAACTTGTCACTGAGCTAGTTAGAGGACAAATCACTGTTGTAGAACCCTAGTACTGTACCTGTCCGAGAATCCCACAGATTCTAAGACAAATGAGAGTTAATCTCATATCCACGAGATTTTCTGATTTTCTTAGGGATTCCACTACCTGGAAGCACAGGGGCAACATAAAAGGTTGGATGTGAGAAAATGAGCAGCCTGGCCCATCTTCACACTGCTCTCTGCGGGCTTCTCAGTGAGGATAAAGCACCATTCTTAGGAAGCTAGAAATTAAGTTTCCTCCCTTAATGGCTCATGCTAATGAGCCCACAGCCAAAGAAAGGTCTTACTAAACAGTTTGGGCTGAACAATCCTGATTATGAAGAGAAAATGAGGTTGCTGTTAGGCAATTGTAAGGGATATAAAGTAAAGGGAAAATCTCTTGAAAACCCTTCCTTCCTTTTTCTGCAGTGGGAGATGCTAACAGGAGACAATAGGATTTTGATGTAGATAGAGTTCTAGGGGCTGGACATTCACCTAATAAAGGCTGATAGCGGTGAGCACAAGGGAGGCAGCAGAGCCATCACAAACAAGAGAGGTATTTAGTAATAACTTAGGATCATTGCTGCCTAATCCAGCTGAAGAATAACGGTAATACCCAGGTATAACGTCACTTGTATATGCTAGCATATGTAATTTTATATGTAGTGTACCTAGTGTCTTGTGTTAAGGTTTGTGAAAATGGGATGTGACTAAATGTCATCTCAATTTAAGTAGCTGATACAATTCATATTCTTTTCCTTGTTGGCAAATTCTTCTCTATTTTTGTTAGAAATAGTTGCAATAGGCTAGATTTGAGGGTGCAGTTTATTTTGGTTTTTTTGTTTGTTTGTTTTGTTTTGTTTTGTTCTTTTTTTGCTGGGTATAAGCTCTGAATAGCCACAGTAGTAAATATGTTACCCAATATTTTCCAGAGAGTAATTAGTGTGTACTGTGGTTTCTTTCTCTGGCTGTCTTCATTTCACAGCGACTGGAGGCCTAAGAAACACAGTATCCAGAATGCTTGCCAGCAGCTCTCTGGTTTAGAATCTGCCAAGTAGAAGCCAAAAAGCTTTGAAAGGTTAAAGACAGGAAGAAACTGTTATTCTCTGCCCAGTAGTGAATCCTCATGGATTTCAATAGATTGTGACTCATTTTGTAACCAAAAACCCTGGGAATTATTCCCTTGCCATGTTGGTGATCAGAGAGCATGGGGAGAAGATTCTTCTGATGCTGAAACAAATACTTGGCCTCTCACAGCAGCCAATGAAGCCAAGACAGAGTGAGCTCTGTGTTTCTCCCCCCATGTTTCAGCTCTACTCAAATAGCTCTTGGCTCACTTAGTTTCTGTTTAAACTATTAAATGTGCAGTAATTTTTTTTCAGTAAATTTTTCCCTTTAAAATAACAGGCTTTACTTATTCTTTGACAATTTCATGTGTGTATGCTGCGTGTCCTGATCATATGTTGATGTGCACAGCGGTGTAGCAATGGCAGGCGTATGGGGGTGACCAATTGTTTCGTGCTTGGACTTGCAGTCTGCTCCACAGGACAGAATTCCTGTCTGGTACTGTAAGAGTTGACCAGCTCTTCACACTGAGAAACTCCTTTAACCAGCCATTACAGGATGAGGAATGAGATAGCAGATTTATGGGAAATATCATCAAAATCCTGGACTTTAGGTTGGGGAAATGGCTCTGGCGGTGAAATGTTTGATGGACGAGTATGAAGTCCTGATTTCAAACCCCAGAAAGAACATTTTAAAAAGCCAGATATGTGGCGTACTTTTATAACCTTTGTCCCAGGGAGGTGGGAGAAGATGATCCTGGGGCTCAACAGCCAGCTGAGTGTAATCAGAGATTCCGAAAGCATAAGGTGGAGGAATCATTGGGAAAGTAATCTAAGATTGATCTCTGCCCTCTACGTGTACATAGGACTGCACACACATAGACTGCTTGTGTATGCACGAATGCACACATGCACACACACCTCTAAATATAACCTTTTCAGTCAGTATGTTCTTTGTATGTATGTTCTAGGGGCTGACCATTTGGATTGGATAACCAATCAGTGTGCTCTGCCTGGGGGGAAAACTATCTCTCCTGTTCTCAGCATTGATTAGCTGCCTGTAGTTCTTGTGTGGGGTTGAGGCTTCCTGAAATTTCCTCCTCTGGCCTTCGCATTTCTATTAGTGACAGCTGTCATTCTTGGTCAGCTCCTTGTTCAGGCAGTGTTTGTGAGACTTCAGATGTTATTAGGAGATACAATGTCCTAGGGAAAGCTTTGCTTCTCTGGCTCTTACAATACTTCTACCCTTTCTCCCACGTTTTACTTTGTTCTTCTTGAGTGGGTTTTAGGTTGAGTTATAGATTGTGGTCTAACCAATTTTTGTCAGTTGCATCTCTTTGGTCTGACCTTTAGTTTATTTCAAACGACAGCAGTGAAGTGAGCAGGAGTTAAGTCTTTCAGGGAAGTAAAGGGAATCAAAGCATCATTCTAGAAGATTCTCTATTAACATGTTTTCTAGTTCAGTCCCAGCTGCATTGTTTGAGTGGATATAAAACCTATCTCCCACAATTAAAAATAATCGAAGGCTCCAGAATGCCTGAACACAAATGTGGTTTTTGTCACCTTCTAACTCTGTGATGATGACAAGTTCCTTTCCTTAGGCCTCTATGGTCATATATTTATGACAGCACCTTTTTCAAGTGGTTGTGGTGAGGCTTAAATTGTAGTATACTTGAATTTTCCAGAACAGTCTAGAACTGTATACATGCTTAAGAAATACTTTTTCAATGCATTTATGTTGTAAAGTATGTTTGTGTATATAAGTGCATTTGTGTGTGTGTGTGTGTGTGTGTGTGTGTGTGTGTGTGTATGTGTGTGTGTGTGTGTGTGTGTAATAAGGAAAAAGGCAATGAACATGAAAATGAGTTGAGGAGGGGTATATGGGAGGGTTTATGGGGAGAATATGTATGGGACAAATGATTTCATTATAATCTCAAAAAAAATAAAGAGAATTAAATGGCTAAAGTGGATTACATAGGTATGTATATGCTTTATGTAAATTGAATTGTGAATACACAAACTTCCCATGGACCTTTGCAAACACATTGCTCTCCTCCTCTAAGGCACTGGTATTGACTAAGTTGACAGCTAAGTTTGATGGAACACATATTGGCTAGGCATTGCATGGGGCATTTCATGGGTGTATTTTGTATGTCTCATTTACAGTTAACTAATGTTCACGCTTTTCTGACAGGTCCAGGCAATTTATTTGCCCATTCAAGGTCATACAGAATAGTACCCAATGCCCAGTCATTTTAGCAGAGTACCTACCTACTGGCTAGTTTTGCATCTTCGGGAATCTTATACCATGAAGGGATTGTACTCTGCTCCTTGGAGAAAGGTCTAATCGCTTCAAAGCATTGAAAAAATTCAAATTTAAGGTTCTTTCTCTTCTAAGCTCTATAAATACCTTTGTGAAAATAAACTCATACCCAGGACCTAAATTAAAGTAAAGTGGCAAAGAAAATGAGGACAGTACCCTAAAATAAAATCTACTTTCAGCTTTGTGGATAGTAGTTTTATGGGAATCTTCTGGTTCCCAAAAACTCTAGATTTATTTCCTACAGAAAGAAACCTTTGTCCTCTTTATTTAGGAGAAGATGGAGTCAACCCAGAGAATTAAAATCTCTACACCTCTAAGGCAGGGTTTTCCATCTGTCTTGGTGTTTGATGCGACCTGAAGGCATTTCTTTGTCTCATTAATGTCTCCCTCAAGTGTTGTGCATTAATTACCCTTTCCAATAAGTAGAAGACACTATTGTGCATCATTAGTTTGTATCAGCGGATTATAAAAAGCACCTTCTGTTGCAAAAGGGAGAAGTGGACTCTGGCTTGCTTTAGTACAAATGAAATTGGTAGAAGTATTCTAGAAACATTTGAAATAACATTCCTGTAAACAGGCTTCCTTTGGGCCAATCAGACAGCAGGCTTAGGTCCAAACCTACTAACCTGTAATCAACTTACCAAACTGCACTCACCAAAATAACATTCCTGTGAACCAGCTTCCTTGGGGTCAATCAAAAGGCAGGCTTGGGTCCAAAACTACTTGTAATCAACTTGCCAAACTGCAGTCACCTTTCATTTTACTTCCAGATCAATATTACTTTGAGAAACTAGGAACCAATGATGGTTTAGTATATCAATGCCCTGAAGTTCTGGACAAATATTTCTCCAAGGTGCAGTTATGTGGATGAAAGGTCACAAGTACATAGAGGGAAGCAAGTAATTAAGGCAGGCATTTGAGCTAATATGTTAGATTGTGGATCTCTGGGATGTGTGCTTATACTGATATCATTTTTAAAGTTCATTATATCTGCGTTGTTTTAATATGCCTGGAATCTGCTTTCATTTATATTCA
Organism: Micromys minutus; assembly: GCF_963924665.1. Classification (NCBI taxonomy): domain Eukaryota; kingdom Metazoa; phylum Chordata; class Mammalia; order Rodentia; family Muridae; genus Micromys; species Micromys minutus. The sequence continues at coordinate 25,942,216 of NC_137957.1, forward strand.
TCCTCTCACATTTACAGATACATTTGTTAACGTGCTGAACTTCCTCATACAAGTTTCCGCTTTAGTCAGAATTTTAACTCTGTAACAACAACACCAAGTCTGAATTTCCCAAGGCAGAATGGATTTCTTTCAATTTATGATTTTACTCCATAGTCCTTGGCTCTTGTGAGGAAGGTCATAGTAGAATGACTCTGCTCATGGTAGATGAGAGAGAGAGAGAGAGAGAGAGAGAGAGAGAGAGAGAGAGAGAGAGAGAGAGAGAGAGAGAGAGAGAGAGAGAGAACAAGGACAAGATATATCAATCACTCAAGGTCAACCCTGTCAGTGTTCTTTTAGCTCCAGATAAGATATCCTTTCTAAAATTGTTTTCCAGTACCTCTCAAAGGAGCAACTCTATCTGGGAACGAAGCTTTCTGACACACAAGGTTTTGTGAGTCTAACATACTGTGTGGCATTAAGACAATGAATGAGACTGTGAGGACCACATCATGACCAAATCATAACATGTAGCTTGAGCCTTCAAAACATCATTCATATTTCGTACTACACAATGCATTTTGTCTACTTTCTGTACCTCAGATAGTATTAATCAATCTAACAGTGTTCAAAAGTTTGGCTCCAGGACTCTTTGACGTTTCAAGGCAAATTTAATTATGAGTTATTTTAAAATTTAAAAAGCTCATTACTAGACAGTAGCATATATTATATGCATTATACAAATATTTATTAATATATTATCTATTATCCCCAAAAGTAACTTGGAATAGACAAAAGCTCATAGTGTGCATTACCCTTTCCACAGGAAGCATAGAAGGAGGGATGAGACCCAAGTACGTTTGAAAGCCCAGAAAACCTTCAAATCTAGGGATTCGTGTTCTGTTTTCAAAGCCCATCATGGCATGATATGAACCCCTTATGATTTGAACCCCGAACTTTGTGGACAGCTCATCCTATGGCTTTGCCATTTATAACCCATAAGGTTTCCTTCTACAGCTTTGTCTACTTGTCTCTATCTTATTTTGGTAGACAGGCCCACATTTGTGACATCACTCATTCCTTAGGGTATTAAATATATCTTTGGTCCACAATCACAGCTTAGTCACCATCTCAAAGACTGGTAGCTGGGATGGTGGCATCCAAACACATTTTCTGGGCCCATAGTCTTCTTTTGAAGTCTTAGTGAAATGTCTATAAACCTACAACTTTTTAAATTTTGCATACCTGATCATTAAGAGTTATTTGGGCCACGTCAATGTCTACTCCTACCTTGAACATTGGATGGAATATGACTCAGAGCCTTCTGAGACCCTAAACAAATGAAGCTCCTTAGAAGAGGTTCCCAGGTAGCACTCTTCTCTCAAAGGAACCTGTCAAGTGATTCTGTGCTTACAAACCCCTTGACCTGCAATGGGTACAATTTGACCTATATTCTGGAGAAACTGACAGGCCATTATTTACTCTTTATGATGCAAAACACTTGTTTGCTTCTATTGAGTGCCAATATGTTTTAGAACCACTAATTCTTGTATTGGCTACTTTGGTGTCAACTTTACACAAGCTGGAGTTATCACATAGAAAGGAGCCTCAGTTGAGGAAATGCCTCCATGAGATCCAGCTGTAAAGCATTTTCTCAACTAGTGATCAAGGTGGAAGAGCCCAGTCTATTGTGGGTGGTGCCATCCCTGGGCTGGTAGACCTGGGTTCTATAAGAAAGCAAGCTGAGAAAGCCAGGGGAAGCAAGCCAGCAAGTAACATCCCTCCATGGCATCTGCATCAGCTCCTGCTTCCTGACCTGCTTGGGTTCCAGTTCTGACTTCTTTGGTGATGAACAGCAATGTGGGAAGTGTTTCTTAGGATCTTGGATATATCTTTATCCAAGAATTAAACCCTTTCCTCCCTAATTTGCTTCTTGGTCATGATGTTTTGTGCAGGATTAGAGACTCTGACCAAAAGAGTGCTGTAAACTCAGTTTCACATAGACTTTTCTGCCGTGAGGTTCAAATTCATTAAACTGGTTCTTCTCTGCTTTTACCCCTAGTTCTTGATGTTTGTATGGGAGAAATCAGTTTGTAGCTGACCACTGTAATGCTATAATGTAAATGCTGATGGCCTTAAAAGAACATCCAGTAGATTAATTAGTCTCTTAGATAAATCCAACAAGAACATGGTGGGTGATCATTTTGATATATGTATCTATTTGGTTTACAAGTACTTTATTAAGAATTTTTGGGCCTATGCTAATCTGCTATAATGACTTGTAGGTTTATTTTTAATGTTGTATCTCTGCCTGGTTTGACTATTAGAGAAATACTGTCATTATAAAAAAAAGTTGGAAGTGCTCAACATTTTTTTCATTAGTTCTTTCTCTGTTTCTTTTGAAAATGATTTCAAGAGTATTGATCATGGGCTAGGTGTGGTGGCACACATCTTTAATCCCAACATTCAAAAAAAAGGAGGCAGGTGGAGCTCTGAGAGTTCCAGACCAGCTTGGTCTACTTGATGTGTTCAAGAACACAGCCAGAGCCATATAGTGAGAACCTGTCTCAAAATAAAAACAAACAGATAAACCAACAGCAGCAGCAACAACAAAACAAACATGAAAAGTGTTGATTATAGATCTTCTTTGAAAGACTGGTAGAATTCTGTTATGACTCTATCTAGACTCATAATTTTTTTTTAGTCGGAAGACTTTCTATTACTGCTTTAATATCCTTAATTGTTATGGGTTTATGTAAGTTGTGGATTTCTTCTTGGTATATTTTTGGTGGTGTACTGGCTAGTTCTGTGTGTCAACCTGACATAATCTGGAATTATCACAGAAAAAGAGGCCTCAGTTGAGAAAAATTTCTCCATGAGGTCCAGCTGTAAGGCATTTTCTCAACTAGTGATCAAGGGGCGAGGGCCCAGCCCATTGTGGGTGGTACCATCCCTGTGTTGGTAGACCTGGGTTCTATAAGAAAGCAAGCTGAGCAAACCAGGGGAAGCAAGTCAGTTAGTGACATCACTTCATGACCTCTACATCAGCTCCTGCTTCCTGACCTACTTAAGGTTCAGTCCTGACTTCCTCTGGTGATAAAGAGCAATGTGGAAGGGTAAGCTGAACAAACTCTTTCCTCCCCAACTTAGTTCTTTGTCATGGTGTTTTGTGCAGGAATAGAAACCCTGACTAAGACAGGTGGTTTGGATAAATTTAGATATTCATTTCTCCTAGGCTTTCTAACTTAGTGGAATAAAGGTTTCCTCTGTATTCCACTGTGTTTGGATTTCTATAGTGTGGCACAGCATGATGTTTACCTGATTGTCTCTGCTTCTGCTAATTTGAGGCTCCTTTTTCTTTATTTTTGGTTAATTGGACTAAAGGTATATTTATCTTTTCAGAGAACCAGCTGTCAGATTGATAGATTTTTTTTTTTTTTTTTTTTTTGTAGTTTTTGTTTCTGTTTCATTTCTGGCTGATTTAATAAGTCATATAAAGAAAAAGTATCATTTAGCATGCCGATAGGCTTCCTTGAGTAAATTGCTGAAATATATGGATCTGACCTCAGATTCCCAGCACCCACACAGCAAGCTTGGTTTGGCAATTCCCTTCTTGTAATCCTAGTGCTGGAAAGCCAGATAGGAGGATCATGAAAAGACAGAAGAATGCTAGTCTAGACAATTGTTCAGTAAAAGACACTGCCTCAATAAATAAGTTGGAAAGTGACCATGGAACATGTATTGTATTGATCTCTTGCCCCTACATGCATATAAATACATATACACATACACAGAGAAGAATACACACACACAAAAGGGGGGAATGAGTTGTTATAATTCATCTTTTTTGCATTTTATTGGATATTCTATGTATTTATGCTTCAAATGTTATTCCCTTTTCCTGTTCTCCCCCTCCCACCCCCTTTTTCCCTACTTCAATAAGGATGATTCTCCCCCTCCCATACACCCACTACTACCTCACCTACCTGATATTCCCCTATACTGGGGAAATGAGCCTTCACAGTACAAAGGAAGTCTCCTCCTATTGATGCCAGACAATGCCATCCTCTGCTACATATGCAGCTGGAGCCATGGGTCTCTCCATGTAACTTCTTTGGTTGGTGGTTTAGTCCCTGGAAGCTCTGGAGTGGGGGGAGGGGCTCTGGTTAATTCTTCCTATGGGGTTGCAAACCTCTTCAGTTCCTTCAGTCCTTCCTCTGACTTCTCCATTGGGGTCTAATGCTTAGTGTGATGGTTAGCTGCAAGTATCACCATCTGTATCAGTAAGACTGGCAGAGCTTCTCAGGAGACATCCATATCAGACCCTATATAACTATGAGTTTTATTTTGTCGAAGTCAAATAAAATATAAGTCCACAAATGTAAAAGAAATATCTGAGGAAAGGAAGACAATATTTTTGTTTGTTTTTATATTGGTAAGAACACGTAACATAAAATCAACCATCTTGACATTTTTTTTTTTTGGGGGGGAGGGCAGGACACAATATAGAATTGTTAACAGTAGGCACCATGATATGCAGAAACTCTAATTGTGATTTTGCCAGAGCCTGAAAGTTCTTAAGAAAAGGAATCATTTGGTTCTTAGAATAGCTTAAACAAACAGCAGCCATTGCCTTTGTTATAGTACATAGGCAAGAGTATTCAACATTTGTCCTTTTTTCTTCTAAGAGAAGAGGAAGACAGTCACAGAACGCCACCGTTTATGTTAATTTCAGTGCATTTGTCATGTCATCAAAGACTGGGAAAATTGTGTTCACGATCCTGCTAGCTTGCTCCTGCTTCATTTTCTCTATGTAATTAGATGTGAAAATAGCAAGCTAGTTTAAATGTACTCTGTAGGATCAAGGGACTATGTTACAACCTCATCACCCCAACCAACAGAGTCTCTTAATCAAGAAGAATGAATGCCTGACACAACACGGCTGAGTTCTGACCTCAGGGCTCACAGACACATATCAATAGTGAACTGGAAAAATTTAGAAATGAGTTTTAATCGAATTCTGATCGACTCACAGTGGATGATGGCACAAAGAAAATCAGGTGTGAAATATGCCACATTCTAGTCTAAATTCCTGTGTTTTTCTCATCTGCTGTATCAGTATAAATTTTAATCTATTTAAGATTAAGATTGGTAAGTAAAATATTACTTGATTGAATCAAAGTTTAACTCATAAAGATGAGTCTAACATTACAAAAATCAGCTGTGATTTTTGTTGGTTAATTTTACTGTCTAGATATTATAGTGAGCTTTTTATTAAGTGTCTTCTGTGAGAACATTCAGAACACATAATATTAAGTCATATACCTGGGTGATTAATTCAACTTCTGCACAATAATTTGAAATGCCAATTTGGCAAATGTGTCCCAGATGACTATATTGCAAGCAATTTGATGTAATCAGCTGGCTAAGTGACTTATCTCCACCTGGCACATAGCTACTTTCTTTGTCCATATCAGTCATAAGTGCCAACATGAGATATGACTTTAGCTGCTTTGGTACTAATGCCCCCCACCTATTAAATTACACAGTGCTTTGCTTCATTAGGCACCAAGATGGACCTTAGCAGAAAGAACCCTGTCTGTATGTGCAGCCCTTATTTCTCTAGTAGTGTGTGTATCAGACAATCAGAAAATCAATAGGAAAAGAAGTGTCATATTGTTTTTTTTTTTTTTTTTTTTTTGTAGAACACTCATGGTGCTGAGAAATTAATCAACAGTGAGGGTGACCGAATGGGGGAGTGCATTTGAGAGAAACTAACAGCTTATTGCTTGCACATCTGATTTACTGTTCAAAGTTCTTCAAACTCTCATACTTCATAGCTAATTCTCATCACAACCTTACACTAATAATTAAATATCTGCACTAAATATATGAATCTAGACTACTGAGGTCTGAATTATTCTTCTGTTTTAAGATGTTTTTCAAATGTAGCTTGATAAAACTGTATATATTAAAGGGGATTATAGAAATTTTCAATAAATTAAAACAAAATGCCCTCCCACAAAACCTCCTTCTGTTAGTAAATTAATTTGAATGTTATGTGACTCAACACAACAAAAATATTTTGCAACATTTTTTCATTTCAATTTAGTCCCTCCTGATATTTTGTGAATATTTTATTCTATAATGCCCATCTCAATCTAGGGCTTTTTTTTTCATGTTTATTCCATAAGCTTTTAATGAGAATCCAATCTATTCGAGAAAAAATCTTCTAGTATCCATTGCTAGAGCATCAACAAAGACAGATGATATTCATGAGGTCATGAAGCTTCATGATGCTTCTCGCTACTTCCAGGGTGAGAAGAAGATAATAGGTACATGCATCAGAAAGATAAATGAAAGGCAATAGATGCAATAGGGCAGAGCAATCTAGGTTCAATCTAGATTAAATGTGCTATCTGTCTTCTTTAAAATAGAACAACAGAGGAAAGAATTTATAGGAAATTGGCAAATGCTGAAATCTAGGAAAAAGAAAACAATCACAACTCATTACTAGCTTCAACAGAGAAATGAGTGACTGCGGGACGGAAGTTGAATTACATCAAAATGGGGCATTATTGACATCATACAAATATTAGTGTGATAATTATAATATTATTTTAGCACCTTGTCAAAAATATTGTTAATTCTTCTAAGCAAATTTCATGTGACGCTTGCCTGTGAACTGCTAAGCCAATAGCAGTAGGATGTTGGAATGAAAAAAGCCCTAAAGAAGGATGCCCAGGAATACATGGTAAACATATGGTATGGCAAAAAATCACACCCTATATATACTACTCAAAACAAAGCCAGGGTAATGAAACATGCATGAAGCATAAGACAGTCTCTATTCATATAATGTATCACCTAGAATCTTCTAGAATTTAGTAAGAGTTTAAGTGGAAAAGAGACTACACAGCAGGGATGAACCAAGACTTAACCTACAAAAGGTCATAGGTTGAAACATTATATGTGGTATCTGTGTGTGTGTGTGTGTATGTGTGTGCATGTGTGTATATGTGTGTGTGTATGTTTGTGTGTGTATGTGTATGCACAGGTTCCTTTATTTAAAATCACAAGCACAAAAGTATTGATCATGTTTCTTTCCTTAAGGAGTATAGTAAAACAGGACACCCAGGTGCTTCTCTATAATCCCAGGACTAAGCTCATGGAAGCCAGGGAGTCTTGCCTTATGCTACAGAGCAGACATTGTTTAAAGACAGAAATCCTAAAACATTCATTTTCTTGCTAGATTTTGGTTGTTTGGAGAAATTTTCTATTTAAAATTTAATAGAGCCCAAAATTAAAATTTTGACTCCACTACATGCATAAATTCACTCTATTAGACACAGAAAAAGAATCCCAAAGTGGTTATAGATGTCATTTGAATGAAAGGCTAAAAACTAGTAAAGTCTCAGATCATTACCGTGATTTCCTTAGGATTCTTAAAATCGAAAGTCTTGAAATAACTCATTGTGAATTTTTTAGGCTCAGTTTATTTTTAACATTATTCTATAAACCACCATGTGATCCATCTACCCCTGACAGTGCAATTCCCTCGGCATAAACTCCATTTAACTTTTAATCATTCATTAAATAGGCTCATGATACTAAACATTAATTAACCTAAAATAGAATACCTGATGAGAAAGTTTAATTTGACATTAATATCAAGAAGATGCTATAAAAAGTATATTAATATATTTTTTAAAATGATTAAGTACATGGTGCAGCCAAGCTGCTAGTCAAAGCTAGTGACTCAGAAGATAATCTTAAAGATTATAAGAATAATGACTTTACAAATTATTTTACAAGAACTTAAACAGAATAAAATATCTTACAAAAATTATGAAAATAAAGGATCAAACAGGTTTTTCATATATATATGTGTGTATATATATACATATATATAAACACACACATATATATACACATATATATAACCAAAATTTGTGATCTTGCTTTGATTTTTGCATGAATTTAAAATTGCAGTAAAACAGTATATAAACAGACAAGTATAATTACAGAAAAATTTAAAAATAGAAATTAGACATAACACAGACTATTTTTGATACCTCTAATACATTTTTAATAATTTTATGGAAAGACACTTTCTGAAAGTAATACTTCTATGTTTGAATCTGAATAGGCTCAGTTTTGTTCACAAGCATGGAAGTACTTGTGAAACCCATGTGGCATTTTCAGGTAGAAGTTGTTCTCTTTGTTGGGTAAGATCCTGGGTTCAGAAAGGCCTGTGGATCCTGCCTAGCTAGGTCCTAGCTGGTCGGTCAGCTGTTGTAAGCATAACCTTGTGCCCACCCTCAGACTTTCACAGGCTGAGCTGTTCACTCATGGTTTCCCCAAAATGATCTATAGGGAGCCTTTGAGCCACACTTTCCTTCTGTGAGATGCTTCTGTCAAGCATTACTGAACGAGCAATGGTAAAGTAACCAATAAAATTATGAATATTGGCCCTAAGCTTCAAACTAAGCTCTGAGTACACTAATACTGATGGAGAAAATTTAAAATATACCATTGTAAAAGATATGAAAGAATTCTACCTAATGGTTTTCTTACAGATTTAGATGGAGCTATATGAATACCATAGAATAGAAAGAAAAATGAAGTGTGTTTTCTATTATTTTACAAATTAAGATATGTTCAAAATTAAGATACAGTTGTGTGAACCTACATAAGAACAATATATACATTTATAGCTCATAGAATAATGGGGCCCATGCAGTTGATTAAAACACCTTAAGAATCAAAAGCCTTTTTATACTGCATACCTATAGTGATTCCCAGTTAAGGATAGGCTGATACTATGATATATGTTGCTATCAATGTATTTTAGAAAAGTTATTTCAATACACTCATTTAAATTTTATTTATAGTGTTATTAAAGTACCTAGAAACTAATGAGCTAGGAGGAAAATGAAGCAAGTGTGTTATCACAGAAACTTGGAATCTATTTGTGTTGACTTGAAAGGAGTGTGATATTAATTTAAAATCTGGTACACACAGAATGCAAGCCACTCCACTGTATAACGTGCAAACCCTGTAAACAGTAAAATCGAGACCATTGTCTGTCAATAGTTTCAGTAGAATTCAGGAAGAAGAGAAGAAGAAGAAAGTACTCAGAGCATGTGAGTTTATTTTTGTGATTAACAAGACACAACTGTCATATATTGGTGTAATCCTGTATCCTTTCTGATATAACCCAATGTTAACATATAGTGGTGAATTTTAACTCTTCAGAAGAATGGAATTTATAATGATTCATGGTTATACTTCTGTTTCCATTATCTTCCTTCTCTTCCCTAGGTAATGATTCCAATTTTCCTTCCATGACATGTTAACTCCATACATGAAAGAAACTTTTCCCTAGTCTTGTTTGTTTTTAAATTTTATTGCACTTTCTTTATTTTATTACTGAACAATGATCTGTTTCATTATCATTAAGATGATCATTTCAATAATTGATGATGTCAGCTACTAGATTTTAAAAATGAGGTCAATAAATCTATAGCATATACTATATATGCATACACATGTATATATATATTATACATAGACATGTATATGCCATTATTATACTCCCATTTAATCACCCTAGCAGAAAATATTTAAGAAAAAAATCTTGTTAATAATATGAAAAATAAAATGCTAAAAGTAAATTTGACAATTGAAGTTAAAGACAAATTCACTGAAAAGTAAAAATATTGATGAAATTTTGAAATGGACACAAATAATGGGAAGATATTTAATGTTTGTGAATAATCAGTATTAAATGTCCCAAACATACTTCTAAGAAAATAAATTTCCTCTAAACTGCTATGTGTGTGTGTTTTTATTGGATATTCTCTGTATTTACATTTCAAATGTTATCCTTTTTCCCCCCACTCCCACCCCCCCTCTACTTGCTTCCACGAAGGGGCTCCCTCTCCCAAGCACCCTCTCCAACTCAGTGCCTTGGGATTTCCCTACACTGGGAAAATGAGCCTTCACTGGACCAAAGCCTCTTCTCCCATTGATGCTAGACAATGTTGTCCTCTGCTAAACGTGCAATTGGAGTCATGGGTCTCTCCATTTATGCACATTAGTTGGTGTTTTAGTCCCTGGGAGTTCTGGAGGATTTGGTTGGTTGATATTGTTGTTCTTCCCCTGGGGTTGCAAACACTTTCAGCTCCTTCAATCCTTTCTCTAGCTCTTTATTGGGGTCCCAATATTCAGTCCAATGATTATCGGCAAGCATCCTTAAATGTATCTGTATGACTCTGGCAGAATCCCTGAGGAGGCATCCATATCTGACTCCTACCTGTAAGCAGTTCTTGGAATCAGCAATAGTGCCTGAGTTTGGTGGCTGCATATGAGGTGGATCCCAAGGTGAGGCAGTCTCTGAATGATCTTTTCCTCAATCCCTGATCCACTATTTGGCCCTGTATTTCCTCCTGTGAGTGTTTTGTTCTCCCTTCTTTTTTTTTTTTTTTTTTTTTTTTTTGTTCTCCCTTCTAAGAAAAACTGAGGCATCCACTTTATTGCCTTCTGTCTTTTTGTGATTCATAATATCTGTGAATTGTCTTTTGGGTATTCAGAGCTTTTTAGGGTTAGTATCTGCTTATCAGTGAGTGCATGGTGTTCTTTAGAGACTGTGCTTACCTCACTCAGGGTGATTGCTTCTAGTTCCATTCATCTACCTAGGAATTTCATGAGATTATTGTTTCTAATAGCTGAGTAGTACTCCATTGTATAAATATACCACAATTGTTGTATCCATTCCTCTGTTGAAGGGCATTTGGATTCTTTTCAGCTTCTGGCTATTATAAATAAGGCTGCTATGAACATGGTGGAATACATGTCCTTGTTATAAGTTGGAGCATCTTTTGTGCATAAACCCAAGAGTAGAAGCTTCAGGTAGTACTATGTCCAATTTTCTGAGGAACTGCCAGACTGATTTCCAGAGTGGTTGTACCAGCTTGCAACCCCACCAACAGTGGAGGAGTGTTCCTCTTTCTCCACATCCTTGCCAGCATCTGCTGTCACCTCAGTTTTTGATCTTAACCATTCTGACTGGTTTGCGGTGGAATCTCAGGGTTCTTTTGATTTTCATTTCCCTGATGACTAGAGATGTTGAGCATTTCTATAGGTGCTTCATAGCCATTTGATATTCCTCAGTTGAGAATTCTCTGTGTAGATCTGTACCCCATTTTTAAGTAGGATTATTTGATTCTCTGCAGTCCAACTTCTTGAGTTCTTTGTATATATTAGATATTAGCCCTCTATCAGATTTAGGATTGATAAAGATCTTTTCCCAATCTGTTGTTTGCTGTTTTGTCCTTTGACAGTGTCCTTAGCTTTACAGAAACTTTACAATTTCATGAGATCTCATTTGTCATTTCTTGATCTTAGAGCATAAGCCATTAGTGTTCTATTCAGGAAAATTTCCCCTGAGCCTATGTGTTCTAAGCTCTTCCTCACTTTTGGTTCTATTAGTTTCATTGTACCTGTTTTTTTTTTTTTTTTTTTTTTTTTTTTTTTTTTTTTTTGCCAAGGTCTTTTATCCACTTGCACTTGAGCTTTTTACAAGGGAGATAAGAAAGGATCAATTTGCATTCTTCTGCATGCTGACTGCCAGTTGAATTAGCACCATTTGTTGAAGAGGCTATTCATTTCCCATTGAATGTTTTTAGCTCCTTTGTCAAAGATCAAGTGACCATAGATGTGTGGGTTTCTGGGTCTTCAATTCTGTTCCATTGATCTTCATGCCTGTCTCTGTACCAATATCATATGGATTTTCATCACAATTGCTTAGTAACACAGTTTGAGGTCAGAAATAGTGATTCCCCTGGAAGTCCTTTAATGGCTGAAAAGGGTTTTCACTATCCTGCCTTTTGTGTTATTCCAAATAAATTTGCAAATTGCTTTCTTTTAATTCTTTGTAGAATTGAGTTGGAATTTTGATGGGAATTGCATTGAATTTGTAGATTGCTTTTGGTAAGATGGCCATTTTTACAATGTTGATCCTTCCAATCCATTAGCAAGGGAGATCTTTCCATCTTCAAAGATCTTCCATTTCATTCTTCAGAGACTTGAAATTCTTGTCATACAGATCTTTTCCTTTTTTGGATATGGTCACACCAAGGTATCTTATATTGTTTTTGACTATCGTAAAGGTGTTGTTTTTAATTTATTTCTCAGCCTGCTTATCCTTTGTGTAGCAGAAGGCTACTGATTTGTTTGAGTTAATTTTATAGCCAACTACTTTGTTTATCAGCTGTAGTAGTTCTCTGTTGGAATTCGTGGGGTCACTTAAGTATGTTATCACATTATCAAATAATGGTATTTTGACTTCTTTTCTGACAAGTATCGCTTTGACTTGCTTTTATTGTCTAATTGCTCTGGCCATGACTTCCAGTACAATATTGAATAGGTAGGGGGAGAGGGGACAGCCTTGTCTATTCCCTGATTTTAAGGGGATTGATTCAAGTTTCTCAACATTTAATTTGATGTTGGCTACTGGTTTGCTATATATTGCTTTTACTATGTTTAGGTATTGGGCTTGAATTCCTGATCTTTCCAAGACTTTTAACATGAAAAGGTGTTGAATTTTGTCAAATGCTTTCTCAGCATCTAATGAAATGATCATGTGTTTTTTTTTTTTTTTTTTTTTGTTAGTTTGTTTATATAGTAGATTACATTGATGAATTTCCATTTATTGAACTGTACTTGCATCCCTGGGATGAAGCCTACTTGGTCATGGTGAATGATCATTTTTAATGTGTTCTTGGATTCAGTTTGCAAGGGTTTTATTAAGTATTTTTGCATCCATCTTCATGAGGGAAATTGTCTGAAGTTCTCTTTCTTCGTAGGGTATTTGTTTTGTTTAGTTGTAAGCACAATGTAGCTTCTAAAACTTAGTTGAATAGTGTTCCTTTTGTTTATATTTTGTGGAATAGTTTGGAGAGTATTGGCATTATGTCTTCTATGAAGGCCTGATAGAATTCTACACTGAACCTGTCTGGTCCTGGGCTTTTTTTTGGTTGGGAGTCTTTTGATGACTGTTTCTATTTCTTTAGGGGTTACAAAACTGTTTAGATGGTTTATCTGATCTTGACTTAACTTTGGTACCTGGTATCTGTTGAGAAAGAGTTCTGATGTTGCCAGGTTGTCTTGGTTCCCATTGCTTAGGTTCTTGTGCTTATCTCTTGCCATCTTGTTATCTGTGATGTGAGGTCATCTTGTCTCTGACTGGAGCTTGTCTCTCCTGTGGGTCTGTGGCCCCGTGGGCTCAGAAGGGAGATTGCTCCTGTATGTTCCGCTCTCTGTGGGTTGGATATGAGTTACCATGGCAGTGGTCCAGCTCTGCCTCTGCACATAAATGAATGCCAAAACAGTCTGTTCCCAGGCATCACTGTATTACCTGTGCCCCGAGAATTTCTGGTAGACTCTCTCCAGATAGTCGGTGGACAGAAAGTTGGGGCTCATCTGTGGGCTCTGCAGGGAAAGTGCTTCTGAGGCTCCTCTGGGTGCTCAACAGGCAGTGAGTGAGTCCTGATAGCAGTAGGTTGGCTCTGGCTCTGGTCCAGAATAGTCAGTTTCCAGGCAACACCTTACTAGTCTTTCTAAGCTTGTGTTACTTCACTTCACTTAAGACAATGATCTCCAATTCAGTGCATTCTCATCCTAATTACATGATGGCTTTCTTTTAATGTTTGAGTAGCACCTCATCCTTTATGCATGCTGCATTTTATTAGTCTTTTCATTTGTTGATAGACATTCAGGCCAATTTTATGGCTTATATATTATAAATAGTAAAATAATAAACCATGGAGTTCAGGGATCTCTATCATATGCTGCCTTTGCTGTCTTTAACTGCATACCAGGATTAGTTTGGGGGAATCAAACCATAGTAATATATTTTATTTTTATTGCTTTTATGAAAACAAAATATTTATTTCCATAGTGGTTGTTTTTAATTTATCAAAAAGAAAACAAAACAAAACAAAGAACTTAACAAACTCGCATTGCTACATTGCTGTGTTTCTTTTCTGTGGAACCCTTGACAACTTTTATTGTTCATTTCTTCTTGATGGCTGTCATCTCAGGGATGTAATAAATTATAAGTCTACTTTTGATTTGCCTTTTCCCAGTGGCTTAAATTCTGAACATTTTTATATATTTACTGATCTTCAATAATTTTTTATTTGGAAAATGTTTAATTTATAGTCTTAGTTATTTATTTATTCATTTAGTGGTTATTTGGTTCTCATATATTCTTTTATATATTGAACATAATATTTTTCTGAACATAATATTTTTAGTCATTTATTGCATTAGATCTTAGATAATATTTCACTTTTATCCATATTTCAATTTGAAGTGAAATCAGTACACAAAAATTCATGTTACTGTTACATTTTTATTTATTTATAATTATTTACAACCCAAATGCTGACTCCTCTCATTCCTTCCTCACAGAGAACCCTCCTCCACCCTCTCCTCCTCTGAGAAGACATAGCCCCCATGTATCATCCCACCCTGGGTTGTTACTACTTTGGATGTAATATGTCTTTTCATTTTTAAAGCAATGCACTTACTTGCCCTTCATAGTTGTTAGTGATTCAATTATGCATCTATTGACTATATCATTTTTATATAAATGTGTAGTGAATTACCCTTTGTTTTTGCACCAAATTCAACACAAAGCTTTCAAAGCTTGTCTGTTATTCCTCCCATCTTTTTTTCTAGAATTATGGCTCCATATATGTCAGATTTACTATTTATCACAACTCACTGAGACCTCATTTATTTCCATTGTCCATTAGTTTATTTATTTATTAATTTATTTCAATTTTTCCTAAGCATATTTTCTATCTACAGATAGCATAATTCCAGTTGATATGTGTTACTCTCTTCTGTTCTCTCCAGTCTGTTGTTAATGCATTGAAACTGTGCCTAGTAACTTCCATGGATTCCCCTGTCTGCTGTGTCTAACACTGTGGCCACCTTGGAGCTTAGAAAATTACATTTAGCCTTGATTGACAATGAATCATATTTTGTTTCTTCTATGAAAAATAAAACTTGTTATTGTATGCTACACACTATGAAGAAAGGCATAGGACTGCTTTGAATTATGTTTTTTTTTCTAATAAATAGTTATATTTGTGGTCATTTTCTTCACTGTGTGAGGATTTGATTAATAATTTCTTACACTGCTTTCACATCTGAAATGTAGAGTTTTAATGACTATCTTAGGATTTCTATTGCTGCAACAAAACAATGCAACCTGGGGAAGAAAGGGTTTGTTTGGCCTACACTTTCACATTGCTGAAAGGATATGAGAACAAGAACTCAAGCAGGACAGGAACTGTGAGGCTGGACCTAATGCAGAGGTCATGGAGGAATGCTGCTTACTGCTTTGCTTTCCATGGCATGCTCAGCCTGCTTTCTTGTACAATCCTGAATCACCGTCCAAGGATGGAATCACACAACATCCTGTGGGTTGTTCTCCATTTATCACTAAGGAAATATCTAAGAGCCACATTTTATAAAGGCATTACTTTTTTCAACTGAGGCTCCTTCCTCTCTGATGACTCTAGATTGTGTCAAGTTGACATAAAACCAGCTAGCACAATGATGGCATGCGAAGAGCAGCTGAGAGATCCTTGGGAGATGCTGTAAACAGAAATGTCCACTTCCTATGAATTGATATACTTAAAATCTCTTCAAAGAGTTTCCCCGAGATTCCTTGCTTTTTGCATTTCAGAGTTTAGGCTACCTGGGCCAATTATGTGTACATTTTATATAACATTTGTTATAACATTTTATTATAATTAATTCCTCTATTTTATTATTAATGTTTTAATCTCTTACTGTACCCAAGTTTATAGAACCTTGGCTATTGATATGCAAGAAAAAAATGTAGTACAAATAGGATTTGTTACTAACTGACAGTTATGTCCCTATGAGAAGGGTTTTAATTGTCTCCTATGGGAAAGGAGAGCCTTCTGTCCATTGAGACTGGGGAGTGAAGAAATCAAACTCTTCCACTTACTGCAGCATTAAATGTAGTCTCATGAGATTGACATATATCACCCCCATTGCCCTAGCTAGACAGTCTGTATATTTTTCTCACTCCCGCTTTATTCTACTAATATCTAGCAGTAGACTCTCATTCATGTCAAGGCCCTGAGCTTTTGCAAGTGCTGTTCTGCACAGCAGGGATCATCTTGCAGTGAATATCTTTTAATGCCACTCACATGTGACTGCTTCAAAAACCTGGCCTGATCCTATCAGGCAAAATTAAGTCACCCTGAGATTTTCCACAATACTTTAGAAAAGTTTCTATTACTGATCTTGTTCAATATATAATGTCTTTAGAGAAAGGCCTCTAATTCATTTATTTATTCATATTTAATGCACAATACCATAGTCTGGACTCTGAGGATGTATGATGAAGGTTTCAGATACATCTTCTGCCCATTGCATCCTGTTTCCATGGTGAGAAGTGGTCTCAATTGTGGACTCAGAGAACAGACCAAAAACTGGTTTAGAGCTCATCTGTTCATGCTTGAGCAAATTAAATTCCCTGTGGACATGAGTAAGCCTGAGTCCCAAGAAACATCTAGAAAGAGAAGGCAGATGGAGAGTGGGAACCAGAGATTGGGAAAGAGTAAAGAGCAGTCTTCTGGATATGGCGTGGCCAAAGTGATCATGACCATGTGACATCTATGAGCACCAGCACAAGGTACACCACACACACACACACACACACACACACACACACACACACACACACACACACACACCTGAAAAGAATACATGGCAGAAGTAGGAAGGAAAACTAAAGGAAAGGGAAGGGAAAGGAAGGGAAGGAGGGAAATAAGCAAAGGAGGAAGAATATAGTGAAGAAGGTTATCAGTAGAAGTGGAAAGAAGAGGAAGTGAGTTAGTACTGGGAAGGTGGATACCATCAGAGTGCATTATTTATCAAGCAAGTAATTGTCAATCAATAAAGAAATAAATAAATTAAGTATTTGACACATGGTAAGCATTTTAATAGTCCTTGGCATATAAAAATTGGAAAATTTTGAAGGGTGCCCTTTCTGTCTCTCCTCTGGTGTCTAAAATATGACAATTGCTTTTAATGAATGAATGGACAGGTATCCATGCTCCTAGACTACGAATGTCAAACTTTATATTGTTTAGCTCTTGTCTAAAATAAGACAAAATTAAAGAAACCTGTTTAGTTCTTAGCTAACTTCATTTTAGAAAAGAAAGCCTATTTAGACAATACTCTGAGTACACAATGATTATATTGATTTTATTTTCTTAGTGATAACTGAATTACCCTCTATAGCTGTTTCTCTACTCATCAGTTCTCTAAATACTGTGTGTGTGTTTATCTTCATTATAAACAAGACCATGTGAGAAAATGGCATGCTTTTAAGTATATACAACCAAACAATATGAAAAGACTAAGATGGAATCAAATGTTTATTCCTTCAAAATTCTCACATAAAATTCTTAAGCATCTATTAGTTCCAATGATATAAAATTGCTAACAGTTTAAAGATTTTTGCCTATTCACATGGCAGTTTTACATGGACTGAGAGAGTAGCAGATAATAAAAGTGTTGCGTACCTGAGAATACTGTCAGTATTAAGAGAGGGAAACCTTTAGATGCAATGAACATGTAATACTTTAAATAGAAGACAATTAGAGCAAATCAGGAGGAAAGGTTAAAGGCTAGAGAGTGATCTAGAGAATTGTGGTCCCATGGTATGATGGGAGCAGAAGAAATGATCAGAGAGAAGCTAGCATAGAGAAAGTTGTTCCTGTGTGTATAAAAGCCATTACTTCATGCCACCTATTTAATTTCATATGATCTACAACTCCCTGAAGCTGTGGAAGTTAGAAAGAAACTGACAAACAACAGGTGTGGTACAGAAGACATAATAGCTGAAAACTGAGAATTCCCAAATCAGCAACAAGTAGTTCTGTAACTGGCAAAGCTTTATAGGCATGATAGTAATTTCAAATATCTACAACAGTGGTCTATGTTGATATTTTCTTCTTCTTTTATTATTAAATTATCTTATTTATTTACATTCCAAATGTTGATTCCCCCCTTTCCAGAGTTCTTCACCTCCTACCTCTTCCCCTTTACCTCTGAGAGGGTGCTGTCCCCATCTACCCAATCATCCCCCCCCCCCCGACTTCCCACTTCAGCCCTCCACCTCATCGGCCCCCCACCCCACCACCAAGAAGGATCAACAATTGAGAAATGGGACCTCATGAAACTGAAAAACTTCTTTAAGGCAAAGGATACTTTCAATAGAACAAAATGGCAACCTACAGATTGGCATCTTTACTAAACTGATATCTAATAGAGGGCTAATATCCAAAATATATGAAGAACTCAAGAAGTTAAAATAAAAAAAAAAAAAAACGTGATATTTCTTTTATGTACTTATAACATAATCTAAATGCAAAACTTAAAATAAGCAAGATATAGTTTTAAACTTCTAAAAATTATGTAACACTAGAATATTCTCTACTCAGTCAAGAAAAGGGGAAATAAACCTCTACACTGTCTTGATTTACTTAGACTCTCTGTTTACTGCAGTACAGCTGCATAGCCTGTAAGGGGTTGGCTCTTTTATTCAAATAATTTATTTAATGAATAGGAAAAAGGCAGAGCTTCAGGGCATTCCATATGTAAGTACTGCAAAGAATTAAAAACACTGAATTTATTAGAAGCATTTTTCTCTAAAGTACCATGTTTTAAAGTGCAAGCAATCTGAATGATGATTAAATATAGACTGTGGATGTTTTGCACATTAGGCCTTAATTTCTGCTTTGTTTATGTGGAAATGATGTATGTTACTTTTCTGGGATATCCCTAATTATCTAAGGGAGAATTTTGTTTAAATTTCATAATAATTTCTATCCTTCAACATGTTTAATGTTATTTTTATATCTCCACACAAAATGGTATAGCTATTTGATTTTTTTAAAACATGCCACATGACTATTGAAATCATGTGCAGATTCAGAAACAAGATAATTATGCTGGCTGACCAGTGAACTATGCTCTTTGGTTTATCACTATAGAGAAAATTAAAAAGTGATATACTAAAAAGAGGATGTTCCCTACAAGTTATATGAGAGAAAACTAGCGATTTAGAAGTATTTGAATATCATAGTAGAAATGAGGAATCTTTTCTGCTGTTGAACAGTTCACCAGATATGATTACTAAGCAATTTGATAATAGATTTCAGTGGCTCTCACAAAACCTGTCTACACAGAGTGAAATGAAAGCGGGTCCTTCTCCCATTCCCTCAGCTTCCTTAAAGAAGGCACTTGTGATCTTTCCCTGCCACCCTGAAACAATTTCCCAACCAGCCCGTTTCCTGTAGAGCAGCAGACAGCAGTTTATGACGTAATTACCCAGTGACAGATGCGTAGATCGCTGGGAATCAAACATCTGACCACCAACATGACAACATTTCAATATTATAGTATATTTTTGTAAGTCTTTTCATCATCAGACAAGCGAGAAGATAGCCCCAGGGGAAACTGCTCACGCCTTTGTTTGTAGCTTTGTGTTAAATTTATGCAGTTCCTCTTGGTTGAATTTTGAGGGAAAAGCCCATTCACATAGGCATTAATGAAGGAGGAGAACTGTGTATGAAATGGACAATTTGATGGTATAAAGAGTGAACATTATTGCTGCTACTGCAAGCGTTGACATATTTATCTAACGGAGAAAGGAACAAAAATCAAGGTGATTCATATGTGATGGGTGACCTGGTGAACACATAACAGGGAGCATCTGACACACAGCTGAAGACGGCCAGTCTTGTTTGTGCACACACACCGTCTGACACCTCACTAATTTCTCCAGTAACCTCTCACACCCTTCAAGAATGCGTGAAATAAATGAAAATTCCTACTTTTTTACTTGCCTGTTTTTTTTTGCCATCAGTAAGAATTTGAAATAATTTGAAATTTTTTTCATTAATTTGAAAAAGTGGTTTTCTTTACTTGTGAAGAAAAACAAGTATTTTTCTTTATTAGATAAGGGGAGAGTGCAGGCTTTGCAAAGCTAGTTTCAAATACACCAAGCTGTTAATAGAGACAGAAACCCTGGTGATAGATTAAAAACAGCTATAAGATATCTGTATTGATGAGGTGGATCAGTGAGTCAGAGGGCTTGTTGCAAGCATGTAGACCTAAGTTCATATCCTTGAGCCCATGTAATACGAGGAGCAAAAAGCATGAGGTCTTGTCTCAAAAGGATAAAACAAAAACAGAGCAGACTAACCAATGTTCCCCTTCTGTTCTCTGCACTTACACATGGCATGGCCATTGGCTCATGAAACCATGTATAGCTGAAAGACACACACACACACACAACGTAACCTGGAATACTAAATGCACAAATTCAGCCTTTCTGTCTTTGTTTTTGTCTCTGAGCGACATACTTTCTGGAGACCACAGATCCACCAGGCATGCTATTCTGTGCATTTGTGAGAAAAGGGATTGTTTGGGAGAAAATAGAAGGCTACAAGAGAAAAATGTCTGGTGTGAACCCACTGACAAATTGAAAGTTGGTACTGCAAAACGAAGATGAATCTGATAGGGAGATATGTGATTGTAGCAGAGACACAAAGAATATGCAAATTGCTAGGATATGTGGCTACTTTGACTATATCTTCAACGAATAAAGCTTTCCTTTCCAACCATTCCTTACTTAAATAAGCACTTAGATTTGTTACTTGGATGGATGCTCTTGATAAGAGCCAGACACACTACTGATATTTGAAAAAATAAAATAAACATTAGTGTGAGTTCTTCAGCTGTATCCTCCCTCCCCATTGTCTATTTTGCCTGTCTTTTTATTCTCTCACTTAAAGGAAGAGACAAAAAAACAACAAAACAAACACACAAAACATCTGAGCAAAACAAAGGTATTTGAGATTTTCTTTAAAAACTTATCTTTCTGAGAACACTTAAGTGAACCTGTCACATGTGTGTTTGTGCAACCATACTTATTCTCTCAGTACTGACAATAACTGCGAGTTGGAACAAGCATAGTTGGACATCCCATAAATAAAGGAAGTGTGGTGCAGATGTACAACAGGACAAAGATCATACCAGTCTTAGGAAGATGCAACTAGAGGTCATTGTATCATGTGCAATTAGCCACAAGCAGATAAATGATTCATGTGGAACTTAGATACAAAGAATTTTTAGTTGTGTCCCACGAATATTGAAGGGGTTCCATGAGAGGACAGGAAGTGGTTTTAAGGGGAGGGCAAATGGGAGTGTTAGGACATGCATGTGACGTAAACACAGCCAGAGAACAGATGAAAGGAAGACAAATAAGAAAAAAAAAAATACAATGAAATGTCTTTATGAAAACACCACACAGTAATGTATTACTTTATATTCTTTAAAAAGTAATGTTAATAAACAATAAAAATCAGCATTCACAAAACAGCAATTTTATTAAATTTTCAAAACTAAGTCTCAGACTGAAGAGACGCGGAGGGATAAAACTTATTT
The DNA here is from genome assembly GCF_963924665.1 of Micromys minutus. Classification (NCBI taxonomy): domain Eukaryota; kingdom Metazoa; phylum Chordata; class Mammalia; order Rodentia; family Muridae; genus Micromys; species Micromys minutus. The sequence continues at coordinate 25,963,765 of NC_137957.1, forward strand.
TCGTCCCTCAGAGTCCACCTAAAGTTTTTCAAAACAATAATTTCATGATACAATGGTTTCTGTGTTCAGTGCCGAAGCCATGTAATTGCAAACTACTGTCTTCCATTTGCATATTGTTGACCTATTCAACTGTGCAACCAATTAAGGAAGTAGCACATGGGTGGGAGAGGTGGGTGATGTGCTTTACACATCACCATATTTATGAGTTTTGAAAATTGTTACTGCGGTAACTTTAGAGAGCAGGAGTGTGAGAAGGAACCCCGCCAGCGTGAGGGTGTTGAAGGGACTGCAGTGAGCAGGGGAATAGCAAGGTGCACAGCATTGGTTGAGGAAAATTAGAATAATAATAAAAATAATAATAATAATTCTAATAATAAAATTAGGATGATAATTACCTAATTCAGGAGGTAGAGAGATCCAAATATAGAAGGAGAATAGCCACATTAACAGTAAAAATGCTTGGAAAAAGTATAAGGAATCATGCTATTACCCATTATCTTTTTAGCTTAAAAAACCTGTAATACATATAAGTCTGTGTATAAATTATACATGGAGTTTTATCAAACGTAACAAAATCTCTGTCGCTAACATGAGAAGGCATTTTGGTTTTATGAGCTGTACATCAGGTTGACTAAGGTATTCTCTAAACATTACAGACTAATGCTATTGCCCTTAGTTGTCCCCAAAGAGGTGGAAAGTCATCCTCTTTTGCGGAAGATGTTATGTACTTCAGTCACACGGCCAGAACCTCCTGAGCTACAGCTGATTTGAAAGCCTCCTCCATGAGATTAGCTTTCATGGTACCAGAAGGCACCAAACAGACTTCCAAAGGAAAGAAGAACCAACAGTCCTATACATCTATGATACACTATACAAATAAACATATGCTAGGGGCTTATATACATGAACAATGATCAACAGACCTGTAACTAAGTGTAAGGTCCACAGAATCAGAGGAAGGTTATGCCTGGTACTGGAAACCTAGCCAACAGCTCTAGGCTAGTGAAATCATGTACTTTGAAAGAGAGACTAAAACCTATACCTTATTAAATAAACATAACCCCTAACTACTGGTTCTAATCATCTGTCCTTATATCCATGGATAAATGTAGTTCCCCCAATCCTCAATGAGGAAATGTCTCTTGACAGCAGATAGGGAGAATTTTGGAAGCTACAACCAGACAAAATGCAGAGTCGATGAGCTTAGTGAGTATTCTGTGAGGTTATATCCCTCGAATGTCAGTATTGCACCCATAAGGTTTCACCAACATGACTGCCTAAACATGAATTGAACAAGTCAATAATAGCCATGAAAAGATGAGCAGGGGAAAGCATAGGAGGCCTCAGCCCTAGACAAAGAACTACAGGCAGCTCAGGACAGCTAAGGAGGAGAGGAATAATCTTCCTTGGGAAAGGACATTCCAATTACTTATCCAACACCAAATGATCAGCCCTGAAAACATACAAGTACCATTGCACAGACTGAGAAGGTTGTTATTATGTATATAGGAATATATGTATATAAGTATACGTATGTGACAACAGTTGATGAAGAAGAGTCACTGAATTGGAGGGCCAGGAGGGTTGTATGGGAAGAATTAGAATGGAAAATAATATAATTACTACAATATAAAAATATTAAAAATGATTTAAAAATTAACAAATAATGAAAATATAGTTACTTCCAAACAGTTTGGGACTGTATGTTTTAAAAGCCTATTTAAGTCACTAGAAGGCATTCCTATTTCATATCACATGTTTATATCTCCAATATTTGAGTGTACAAATTAGATGACATATAGTTATAAGTGTTCTAACTGATCAAATGATATTATAAATTCATATTATTTTGGTTCTTTCTCTGAAAAATTCATTTTAATCATTTTGTGCCTTTTTATTACCCCTTATATCAAAAACAATTGAAATTTTACATGATTCTCACTCTTATCAGGTATAATTTCAGATTTTTGATTATCTAATTATGGTACTGGTATTATCAGTTATGTTCATAAACATATCCTGTGGTGTACTAATACTAACTGATAAGTTATGTATATTAGGTTTATTTATCTAATCTTATGACTCCACAATGCATATAAGGAAACTGAGGCTTATCTGTCATAAATTACTTATTCCTACAAGAGTATACTAGGTAGCCTGATATCCAGTCTAGTACTATAAGTTGACCAATCCTTGGACAAATATTAATCTTACTTAAAATTTGTGCCAAATACTCTATTTAATAAAATAAAATAAAAATATTTCTATTTTTATTAAATATTTTTTAAAAAAGAAAATATCAATTTTTATTCTTTTTTCCCTTTTTAAAATAGATACTCTGTATTTACATTTAAGATGTTATTCCTTTCCCCATCCAGCTCTCATCACCTCGCCTCCATTTGCCTTCACAAAGGTGCACTCCCTCCTAATCACCTTCTTCACCCCATTGCCTTGGCATTTCCCTACATTGGGAAAACATGCCCTCCTAGGACCAAAGGCCTCTTCTCACATTGATGCCAGACACTGATATCTTCAGCTCCATATGCAACTTAATCAATAGGTCTCTCAATCTGTGCTCAAAAGTTGGTGTTTTAGTTCATGGGAGATTTAGATGGTTTGGTTGGTTGATAATGTGGTTCTTCCCACGAGGTTGCAAACTCTTTCAGCTCCTTCAGTCCTCTCTTTAGCACCTTCATTGGGTCACTGTGTTCAGTCTGATTGTTAGCTGCAAGCATGCTCAGCTGTATCTATATGACTCTAAAAGAGTCCCTGAAAAGGCATCTCTATCTGGTTCCTGCCAGTAAGTACTTCTTAGCATCAAAAATAGTGCTTGGATTTGGTGGCTGCATATGTGGTGGATCCCCGGGTGAAATAGCCTCTGAATGATCGTTTTTTTCAATCTTTGTTTTTCTATTTCACCTTACATTTTCTCCTGTGAATGTTTTATTCTCCCTGCTAAGAGGGACTGAGGCATCCCCATTTTGGCCTTCCTTCTTTTTGTGCATCATAATGCCTGTGAATTGTTTCTTGGGTATTCAGAGCTTTCTGGGGCTAGCATCTACTTATCAGTGAGTGCATACCATGTGTGTTCTTTTATGAATGGATTAGCTCACTCAGGATGGTATTTTCTAGTTTCATCCATATGTCTGAGAATTTCATGAAATTATTGTTTCTAATAGCTGAGTAGTATGCCATTGTGTAAATGTACCACACCTTCTGTATCCATTCCTCTGTTGAAGGACATTTGGACTCTTTCCAGCTCTGGCTATTATAAATAAGGCTGCTATAAACATGGTAGAGCATGTGTCTTGTTATATGTTGGAGCATCTTTGGGGTATGTACCCAGGAGTGGAATAGCTGGGTCTTCAGGTGTTGTTATGTTCAATTCTCTGAGAAATCACCATTCTGATATCTAGAATAGTTGTATCAGTTTACAACCCCACTAACAGTAGAGGAGTGTTCCTCTTCCTCCACATCCTCATCAGAATCTGCTATCACCTGAAATTTTGATATTAGCCATTCTAACTGGTGTGAGGTAAAATCTCAGTGTTGTTTTGATTTGCATTTCCCTGATGATTAGGAATATTGAGCATTTCTTTAGATGCTTCTCAGTGATTTGATATTCTTCAATTGAGAATTCTTTGTTTAGGCAAATACTTTATTTTCAAATAAGATTATTTGATTCTCATAAACATGGAAGCTGAACAATGCTCTACTCAACGATAACATGATCAAAGAAGAAATAAAGGAAGAAATTTAAGATTTTTTAAAGAATTTAACCAAAATAAAAGCACAACATACCAGAACTTATAGGATGCAATAAAAGCAGTACTGAGAGGAAAACTCATAGCTCTGAGTGCCTCCAAAAAGAAACTGGAGAGACCATACACTAGCAGCTTGACAGAACACCTGAAAGCTCAAGAACAAAAAGAAGCAGATATATTCAAGAGGAGTAGACAATAGGAAATAATCAAAATCAGAGTAGAAATCAACCAAGTAGAAACAAAAAGAACTATACAAAGAATCAACAAAACCAAGAGCTGCTTCTTTGAGAAAATCAACATGATTGATAAACCCTTAGCTAGACTAACTAGAGGGCACAGAGAAAGTATCCAAATTAACAAAATCAGAAATGAAAGAGGAGACATAACAACAGAAACTGAGGAAATTCAAGAAATCATCAGATCTTACTAAAAATGCCGACACTCTACAAAACTAGAAAATCTCGAGGAAATGGACAAATATCTAGACAGATACCAGATACCAAAGCAAAATCAAGATCATATATACCATCTAAACAGTCCCATAACCCCTAAAGAAATAGAAGCACTCATCAAAAGCCTCCTAAGCAAAAAGAGTTCAGGACCAGATGGGTTCAGTGCAGAATTTTATCATACTTTCTAGAAGACTTAATACCTATACTTTCCATACTATTCCACAAAGTAGAAACAGAAGGAACACTACTCAATTTGTTTTTCAAATCCACAATTATTCTCATACCCAAGCCACACAAAGATACTACAAAGAAAGAGACGTTCATACCAATTCTTTCATGAACATCAATGCAAAAATACTCAACAAAATTCTCACAAACTGAGTCTAAGAACACATCAACACAATCATCTACCACGATCAAGCAGGTTTTATTCCGGTGACTAAGGGATGGGTTCAATATATGGAAATCTATCAATGTAATCCACCATATAAACAAACTCACAAAAACAAAACAACAACAACAGAAAAACCACATGATCATCTCAGTAGATGCTAAGAAAGCATTTGAGAAAATTTAACACCCCTTTATAATAAAAGTGTTGGAAAGATCAGGAATTCAAGGCCCATACCTAAACATAGTAAAAGCAATATACAGCAAACCAATAGCCAACATCAAACTAAATGGAAAAAAACTTAAAGCAATCCTGTTAAAATCGGGGACTAGACAAGGCTGCCCATTCTCCCCCTACCCATTCAACGAAGTACTGGAAGTCCTGGCCAGATCAATTAGACAACAATAACAAGAAAAAAATCAAATGGTTATAAATTGGAAAGAGAGAAGTCAAAATATCACTATTTGCAAGTATGATAGAATACTAAAGTGACCCCAAAATCACACCAGAGAACTCCTATAGCTGATAAACAACTTCAGCAAAGCAGCAGGATATAAAACTAACTCAACAAATCAACTGCCTTTCTCTACTCAAATGATAAACAGTCTGAGGAAAAAAATTAGAGAATCAACACCCTTCACAATAGTCACAAAGACTATAAAATACATTGGAGTCACCCTAACCAAGCAAGTCAAAGATCTTTATGATAAAATCTACAAGACTATGTAGAAGAAAATTGAAGAAGATCTCAAAAGATGGAAAGATATCTTATGCTCATGGATTGAAAGAACTAACACTGTAAAAATGGCTATCTTGTCAAAAGCAATCTACAGATTTAATGCAATCCCATCAAAATTCCAACTCAATTTTTTATCGATTTGGAAAGAGCAATTAGCAAATTCATCTGGAATAACAAAAAGCCTAGAGAAGAGAAATCTATTATCAACAATAATACAACTTTTGGTGGAATCATAATCCCTGATCTTAAGTTATATTACAAATCAATTGTGATAAAAACCACATGGTATTGGTATAGATATAGGCAAGTAGATCAATGGAACAGAATTGAAGACCCAAAATTGAACCCACACACCTATGGCTACTTGATATTTGACAAAGAACTGAAAACATTCAATGGGAAAAGCATAGCCTCTTCAACAAGTAGAGTTGGTTCTGGCAGTCAGCATGCAGAAGAAGGCAAATCAATCCTTTCTTATCTCTTTGTACAAAACTCAAGTGCAAGTGTATCAAAAATCTCCACATAAAACCAGGTACACTGAAACTATTAGAAGAGAAAGTGGGGAAGAGCTTAGAACAGAGGCATGGGGTAGATTTTCTGAACAGAACACCAATGGCTTATGGTCTTAGATTAAGAATTGAAAAATGGGACCTCATGAAATTGCAAAGCTAAAGATATTGTCAAGAAGACAATTGACAGTGAAAGGATCTTTGCCAATCCTACATCTGATAAAGGGCTAGTATCCCAGATAATTTCTTTTTTTACATTTCAAATATCATTCCTTTCTCAGTTTCCCCATCTACCCCTACCCCTGCTTCTGTGAAAGTGTTTCCCCATCCACATACACCCTGCCATCTCCCAATCCTGGCATTTCCCTACACTGGGGTATTGAGCTTTCAGAAGACCAAGGACCTCTCATCTCATTGACACCTTATCAGTCCATCCTCTGCTATGTATAATGTTGGAACCATGGGTCCCTCCTCTATGTGTACCCTTTGGTTGATGGTTTAGTCTCTGGAAGCTCTGGGGGGGGGGGGTTTCTAACTTCTCTACTGGGGACCCCATTCCTAGTATGCCATATATTCTTTAAACATTTAATTATGTTATAACAAGTTAAGATACATTTGTTAAGATCTTAGCACATTTGTGTTGAAGTGTCTTAAGTGTTTTTCAAAAAAATCCCATTTCAGAGACTAAAGTCAGTTTTTACTTTAAAAACCTTTAAGGATATGAGCTACTGAAATCTAAGTAATTACTTTGATTTTAATATTGTTTCAATATATTAGAACACTTTGATGTTGTGAAGATATGGAAAGGCTCGATGTAAGTTTATGGGGAAAATACATCATAGCAGGTGAATGGTAGAACAGTAGGGATGCAGAAAGGGCCATTCTGTAAATACTGCTCTGATGCAGGGCAGAGTGTAATATGAGAACAGACCATCTACCATTCGTTGTGGATCTATTACTTGCATTTATTAATGTAATAAAATCAATAAAGACCTCAATTGTAACACCCAACCCCAAGTACAAAAAAATAAATAAATAAAAGGATTTGGCGTAGAGTTTCTTGTTATAAACAATAAGATGTAATCCATAGTCAAATTATTAAGTCTAAATATTTCCTACCTCTGACTGGCAATACATGAGACTTTACTAGTAAAATTTATAAAACATACGTGTTCAAGAAAATCAGTGAGGAATTAGATGTCAGTTAGTGGTATAATGTTTGTCAAACTTACAAAATTTGAATTCTATCATAAAATTTGGGAGAATAAAGTAAAATGATATATGTAAATGAAAATAAATTTAAATGAAGAATTAAACGTAAATGAAAAAATAAATGGAAATAATTTGATTATCGGTTGTATCTTATTGATTATAACAAGGAGATCTGTGCCAATCACTAACTTACTGTTTGTAGTTGGAGGTGGGTAGAAGAATTGAAAAATCATTCCTAGTTTGATTTGACTGCATTGATTAATGCAGATATAGATTCACAACTCGTGAAGACAGAAAAGGGCCCTAGAAAAGTTCTGTAGGAAAGTGAACTTATCAAAGGCAACACAAATACTGTCTGAAAGTTCTTTGTCTATTGAAGAATTTGAATTTAAAGTAAAAAATCTTTAGTGTTAAGAGAGTGCGTCTTATTCTAAGTGTTCTGAGCAAAAAGAGAACCTATACAGACATATGAAGTGGCTTGTGAAGTGATAAGTATGTCTATAACCTTGAATGTGGGTTATGTTACAGTATAGGCCTTTGTCTAGACTCACAAGTTTGCATACAGAAAATATGAGTACTTCGTTGCATATAAAATTTAGCCCAATTAAATTCCTTAAAATAAATACAGCCTTTACAAATATAAACTTCAGGCTTTATGAATAAACTCACTTAAGTGTATAAGCAAAATAATGCCAAGGTGCGAACAAACAAATTTTCTGGGCATTTAAAAGGATGGAGTACTTTGCAATATATTTTATGAAGTTGAAATAAATCTAGCACTTAAACTTGACAAGAACTATTAAAAAAGGAAAAATCAATCCACTGTTTCCCTTGACATGAAGAAAAAAATACTACAATGTCAATGAAATAATATATAAAATATAAAGCATATTGCATAAAAAATGATTTATTTAGTAAAGAAAGTTTTATTTAATATCAGAAATGCTACCATTATGTTTATTTACACAATAATATTTATTTGAATCACTGATGATAAAAACTTTTCAAACTCAATACAAGTGTCAACAGTATATATATATATATATATATATATATAAGCATAAACACACATACTATATATAGTACATATGTGCATATGTAAATGCTGAGGAAAGCTCAGCAGTTTGAGAACTCACTAGCATTTGCCTACTGTGACCAGTGTTCTATTTGGTTTTTCTATCCTTACTATGCACATCATTTAAATTGCCTCTAATTATAAGAATATGGCTATGGTGAAGGACATATGACACATGATTAATTATGATCTATGGTCAGAGTGGGGGGATCCTGCAAATATAGGTATAGCACTAAGAAGTTGAAGTAAAACAACTAATTTTCAGACTATGAGTCCTATCAAGGCTGTTTTGATAGCAGAGAACAAAGTCAAAAATGTCTGTCTTATCATCCTGAAGCTGCTATAAATTCCATGAATTTAATGTACAAATGTATGGCAGTGGTGTCCAAGTGTTGGCTAGGATAAATCTAATTGTAAAATGTATAAGGAAAGTCAAGAGATGAATGTGACCCAAAGAAACTTTGAACAATAAAGTCATATTACTTACACTATCAAACATGAAAACATGTAACCGAAACTATTTTCATTGTATGAGTTATCAGTGTGTGTACAGACAGAAATTCATGACAAAGATGATGCTGATTGACTCACCACACAGGTTCAACGCTTTTGTGATATACGTCAAAACTTTGTTGTGAAAGGGTGGTCTTTTAATAATGATGGAAGCTCAAGTAGATATTCAAAATCAAGAACTGACTTTGACACATAGAAAGTAGTTTAAATGGATCATTGCCCTACCTATAAAGAATAAAGCTTCAAGAATAAAAATGTGGACTGCTTTCATGTGCATTGGGCTATACATATGTCTGAAACAATTCCACATAGGATGTGAGAGAAAGGATTGACTTGTCCTCCTTGATTAAGAACATATGCTCTACAAAGAAGACTTGTGAGAGGGAAAATGCAACGCAGTGCCTGAAAAAAGATGACTGTTCCACACAATGAAACTCAGAACTCAACTGCACAATATACATGCCATTCAACTGATGGGGAACTTAAGGCCATCACCAAGTAAAAAATAAATAAACTTCAAGTATATATGACAACAGTTGAAGAAATGGGATGATTTGGGGGGTATGGACATGAAAACACGCTCCACATCACTAGTTCTGAGGGAAATGCAGTTTGGAGCCATAATGAGATTTCAGTGCACGAATGCTGCAGTTCTTCACTAATGATACCAGATAAAATGTTCTTACAGTTTTAAAAGCTGTCTCTCTCTGCCTGTTCGTCTGACTGTGTGTCCGTCTATCTGTCTGTCTCTGTTGGTCTGTTTTCTTGTCTCCTTTCTCTCTCTCTTTCTCTCTCTCTCTGTCTCCTGTGTGTGTGTGTGTGTGTGTGTGTGTGTGTGTGTGTTTGTTTACTTGTTGACAGGCCAGAGGACAACTTCAGGTGTGCTCTTATAATAAGAATCACCTCCCACCTTTTCCGGACCGGTGCTGTCCTTTACCTGGATCTCACTGATTGGGCTACACTGGCTACTCAGTGAGCACGCCCTTCTGCTGAGATTACAAAGGGGCACTCAATGGCTGCATTTTAACCTGGGTTTTAGGGCTCAAACATAGGTTCTTATTCTTGAGTGTCAAGTACTTTATCCACTGATCTTAGCCAATGAACAACTATTTAAAGGACTTGTAGGTTAGGGATGATTTGGATCCTTGCTTTTAGATTGTGTTTGAATGGGTAATAGAGGCCTAATAGTCACAAACAGTCAATATAGTTACTAACCAATTAGCTCCCCAAAAGATAATCTGCCATTCTTTATCTTCACAAGAGACATTGTGGTGTTGCTCGGTGTAGTAAAGAACAGTCAAGAAAAAAAGACATTCAGGACAGGCACTGATAGAAAAAATCCAAGTCCTAGTCTAAGCCTTTATGAAAGGGTATGAAAGGCCTTTTATGAACATTATGTACTTAGAGCTGACTATTGTACTTCTGAATAAAGTCATAGTTTTATGGATGCTGTTTATATTTATTCTCTTTCATGTGTTTGTGTGTTTTAAACTAATGAGTATGACGGTAATGCTTCCAGACTTCCACAATATGCCATCCCACTGTGGTTCTGTGTGAAAGTGGCCACTCAAGGGTCTTTATTCTCCTGAGCACAAGAATCCAAACTCCTCCTTCCCGTGAAAGTTCCTATCCCAATCTAATATAATAGTATCTTTCGAAAGATTCCTTTGATTCAAAGGACAAGAAACTGAATGAGAAGGATTCAATTGGTACCACAGTAAAATTAATTAATAAACTACAGTAATTCACTGATTTCCTATGCTCATTGCTGAATCATTTGCTAAGGTCCCCAGACATCAGATAAGAAACTGTAAAGGAGCTTTCTTTCCTCTGTGTCTGACACCTGCTGATCTCAGCATGTCCCAGTTTCCTCCCGTTCCCCCAAGCTCTGCTACGATATCATTTCTTTTTATCAGATACCTTGTAACTACAAAACTAACCAGACTGCAAAATGCTTTATTCTGTTTTCTTTTTAAGTATGAGATTCATTTTCTTGAACATAGATGAGTGAATCGCTCATGAACATTTAACCTCATCTGATATAATCATATTTTCTTTTCCAGAAATGTGAAATTATGATCCAAAGAGATTGGCAGTCTGCATGTAGGTGAGTCTGAAATTTGGAGCCCTGGAGATGTGGAGTTCCTGTGCATAGTCAATGATAATCATGTTAATTGACAAGCTCCAGATCTTTAGATAGAGAACATAGCCATGGTGTGGTGTGGTGTGGTGTGTGTGTGTGTGTGTGTGTGTGTGTGTGTGTGTGTGTATGCATGCCCCAGCAAGCTCATTGTTTAAACTGGAAAAGAAAGTAGCTATGAGAGTTAATTTCCTGTAAAAAGCATTGCTCAGTGTTTTGCAATGATGTATGAATGTCATTGTACTCATAAAAGATCATTAAAATCTTTCACAATAAATGCTGCCATCAGGATGAACAAAGCTAATGCACACGGAAGACTTCAGATGCTCTCTGACAAAGAACAGATGCTATAGAAAGTGGAGTTGGGTGAAAGGAAACAGAAACTCCTGCAATGAGAAAAAAAGAGAGGAAGGAAGTAAAGGAGAAGAAAGGTAAATGATATGTTCACTAAACCATTCTTAAAAATGTTCTCAGAATAGAAAAGACAACTATTGAGTAGCTCAGCTCTTTTTTGTATGTTTTATTTTGTATTGGTTATTTTAGTCATTTACATTTCAAATGTCTTCCTTCTTGGTTTCTTCCCATCATACTCGTCAGCCCATACCCCTGCCCCTGCCTCTAAGAGGTTGCTCACCCACTCATTCAGCCACCCATTTCTGTTTCACCTCCCTAGCATTCCCTTAGGCTGGGGAATCAAGCCTCCCCTCACTGATGCCAGATAAGGCCATCCTCTGGTACATATGCAGCTGGAGCCCTGGGTTCCTCCATGTGTATTTTTTGGTTGATGGTTTAGTCTCTTCAAGCTCTGAGGAGTTCAGTTAGTTGATATTGTTCTTCCTATAGGGTTACAACCCCCTTCAGCTCCTTCAGTTCTTCCCCTAACTCTTCTATTGAAATCCCTTTGTTCAGTCTGAGCATCTGCATCTGTATAGGTCAAGCACTGTCAGAACCTCTCTGGGGACAGCCTATCAGGCTCCTGGCAGCAAATGCTTCTTGGCATCAGCAATAGTGCCTGTGTTTGTTGGCTGCAGATGGAGTGAATCCTTAGGTGGGGCTGTCTCTGGCCAGCCTTAGCCCAAATGTTCTGAATACCCACAATACAACTCACAGACCATATGAAACCTAAAGAGAAGGAAGATCAAAGTGTGGATGCGTCAGTCCTACTTAAAAAGGGGAATGAAATAATCACAGGAGAGGGAGGGAGGTATCAGGGAGGGCGAGAGAAGAGGTAGAGAAAAAAAAAAAAGGAAGCAAGATTATGTGTGGGAGGAGACAGGGAAGAAGTACAGAGGGACAGGAAATTGAAGAGGTGTGTAGCAATGGTAGCTGGGGAACTGGGGCAGCCACTAGAAAGTCTCAGATGCCAAGAAAGCAAGTGGTTCCCAGGACCTAACAGGGATGACATTTGCTGAAATACCCCCCAAAAGGGGGAGGGGGGCTAGAGCCTGTAGAGATCATATCCAGTGGATAGGCAGGGGCCTCTGATTGAGGGATTGGGCTACCCACCCATCTCACACATTTTAACCTAGAACTCTTCCTGTCTGGAGGAAATGCAAGGACAAAGAGTGGAGCAGAGACTGAAGGAAAATAGCCCAGTTCTTAAGTGAATAGTTGAATAGTGGTCAAGTAAGGAGTTTTCTGCCTTTCAGTTTTCTGAAATGTGCTTTTATTTTTCTTTGTTAAAAAATGCCCATTTTCTGTTAAGTGTGCACCTCAAAATTGTTGCAGGGAAGGCAGCCGTGAGCACATACTACTTGAGAGTGAATTCACAAGCTTAGGAAACAACTGTAGTAGATACTCACAAACCAACTTCCGTTGATTAATTTTCTTTTCTTTTTTAATTCTTACTGAAAATACATTCTTCTTTCATCCAGTACATCCTGACTACAGTTTCTTGTCCCTCCATTCCTCTCAGCTCCCTGTCACCTCCCCCTTTCCCTTAGATCAACTGTGAAGCCATTCTCTTTTCAGCAAAGTGGTGACGGCCAAATGGGGTAAAGCAAGGTACAACATGACAGAGTCAAGGCCCAGGGAAAGTAAAGTTCACTTAAAATGATCATTCTAACCTATCTCTGCATAGAAACCAGAGCTTGGACATAAAGCCACCCTAGTCTAATTTAGTTATCATGAATAAATATTCTCCAAAAATTGTTTGTCAAATAGAGCATAAAATATTGCGTTGGGATTTTATATTTTCACTCATAAAATGAAATCTAAACAAAGTAAAGTTTTAGAAGTCTATTAAATGTTTAAGCATTTTTTATGGTATCACAGAGTCTCTGCTAAGTGTTTGACACATTTGTTTTTATTTGTTTTTCTATAACCATCCCCTGAGATGGTGTCATGGTTTGAATATGCTTGGCCCCGGGGAATGGCACTATTAAAGGTGTGGCCTTGTTGGAGTAGGCGTGTCACTATAGGTGTAGGCTTTTAAGATCCTATCCTAACTACCTGGAAGTCAGTATTTATTCTATTAGCTCCTTCAGATAAAGATGTATGACTCTCACCTCCTCCTGCACCATACCTGCCTGGATCCTGCCATGTTCTTGCCTTGATGATAATGGACTGAACCTCTGAACCTGTAAGCCAGCCTTAGTCATGGTGTCTGTTCACAGTAATAAAACCCTAAGACAGAACTTGGTACCAGGAGTGAGAGGATATTGCTGTGATAGGCCTGACCATGCTTTGTTTGGAAGAATGTCGATTTTGGGACTTTGATTTTGGAAAATCATGGGATGCTATAAATGGGTCTTAGTGGGCTATCCTAATAGGAATATGGAAGACTTCGTTACTGAGAGTGATTTGAATTTCTGAGGACCTGGCCCAAGAGGTTTCAGGGGAGAATTTCAATATGTGGCCTAGAGAATGTATTATGGAATTTTAGTGACTACTAAATGTGGCGACTCTTTGTAGTTCTCCGAGGAGTCAGCCTGAGGCCAAGCTAAAGAGACTCAGACTAATTGCATTGACAAAGGAAGTCTCAAAAAAGCCCAGCAAAAACATTTTGAACAAGCATACCAAGCTTAGAAATGAAAAATATAAAGTATATGGTTCAAATATTAAAGGGGCAACAGGAGGTGAAGTGGAGCTGAATCATACGTTCTAGGAGATAACAGATTAAGGGAGTGGGACTTTGGGGCAAGATCCTATCCTGATAAATTTAGATCCAGGCATAGTGATATATACCTTTAATTCCAGGAGACATGTATGCAGATCTCTAAGTTCAAGGTCAATCTACAGAGTAAGTTCCAGGACAGCCAAGCTTAGGCAGTGAAGGAGTTGGAAAACAGAAATCTGGTGATACCATAATAGAACAAGGGGACCATGTTCTAACCCCAGCAAGCAGCAGAACTTAGCAGCTTTGGCCACGTGGCTTTAACTTTAGAGTCCAGAATAGAAGGGACTACTGGCACAATTGATGCTGGTCATCTGGAGCTAAGAAAATAGTTATAATTAGGAAGAGACCATCATCACTGAGGTAAAATCTTTTGGGAAGTGTTTTCTAAGAGCACAAAAAAGCTGTATTCTAGAGATAGCCAAGGCTGTACCTCTTGCTGCAGCTGTACTTGGTACTATGTGAGTTTCCCAGATGGTACTAGTTTTGATGGCATGAAGACATCATGAAGAACAACTGAGGCTTGGCACTGTGAGAAGTCATGGAAGGCCAATTGTGAAGGTGCAACCTCAGTTGTAGTTGAAGGCCCAGGAATGAATGAAGTGGTCATGCAAAGGAGTTGAGGCTTGGAAGCATGAAGAGAACCTATGAGAGGCTATTGGTGAAACCTAGTTGCAATGGAAGACCCCAGTGTATTGGAGATGCTAGTACTATGTGATGATCACCAAGAACAGTGGCTGCAATTGAGTGTATCCTTTGGAGGAGCCCAGAATGTTTGAGATGCCAGACATATGAGCTATCTGCCGAGGAAAGCTGCTAAAGGAGTGGAAACAGCCCAGGAGAAAGAAGTCAAGAAAGATGAAAAAGGAGTTGAAGATCTGAAGATCTCTTTGGCATCAGACATAGAAATGCAGAATTTGGAGTTTTCCCAGCTGGTTTCCTGTCTTTCTTTGTGGATTACAGGTAAGTGATTGGATGAATCTCAGAGACTTTGAACTTTGGACTTTCAACATTTTTGAGACTGCTATAGGTTATGGGCACTTTAGAAGTTGGCCTAAATGTATTTTACCTATATTTACGTATGGCCACAATAGACTCATATGTTTGAACAAGCCTATGGTGAACAGGGAGTGGAATGTTAAGGTTTGAATATGCTTGAACCAGAGAATGGCACTATTTAGAGGTGTGGCCTTGTTGGATTAGGTGTGTCACTGTTGGTATGAGCTTAAGACTCTATTCTAACTGCCTGAAAGTCAGCATTCTACTACCAGCCTTCAGATGAAGATGTATTAACTCTTAACTCCTCCTGCACCATGTCTGCCTGAATGCTGCCATGCTTCCTGCCTTGATGATACTGGACTGAACCTGTGAGCCAGTCCCAATTAAATGTTGTCTTTCTTAAGAATTGCCTTGGTCACAGTGTCTGTTCACAGCAGTTAAACCCTGACTAAGACAGATGGCCTGCAGAGGACATTAGTTTCTATGTGTACTGGGACATTCTGCCTCTTCCACCAGCATTAAGGCACTATGCACTTCAAAGCTCTGCCTACCCCATGATCCACACTTTTTAAGGGCAGCTGCCACTAGCCAATTCTGCCTATGTGCATTTATTTAAAGATGAGCAAAAGCCAGTTTTATTATTCTAGAAGAGGCTCATGAGATAAGAGTCAACATTATTGCTGCTGTTTGAATACCATGGCAAAGAAGTCTAAGGAAATGGAGACAGAAAGTCAAAAACACTTGAAAGTTTTGATGTTTTTATTTACATGATCCAATGTATTTTGACTAAGGCTGATTTGCTTTGTGGGGTGAATAAGAATTTCAAATTTCATATTATTCTCAATATACAAATGAAGAAGGACACAATCAGAGTTGTTATGTGATCATCTGAGAAAATGGTCATAATCCCTAGAGTCAATATCTGGATTCTGGAAATCTGCATGGCCATGCTGTAAGGTTAGAGAGATGGTCTTCATAAAGCACAGCGCACAACATATTTAAAGAACTCCTTGCTATCTTTCAATCTTAGTTGAATTAAAATTTATGTTTTTAAAGGCAACATACAAACAAATAGATTCCATTATATTTTCATTCATGAATAACAGTGTACTTTATCCCCATCTTCTGTTCTTATGTTTGGTGTGTGTGTGTGTGTGTGTGTGTGTGTGTGTGTGTGTGTGTGTCTGTGTGTGTGTGTGAATCTAGAGTCTGAAAGTTATATACATCTTATTAATTTTTTACCCCAGTGCCCTCTATTTTCCTCCTTTTGAGTATCTTTCATTCCCAAACACTTCCCCTTCTACTTTTGTGTCTTGTATGTGTGTGTATGCATATATATGATACATGTGTGTGTGTTCTAAATTCTGCATATGACAAAAGACATAAATATATTAGACTCTGTGTATTAAAAATGTGGTTTGTTTTTCTTGGACTTTGCTTAATATTATCATCCTCAATTCTATTAATTATCTTATAAATGACATAATTGATTTTGTGACTGAACTAAATTCTAATGTGCACATTAACCAGTTTGTTGGTAAAGCCGTTTTTAATTTGTTGGAAAGTGGAAGAAGTGGTTCAGATAATACATTTGGATGTTTGAAATTCAAACACATGGGTGAATGTTTTTTGGTTTACAACTCCATAGAAAGAACAACAATATCAACCAGCCAGAATCCCCCAGAGCTCCCAGGGACTAAACCACCAACCAAAGAGTACACATGGGGGCACCCATGGCTCTAGCCACATATGTAGCAGAGGATGGCATTGTCTGGCATCAATAGGAGGAGAGTTCTTGGTCCTGTGGAGGCTCATTTCCCCGTGTAGGGATATGATAGGGTGTTGAGGTGGGTGTGGGTTGGAGGGGGAGAATTCTCATAGAAGCAGGGGGAGAGGGGATGGGAAAGGGTGTAAACATATAAACTATCCAATTAAAGAGAGAGAGAGAGAAAATAGAAAACTCCTCTGACACATGAAAAAAATCTCAATCTATTTTCAATTTTCCTAACTGAAAATCAGTGGTGTCCTACTCATTTAATGTGCTGCACAGTCTGTGTGGAAAAGTCTCTTGTGTACTGTAAGGATGCAACACCTGTCCATTAAAGCTGATTGGTCTGTAGTTGGGGCAGGAAATTGGAGGTGGGACATCTGATAATAGAAAGGATTCTGGGATAGAGCCAGGCAGGAGATGATTGGGCGCCTATATGCATGACATCTGAGTAGAGGTAACTTGCCATGTTTCACAACTTAGATCAGAATTAATGCGATATTATTGTATGAAATAGGGAACAGCCAATGGTTATGGCCTAAGTGTAGTCACAATTTTGACTTAAATACAATATGAGTTTCAGAGTTGTTATTTTGGGAACTTGGCTCCTTGAGAAAAAGAGTTCATTCCATGCACTTTAAAGAAGGCTTGAAGGTGAAGATGCTTTCAAGTTCAGGTTCTTCTAAGCTTGGATACCTCTAACTGAAGAATCAATTCCTGAAGGATTTTGTGATAACTACCCACCTTTGAAGTTCAGGATTTTCTTCTATTATAATTAATTAATAAGATTCACCTGCTGGTTGAATCGATGACATGATAATCCAACTCCAAGTAGCTAAAAATAATACCTCGAAAAATACTATGCAAATTATAAAATATCCTATAAATTTTAGGTAATACAGCCCCTACTGACAGTGCAGTATTTTTAAATCCTTAAGCAATTGTGTTTCTCAGACAACTATTGCTGGCAGGCTATGTATGGGTTTTCAATAAAATAGAAGAATATTCGGAGCCAACTCATATTGGACGTATTTGGACATTTTGTCCTTGTTTTCTGTTGCACAGGACACTGAGAAGTATTAAGCCTGTGTACTGCAGGATTCTATTCTTAACTCCGGAAACTACTAAGTGGAAAAATCAGGCAAGTTGTTGTCTTCTCTCTTGTCATTTACCAAAAGCAAAAGGTCCGGTTTCATGAAGTAAATGTGTGGATTATAGCAGACAGCTTTTGACAACAGCCATGCCATAAGTGACACATGCGAAAAGTCCTGAATAATAAATTAGCATAATTTGCCTCAATATTCACTCAGTCTGCCCCTCTTGTCTCTGCACTGCCTCTTGTCACTGGAGCATCCCATCAGAGTGTTCAGTTATCTGGAGAAAAATCAGCACTTCGGAGTGACCAAAACTATTTTCTTTGAAATATGAGGACAACCAGGAAAAAAAAATCCATCTGGAAACACCAAATATAGCTCAAAGAGAGATTTAAACTAAGCCAAGAGCCATGTCTCTTGTGCTTCTGATACATCAATGAACTTCTACATATTACCAGAAAATGTTAGCTCAGAACTTCACCTCACCCGGGAATGTAGGGTGGTTCGGACGTCTTTGCAGATGTTGTTTTCCCCTAGAAATTTAAAGCTGATCTGATCATTAAAATGCATAAAGGGTCATTTCATGTAATTTTGATGCAAATGCATGTTTGCATGTTCGAATGGATGCACACACAGAGACACTCCACAACAGAGCAAAGTTAAGTCCCAGAGATTTCAAATCATCTTTGCATTCATATATACTGAAAGATCTCACCTTAGAAACATAAGCAATTGCTCCAGCACTCCATTTTTTTCATGGGCTTCAGTCCCCCTTAAATTTTACTGTTTTATATTAGCTCTGCTGGTTCTCCCAGTAGGTTAGAATGAGCATCTATTAAACATGTAAAAAACGATGCTTTATAAAGCATTATCCTCACCACAGTGAATTAAAGCTCCCTCTGAGAAACAGAAGGTATGGGCAGAATGCTAAGAAGATGCACTTTTGTTGCCATAGCTTTGCATTTCTATGACAAACAGCAACGGTTCTTTTAAAAAAATCAATAAAGGAAAAGATAGAACAAAGCAGTAGCAGAAAAGAGAGTGAAGGCAGGTGCAGGGGACCGTGGTATGCAGGACAGAGTAATGGCAGCAATCCCTTCAGGCATTTGTGGCTTACATATTTAGTATTATTAGCTCAGTGTCTGTGGACGTCTGACTTAAAAAGATATATAACTACCTGGTGGTAAAGGCTCCTGTGAAATAGAGGACTATCTACCGTGTTGGGACTATCTATCATCTGGCATTTTCAAGATCCATTCTAACAAGGGGCCATATTAGGATGCAGACCCTTGTGGTTTATTCCTTTCCCAGTTTTTGTTCTTGGAATGAGGTATCCCCATGAAACTCATTAAATCTTCCATCTTTGCAGCTGACACTCCACTCAGGCATGAATAATCAAAGGGGTAAACAGAATGTTGATAAAAATATTCAAGTGTCTTTTGATGAAACATGATATAATAAGTAGCTTAGGAAAGGATAAGCACAGTCACAAAATGAACTCTGTGCTTCCATTATGTGAAGTTATGGGAAACTATATTCGGAGGCTCGAATGCTTGCTGGGTTGCAGGTCAGGACTCGCAACTATCAGTTCAATGCAGAGGTGTCAGATATTGATACTGTGAGTATTGACAGTAGAGAACTGAGGTGATTCAGATAAATAGACATATGTCTCATTCCCTCCACTACTGTCTGTCATAATTCTTGGAAGATATTGGGATAGTATCAAGAAAGGGTTAGGCTTGAGCTCACAAACCCATGTGTGCTCGGAACGACGACCATTCATTTTGACCAACAATTTTGTAATATATCTCAAAGAATCGAACCAAAGAAAAAGGGATCTCATGCAACGACTGACACATCAGATGTTTGTGGCTCTCACCATTTGATAGCACTTGGACTTGAGTAGAATTCAGTGTGCAGGTAAAAAAAGAAATATATCAGTTGGAGAATTTCCTCAGAATGGCTGGTCAGTGGTGAAGGGATTCAAAAATAAGTAAGATCTTTACTTCAATAGAATCTTTCAGAGGTGGCACCATAGAAAATTCCTGCTTGCCTGTATAAGGGCACAGATTGTAGAGTTACTTCTATCAGCAAAAATTTTCTTATGAGAATGGGGGAGAAGACAGAAACAAGGGATCTAAGGTGGGACAAAGGGGAAATCAGAGAGGATATGTGAACATAAAAGGCACAAAGGCAGAAGGAAGAGGAGCAGTAAAATGCAGAGAAATAAGGGTAAAGACCAGCAGTGTCATGAATTATAAATACGAAAATGTCACATTGAAACCCTTTACTTTGCATGCTAACTTTAACAGGTAGTAAAAATCTATGCACAGATCTTGCAGCTGGAGCTCCTTTACTTCCTACTCATCCATATTGGGAGTATTTAATATACCTTTGAAGAGTTCATTTTTATTTCAAATGTTGTTTATAGTTTGTCAACACACACTTTTTCTCGTTTTATATAAGAATTTGGGACTATTGATAAAGAAAGCCAGTATAGCAGCTGCTAACTCTTTACAGACATTTCAAATAATGCAATTTTAAAACAATGTAATCTTCAGCCCAAAGGAGGCTGGGTCAGTAGTTTACAATTTGCATCAAATACTGGTACAAATTTTAAAATGGATTAGTCCAAGTGTACCTAAGTTAATCCAGAAACATCATTTTTAAATGTTAGTCTTTTAATATCAGTATAATTGAGTGGATCATCATCTTTCTCATTTCTTCTAGGAATGATTTAAAGGCAAAAAGAGAAATTTGAGCTAGCATGTGCATACATGATGCCCATGACAACACAGAACTCAGTGGCTTAAAATGGCACAGTTTGATTGCTCCCACCCCGGCCTGCCAGCTGGGCTCATCTGTCCTGCTCTGTGGCAGTGACAGCTGTTTTTCCCGCTGCAGGTTGCTGTGCCCCACGAGGTTGCTGGGCTTCATCTGACCTCTATCATTCTTCTTCTCATGTGTATGATTCTTAAATCGAACTCGGGCCAGGATGTGGCAGTGACTGGCTTAAACATGGAGATGGAGACACCAGGACCTCGAGGATCTCAGTTTAAAATTAGCAGACCATTTCTTTGGTTCTTACACAGGTAACGGAATCAGATTCCACATCTGCACTCCAGGTAAGTGAGGGCAATAATAAAAAGAGGGTGAGTGTGGGGAAGAGGACAATTAGTGCCACCAAAGAGGAAATAGAGCAAAGACAAATACTCTGTATTTGGTAAATCTGTGATATAAAAATAACACATTCACTCAGCATTTCCAGGAAATATCCCCTTAGCTACAGGGCTCAAATAGTAGCATCATGCAATGGGGTAGATAAAAATTAGTGTTGAGGAATGACAGGAGGTCTTATGCTACAAGAGTCCTCCCCCTCTGTGTGTGTGTGTGTGTGTGTGTGTGTGTGTGTGTGTGTGTGTGTGTGTGTCTGAGAGAGAGAGAGAGAGAGAGAGAGAGAGAGAGAGAGAGAGAGAGAGAGAATGTGTGTGTGTGTAATTAAAAAGTTAGGTCTATTCACAACTTTAGCAGTCAGATATTTATTTTCCATCACGTGTGGAAACAGATGTCTGTCTGTGAGGACTCTTAATTTGAAAAAGTTGACATATAGTTTTAAGACAAACTACAGAAAGTACCCACAATGTGGGAAATAATGTGGGAAACGTGTTGTCTCTGCAGCCATGGGAGTAAACCATTCTACCAATGTAGGAGGTAGGAAGCCTACAACTCTAAAGAGTGGCAAATATTTTAACAAAAAGACGAACATTTACTACAAAATATAAGTGCAATGCTCCCGATGTCATGAGTTTACAGTCCATTCTGTGTTTTCAAAGAAAGGATAAAGGCAGTCACCTTTTAAAAGAATGAGCAAAAATAGACACTGAGAAACGTTAAATGATGAAGTATAGAAAAAACTAATGATAGAGCATAGCTGAAAATCAAAGTAGAAAAAAAATTAAAAACTATCAAGTAGATGACAGCAAGCCAAGAGGAGTAAAGGGAGAAGAGAAAACATCAGGCAAACTGGGGAGAATATAAGCAAGAAAAATGAATATGACAGAAATTGATAGAGAAAAATATTAAATACAAAAATAGAACCAGAATTTAAATCAAGGAGAGAAAACATACAGTTCTGAAGACATTCCTGACAAACTATCAGAACAATGGATGGAACAAATATAAGAATGTAAAATACAGTGGAGTAGCATTCAACCATAAAGAAAAGCCAAAGTCTCATCATGTGAAAAACACAAATGAAATAATTAATATGTGCCAACCAAAGTAAAATTAAGACTAAGCCTCATTAAAACCAAAAAAAAAAAAAATGCATTTTATGTATTATATTATCTAGTAATTCCATCTTTGAGAAATGTCCAAACATTCAAATATAATATGTTGATATTATATATAGGTAGATCTCAAATTGGATTTTTAGTTGTACAATATAAGAAGAATCAATAAATTCTAATTTAAAATGCACACTAGAAAAAAGATTACTTTATTATTTTAGTTAGTCCTACTAATGACACAAACTTCTAGGTATATACTTTCTTTAAAATTTTCCTCATATGAAAGACATGTTGTTTATTTTTTTTCTCTCTTAGCAAATGAGGAATAACTCCAAATTGTGCAGCAAGAACAGAAAAAAGGAACCATCTATGGACAACTCGGCGTATTGATGGAAGCAGAGCATTTATACACGCATGATATGGGTTGGTTCCCTATTGAAAGAAAAGAATTATTGCCTTTACTAACAATCAATGTCTTTAAATTCTTGAGGAGCAGCCTGGTTTCAAGAACCTTTTTTCCTTGCAACTTGGAGTATCTGTGAATGTTGAGGAAGCTTGGGTCTTCCTGAGAACTTTCTGCTCATAACAGTCAACAGTTTATAAATTCTCAGTGACATGCAGTATATCAGGAGGCCTCACACTTTCATGAGGAAAAGTTAGTGTGCTCATTTTGTGTAGGTCTCCTTCAGGTAATCATTGTAGCTGATGGCAGTTCAGGAGAACAGGCAATATGTCATGCCCAGAGGACAGTCCTTTGGTAGGCTATGATGTTTTAATGAACACTATTGACAGCTCTTTTATGACTTAAGTATAATTTTTTCCCTTTGAACTGAATATGTTGTTGATCTTTAAAAAAAATAATATATGACAGTTAACTTTAGCTTTCTGAAATTATTTTTTGGTGAGTGTGTGTGTGTGTGTGTGTGTGTGTGTGTGTGTGTGTGTGTGTTTACCCATACACTTAATGTGCAGGTACCCGGTAGGTTGTAAAGTGTCCTTTTCTGTTTCTACCTTCCTTATTTCTGAAAGACAGTCTTTTCTGAACTTGAAAAGATTCTGTTACAGATAGACTATCTGGTTGTCAATGACAGTAATTCTCCTGCCTTTGAATCTCCATCTCCAGGACTAGGGTTATAGACATATGTTGCTGTGCCCAGCTTTTTACATAGAGCCTAGGGATTCAAACTCAGGTTTGTGTAACAAGCACTTCACCCCCACTGTGCACCTCTGAAGCCCTCACATGCTGATATGAATTGTTAATTCAACTGTGTTGCGATCATATAATGTTTAGTATCATACTTGTATTTAGAAATATTCATTTAGATTTTATTCATGTCATAACAACCACTGAATTCTTATGGATGCCGGATAGCTTTATAAAAAATTACATTTTATGTCTTCAGTATACAATATTGAATATGTGCAATATATGTAAGTATATGAAAAACATTTTATTGTATGAGATATGGCATGTTCGAGTGTCCTCTTATATTCCAAGAGTATAAGGTAGAAAGTGATGAGCAATTATGAGCCATGAAGTAGCCTGTGGAAGATGCTAACATTATAAAGCTTCAGTAGCTCAGCAAAAACAATACCGGCACACACATGAAGAAATGGAACACAGGAGAAAGTTTGGAAGTAGATCAGAGTGCACAAGGCATTTATTTTTATGGGGAGCACAAGGCATCTATGAACAACTATGTGTTGCCATAACCAGAAACTAGTGTTCAATGTACTCTTTCCTCTCATGTTCCAGTAAATTCCAAGTAAATGAAAGACAAAATGGCATAAGAGGAAATGATAAAAAGCAAGATATAACTTTTATGGGTAAAATTTTAATTATGAATCATAATAGAAAATATTCATGTTTGAAAAATATTCAAAATAATACTAAATTCTCTCAAATAGAAGACCAAGCAAGTGAAGCTGAAACCAATGGTAAAAAGAAACTTCTCTGAACCTTTCATAATATTGATAAAAGCCCTAAAATATAAAAATTCTCCTGTATTTTGATATACCGAAATGTGATAGTGCAAAAAATTATAGGACAGGGTTGATAGAGAAAAAGAAAGGCTTTTAAAAATTCCCAGCCATGGTTATAATAAAACTTCAATAAGTATAATACCTGAAGTTCAATAACGTATTAGACACATGTGTAGAAATGGCAATTCCTCACATTCATTTTGAAAGTGTAATTTGTTATACATTGGGCTGAGCAATTTAGTAATACAGTCGTAATTTCAGATGCAGAATTGATTTGCACAATTACTTATCTAAGGACTTTTACCCTGCAGATACAACCATGCTACCAGTAAATTGATTCAGGGACCCTGATCTGGATAGGTTCTGTGTAATGACAGCACTGTGAGAAAATTGGATTCACAGACTTCTCGTGAATCATAAGTGGTAAGAAAATGGTGATGACAAGACTTCAAAGATAAGGTTGCCTATCTAATCACTTTCAACAATCATGATTCGAGAACAGATTTTGCCTTGCTCATCGCTTTAGATAAGAACACAGGCCTAGCCAACCTCAAATCAGCCTGATAGGAGTTACTGAGACAGAAACAATTTGGTTACACTTTCCTGGATTCTTAGTCAACAGAATTACTATACCACAAAAGGTTATTAATACCACATATGTGTCTGTACTGGCTGGTTTTGTTTCAACTTGACACAAGCTGGAGTTATCACAGAGAAATTAGCCTCAGTTGAGAAAATGCCTCCGTGAGATCCAGCTGTAAGACATTTTCTCAACTAGTGATCAAGGTGGGAGGAACCAGCCCATTGTGGGTGGAGCCATCCCTGGGCTGCTAGACCTGAGTTCTATAAGAAAGTAAGTCAATAAGTGAGATCCCTCCATGGCCTCTGCATCAGCTCCTGCTTCCTGACCTGCTTGAGTTCCAGTCCTGACTTCCTTTGGTGATGAACAGCGATATGGAAGTGTAAAGTGAATAAACCCTTTCCTCCCCAACTTGCTTCTTGGCAATGATGTTTTGTGCAGGAATAGAAAGCCTGACTAAGGCAGTGTCTAAATATATCTATACCGTATACATTTAATACATTATATTTATTTGTTAAGAAAGCAGAGAGAACCTAAAATTCAATAAAAAATAATGGATTAAATATTATCTGACCCATTCATTAGAAGGTATTTTATAATTCAATGAAATAAGTTATCTTTTGTATATTGAAATGCAAATATAATGTATTAACTATTAAAACAATGCACCGAACAGGATACAGTTTGCTGTAGTTTGTTCATGCATTAGCATTTCTGTGGAAGAACACAGAAAAACACACAATATTGTGCAGGACAAAGTGGGTAAAAGTTGGTGGTTGTGGTACAACAGCAGGACTTTTGTCTCTTACATTTTTTTTATTGACTTCTCAATCTTAGAAATGGCTCAGATACTCCACAACAGCTTAAAGGTCCATATAAGGAAACCAATCCCTAGAAGGCATGTACTGTTTAATTAAAAAAAAAAAAAACCTTGAAATAAGAAAAAGCAAATTGAATGTTGTATGTATGGTACATATGCATGAACTACTAAGCAAAACAGGAGAAAGAGGGGAATGGGATTGAAGGAGAGCCCAAATGGTTTCAGTCACATCATTGTATATTTCCTACTTCAAACTGGGCCAGATGGAGAGGTAAGTTTAAATATTGATTTCAGGGACAGGGATTAATTTAGGGTAGTTATTCAAATGTCCGTAAACATTTTTATTAAATGTATTTATTGTGTGTGTGTGTGAGCACATGCATGCATACATGCTCATACATGTTCCCTCTCATGCTTTCCACGTGTGGAGGTCAGAGGAAGTTATAGAATCTTTTCTTTCCTTCACTACATAGATCCCTGTGCTTAACCTAAAGTTGTCAGGCACAGAAGCAAGGGTCTTTACCCTCTGAGTCTTCTCACCAGCCTGACTTATATGTGTTTTATGATTCAATATTTTAATATTAATGTGTTTCTTTAAAAAGCCATAAAATGTAAGGTAACCAAAACCCCAAAGTCATTGTACTGATTTAGGAAGATTCATACAAAGAAACAGAATCTCATGCAGGACTCTTCAGTCTTGGCAACTCTGACAGTGAAGACATTAGCATCATTACGACATACTGGTTTTAAACAACTCTATCAAGACAGTCAATTTCAGATTCATATTAACCATATCAATTGGAAATATAATTAAAGTTCATTTAGCAAAAAAAAAAAATCAGCTCATTAGAGTGGGAAGCAAAGTGAACTAAGACTGTGATTTTTCAAATGTAAAAGAGCTAAGAACACATACATATGTGTTCTTTCATTAACTGACTACTCTGCTGAGTCCAGTGGGTGTCCCATGTAACAGACTAAGCCCCAACTGATACTATGTCTAACTTTTCTGCTCCTCTTTCCCCTGCTGTGATCCTAGTTATACCTCCCAGAACCATGCAGAGCAATTTCGGTTTTTCTTGCAGAGTCCTTTAACCATTTTAGACTCTTCAAATTATCTTCTAGATTTTCTATTTTTGAAACAGATATTTATCATTCTTAAATTATATTTTTTATGATAAATGGCTCAGCCTTGGTAAACTGTACTTGAGGGGCTTAATTTTGTCATTAAATTTGGCACTCAGAATGTAACTGTCATTGAGGCACGATTTCAAAGGAATCATGTCTTTTTATTTCAATTGAAATAGATGTTTTTCTCTCATCCTGACCACAGTTTCCCCTCCCACCCCCGCCCCCAGGCCTCTTCTCTCTTCCAGATCCATTCCCCCTCCATTTTCCTTCAGAAAGGAGGAGGCCTCCAAGAGACAACAATCAGACAGAACAAAGTGAGATACAATCAGACAAGGCAAAGCCTTCTTATCGAGCTGGACAAGGCAACCCAACAGGAAAGAAAAAGTCCCCAGCGCAGGCAAAAGAATCAGAGACAAACCCCTTTCTTTATCAGGAGTCCCATAAAAATCTGTCAAGCTAACAGCCATAACATATGTGCAAAGGACCATGCAGAGTAAAATGCCTTAAGTATTAATAGACATTTGATGAACCAACCAGCCTGGTAGAGATCATAGTGAACTACATTGCTGACAGCTGTCCGGTCATATTAACTCCAATAACGAACAATCCCCCAGTCTCTTCATCGAATAAAGCAAATGTTTGCTTACAATGCAGGTTACAAACAGGATGAACATGAGAAAGGAACCCACGGGGATGGGAAAAGCCATTATGAAGGGGGAAATAGGAGAACATGTGGGAAAGGAAAGAGAAAAATTCTGGAGTAAAACTCATTAACAGGAGAGAGTAGAAGCAAAAGACATAGGAAAGAGAAGGGAATACTAGGAAGGTTAGCCAAAGCTTACTAGGTAATAAAAAGCCATGTAAGTATACTACATTGTGATCTAATGTAAAACTCACTATAGAAGAAGGAGGGACTGGAGAGATGGCTTAGTGATTGCGTGCCTACTTCCACAGGACCTGAGTTCAGCTACCAACACTCACTTCAGGAACTTCACGAAACTCTGAAACTTCAACTCCAAGAGATCCAATGCTCTGGACTCCTAGGGCATCTATAAATAAGAGCATATACCCTGCTGCAGATATACATATATACACAGTCAAAAATAAAATAAATCTCCATTTTAAGGGAGGTTTAAAGGGGGTAGCCTGCATAGGTGAATAATGTTGATCACAGAAACTGTAGATTATCAATTGAATATTCTAGTGCCCTAGGAGTTGTTGGTCAGCAAAGACTCTGAGGCATGTAAAGCTCATTGCCACTGCTCAGAACTAGATACTAGACCTACTGCTGAAGGCATCTGATACTGTGGTGGTAGGACACTACATTAGTAGTGATATGCTCAGTTTTGGTCAGAGAAGCCTCATTTTGCAATGGATGATATCATTATTGAAACTTAGAGCTAGTCAAAGTGCTAAGAATAAGGAACAGTTAAGTTTTCAGCCTGAAAAAGGTAATCTGTATCTCCCCATCTAAGGCTCAAGGAAGGTCACAGAAGAAGTATCAGAAAGCAGAGAAGAAAGACAAGGGCATGTTGAAAACATGGACTTACAACAGCCACAAATTATCATCACAAAGCTTCCACACAGATGTCAACATCCAATCATGATTGAGGGTAGGAATCAGGAAACCCCTTTCTCCAGGAAGTAATGTATGTAACCAATGGTTGCTGAGTAATAGGGAGAGATTTTCTTCAGTGGTTCTTCCACTGTTAATTTGCCCATGCTCCAGCAAGTAAGCCTTCACCTCACAGTCATAAGAGCAAACCTAATTAAACCCAATGGATCATAAATGAATAAATTACATGGAAGCAGAAAGGAGTCTAGTTGGGAAGAGAGGGTTCTGCAGAAAGTCAGGGGATAGGAGACAGTAATGGGGTGAATATAATGGGAGTTCATTATGCACACATGTAACACTGTATACATAAACAAATAAAAGGTTTATTTAAAATGCAAAGAAAACAGTTAAGTATACTCAAACAGTCAGTAGATGTATCATTAATGAGAGGGCAGGCAAGGGATTCTGAAAGCTACGCTAATTTTTCAGTTTTTCCCTGACTAACTTCCTGGGGCTATAGGCTGCTAGTTACTCCTCTATCACAATTCAGACTATTTTCAATTTTAGCTGGATAAATGACTCTTATTAACTTTATATTAGACCGCATGATGGAATTTTAGCTATTAATAATCAATATAAGAACAAGGTGTTCAACTTGCAGGGCGAACAGCCATTTTCATTGCTGTTCTTGCTGGGTAGAATGGGCAATTAAATCTGGAATGTCAGCACTTACAAAGGGTCATGAACATGCCATTGGACAGGCAGCCCAGACAACATCACAACGGAGGAGGAGCTTAGGACAGAAGCCTGCTATCCATGAGTGGGAAGGGGTTACCATTGTTTATGCTTCAGCCACTTTGATTGGGGATTATTTGCCTCCTTTCTAATCTTCAATATTTTACTCTATTTCCACTAGAGAAAGTACATATACACATACATGTACACATATACATATATATTATCTAAAAGATGCCTTTGAACTTTATCATTCTGTATCATTCAGCAGAAAAATAATTAAAAATGTGCTTGAATGATTGTATTATGCCATAGCTGTTATAAAAAAAACCTTATGTAAAAATATGATAATCCAGCCACTTACTCAAGTATATTTCTATGTGAGGAAGTACGCTATTCATCAAATTTAAAATGAAATGTATTTCAGTAGGAACCGAAACGCAAATGTATTCTGATTTTAGTCACTGGATGTCACACTTAAAATCCCAAGGTAAATTTCTAATAAAAATATAGAAACTTTAAACAGGTGATTGACATTAGCTTCCACTGGGCTAACATCTCCAAATGTGGACTTTAAATTCTCTTCTTAAAGGGAAGTGACCAAGATGCACATATTACATCAAAGAATGTTTATGCTAAGTGCTAAAAACTGTGTCCATGCAAGAGGTACGCATAAGATGAGCCATCTGTATGCATGGTAGGATAACGAGGTTCCATGATACTGGACCTCGGTACACATGGAGGAATGACTAAGCTCTTACCTATACTTCCTTTACATAGAGTCACTGAGTGCATTGGTACCATCTCAAAAGACAGATAACAGAAGCATTTGCCTTTGTTTAATCAGATTCCTCTGAAGCAGATTTACCCATTGTAACAGTTTCCTTTAGAAGAAGACTTGGGAAACTTACACAGCAGTCGTTTCCAAAATCTCCTTTTCACATCTAAGTGTGTCTCTGTTTGGGAAAGTAAACAAAGCCCTGAGGTAGCATCTAAGATTAAATCTGTTTGCTGTTTCACTGCATTCTGCAAGATGACTGTGTGTAAAGCTAAGCTCAAGGCTTCCAGAGGAGAATAGAGATGCTCAATGTGCTTTCTTCAGGCACCACGTACCATTTTGTCTCTGGGGCTGGGCTTCTTGCTGCTAATGCTCTGCTGTGGCTACTCCAAAGACTTATTACTGTATTATGAACCCTGGTCGCCACTGGACACACACACTGTGCCTTTATAGCTGTGGTCAGATATTTAAGTAAGTTTAGTGACTGTTTTAGGTCTTTCCTTAGCCATAAGTCTTACAGTCTTACATAAATAATAAAATAGTTGTTTTTCTTTGAAAAAAATGACGCTAGTGTCTAACTTAAACAAACAAAGAGAACAGCACAACAGAAAAAAAAAAACAGCCTCGGTACTTGGAAACATATTCTTTTTAGTACAGCACTGTGTTTTTTGTTCTTTTAAATGTTTTGTCTACCAAGAAAACTGAAGTTTTCCATAGAGACTAGGAGATACCATCTGGAAATTTTTCTACTATATTACTAAAATAAAAAATGCCTCCTTCTGCCAATTGTTAATGTTTCTAAAACTTTATTCTTCTAAGTAGTTAGAGATTATGTCCAGGAAACCAGATTTGCTTCTGTTTTTATTTGTTTGTTTGGTATTTATGAAAAGAGGCTACAAAACAGGAAGCCAGAACACATTTGCAGTATGAGGTAAGGAATGAATAGAAACTCAGATACACATCAAGAATCATAAACTCTTAGCATTGCCCATACTCCAACACGTTTGGAAATATGTTCTAAAAATGGTAATAAACATTTTTTTCTTTGAAATTTACACCATCAAAGTCCATGCTAAAAACACATGTATTTTCAATGTTGAACAGATGGCAGGTTTCCACTTCACTGAATTGTTTTACAAATTGGTGAGTCAAACATCCGGTGAAATTTTTATTTTAATTTAGCTTTCACTTATAACTCTAATTGCATATAATGGGGGTGTTAAGAACAGTTAGGAGAGTGTCTTTATGGAACCACAACTAGGGATGTAGGATCATTGATTTAAAGATGTTATTCCTGTGCAGACTCAGAAATCAGTCAGTCATAACAATATGAAACCACTTCTTGGAAATATCTGCCAGCTTCATGTTTCAAAATGGGTTCACTTGTAGACATGTTTGATATTGATTAGCATTAATACAAAGAAAATGGTTAACATGCTCCTCTATGTTCATAGCAGCCTTGTTTATAATAACCAGAAGCTGGAAAGAACCCAGATGTCCTTCAGCAGAGAAATGGATACAGAAAATGTTGTACATTTACCCAATGGAGTAATGCTCAGCTATTAGAAACAATGACTTTATGAAATTCCTAGGCAAATGGATGGAACTAGAAAATATCATCTTGAGTGAGTCAAACAAATAACAAAAGAACACACAGGGTACCCACTCAAGGACAAGTGGAAATTAGCCCCAAAGCGTGGATTACCCAAGATACGATTCACAGACCACATGAAAGTCAAGAAGTTGAAAGACCAAAGAGGGGATACTTCAGTCCTTCTTAAAAGAAGGAACAAAATATTCACAGGAAGAAATACAAAGACAAAATTTGGAGCAGAGACTAAAGGAAAGGCCATCCAGAAACTGAAGATCCATCCTATATACTGTCACCAAATCCAGGCAATAATGTGGATTCCAGGAAGCACGTGCTGACAGGTCCCTGATACAGCTGTCTTCTGAGAGGCTTTGTCAGAGCATGAGAAATACAGAGTCGGATGCTTTCAACCAACCATTGGACTGAGAATGGGGTCCCCAATGGAGGAGTTAGAAAAAGGACTGAAGGAGCTGAAGGGGTTTGAAACCCCATAGGAAGAACAACAATACCAAATACCATTTTGTGTAACCCTGAAATAAGCACCTCAATCTCAATGATAGTGAAATAGCAATAAAGAGTTTTAATTCAGCACAGCCTTCTATGAGATTGTCCTGGACACAGTTACTACATATAATTGATAAGACACCAATCCAAAACAACAAAAAAGGTACCGATCCTAAGAAAACAAATGTAATAAGAAAGGGCTTCACCCAGACCTGGCTCGTGCCATATCTGATTTGTAATCAGCTTCCAGCCTTCTATCCTGTTAAAGACAGTTGCTTATT
The DNA here is from genome assembly GCF_963924665.1 of Micromys minutus. Classification (NCBI taxonomy): domain Eukaryota; kingdom Metazoa; phylum Chordata; class Mammalia; order Rodentia; family Muridae; genus Micromys; species Micromys minutus. The sequence goes on from NC_137957.1 coordinate 25,995,780, forward strand.
TTCAAAAGCACTTAGGTCCATAATGGGGATTCCTATACTATATACTAACTATTAATTAATGTTCCGGGTTGACGATTCAATTGGTAAAATGCTTGTTATACAATCATAAGGACCCAAGTTCATATCCTCAGAATGAGTGTAAATGCTAAGTATGGCACTATATCTCTATGATGCCAGAGCTGTGGGGCACTGGCCCAGATGCTCCCTGAAGCTTGTGAGTTAACCAGTGTAGCCAAATCTGTTAGCTCCAAATTTGTTCAGAAACCTATCTTGAGAAGCAAAACAAACACAGAAGATAGAGAGTAACTCCTCACTCTCATATCAACTATTGACCTCCAGACCTATGTGTACAACTCACACACACACACACACACACACACACACACACACACACACACACACACAAACACACACACAGGGGAGAGAGAAAGAGATTCTAATTGTTTTTGCTTCTGTTTGTGACCTCTAATTTATTTTAACTGAATCTACACTAAAATATTGAGTTTTTTTTTTTTTTTCTGTGTGGCATTTGATAATTTATTCACTCGAATGAGACAGGAGAAGGAAGACATTTATACTGGTAAGAGAAGAGAGGGTAATGCCTGGATCTATAGAACTGCAGAAGGAGTGCTAATGGGCGCTGTATCACAAAGGGCATTGTCAGCTAGGTAGAAGTCTTTAGAGTCCATTTGAGAACAGTAAGTAAACACAGTTATCTGTATTTTAATTATTCTGTCTCTGGGGCTATTGGTTTTGTTTCACTTTTAGGTCACAGTTTAACATGAACACCTCCTTGAGTTTTGTCTTTCAAAATGTACTCGTGTTTCTTTTGTTATTTTCCCAAATTACCATCTTTCATTTATTTTTTAACCACTCTCTGTGGGATCCAGAATCACTTATTTCTATATATGTTGAACATCTAGAATTACCAGATGATAACTTTCACGCACAGATCACTGGGCTGTCTGCAAATTAAAATTGATATTTTTTAGTGCTGAGCTTTCCATCTATGTGTCTATTTCTCAGCAGCCTGTAAAAATCCATTTCTGCTCCTTTTACCCTCGGAGATGGATTGATACTGTCTGAATCAATTTCAGTTGGGGGACTAGTAACCTCCAAGTAATAACACTCAACCATGTGCACACATACGCAAGTACAGACAGACATGCAAACAAACAGAAAAGCCAGTTCAAATGAATAAACGCTTATCCACATAGGAACACACACAGAGATGATGTTAAAACCTTCCGTGAATCCCAGTTACTGTGAAGATGAATTCCATTGTACTGTCTGTAGCTTAAAGGGTACTAATCTTATATGTCCTGATTACTTCTCTTCACAGATTCACTGTCTATGTGTGAGGTGAATTGGGGCAGGCAGAGAACAAGAAAGAATGCTCCTGAGAGATGTCTTAGAATATAAAAAGAATGAGAGAAGTTTAGGAAAACATATATCCAGCTTAATTTATAAAAAATTCAAGAGTGATTTCAAAGTGCTGTTTTCTCTGTCTACAATAACATTCAGCCTTGTTATTTCCTGCCTAACCCTTGCCCCTTATCTATCTCTGCAACTGCATCTTTAAGCAAGCAGCGTTTGCTGCTTCACATCAACCCCCCCACCCTCTTCTAGAATAGCCGTGCATTTCCTTACACCTTTTCTTCTTCCTAAATTACAACTTCATGTTGAAAGTCTAGGTAGTGTTATATTTGTACGAACCATCCTGGTACATATCTGTTACATATGAATGTAAATCTCTGTCACATTAGCACCCCTTTTAAACTGAGCACGGTACTGATTATGTACACAGTCTTACCCAGATCTCCAGTAACAATATAAATGACAATTATTATTGTCATTACTTTACACACCTCAAGGAAACTTTGTCATAGAATGAGAAACTTGGTCAAAATCACATAATCAGTCAAGTAGAAAGCAATGGTTGAAATCAAGATCTGACTGGAAAATCTAAGTTCTTAAACTTTATCTTGTATAATAATTCAGTCTTGGTATTTTTAAAAATATTTATAGCTTTACTTTTGCTTTTCTGGCCTTCTTGAACTATAGCAAAGGTTAGAATAGTGAAGAGAAAAATAACAGCATTTAAAATGATATAAAGTTTTTTCCTTATAAAATTAAATTCATATACCCACTACATGTATTTATACCTATTTATCAATTGTGTTTTTATGGCATGTACTTTTAATTATGTTGAATTTCTCATAAAAATGATTGAATGACACTTTGGTCCACTGTTGAATAAATACCAGATATATTAAAGTAGAGTTGAAATAGTTATCTCTTCAGTAAATCTTTCAAACTGGGTAATGTATCAGCTACTTTTCTGTTGCTGTGGTAAAACACCTTGACCAAAACAACTTATAGACGAGTTTATTTGTACTTATAGTTTCTGAAGGTTAGATTGTCAGATGTCAGAGTGAAAGCATGACAGCAGGAAGAGGAAGCTGTGGTTTCACATCTTGAACTGAAAGCAGGAAACAAAGACATTAAACAGAAAATGGCGCATGGCTATAGAATGTGAAAGCCTGCCTTCAGTGACAAGCTTATCCCAGCAAGGCCATACTGCTCACATCTCCATAAACAATACCAAGTGTACATAAACAGAAAAAGGTGTACATTAAACAGTGTACAAAAAAGTGATACATAAACACCAAGGACCAAGTGTTTAAGCAACTGAGCTCCAGGACAACATTTCATTCAAACCATCAATGGATTACTACTTTTTTGATCAATGCTCTATGTCCAAGGGGAAATCTGGGAAGGATTGTTTTCTTTCTTTAAAATCTTCTGGGTTGTTTCATTTCTAATTTAAATTACTTACGTATATTTTTAAAAGGCATTGCCTACAATATCTAAGAATATTATCTACATAATCTAAGACTCATATCCAAATCCTGTGCAAAATTAAAATTTAATAACCAAAAAAAACCCCAAAATTCTATGTAACAAAAGGTTAATTGTTACATGCATGCTCTATTTTAAATCAATTAAGACGTATGTTCCAATTACTGTCTTAAAGGTTCTCATTAATGTTTGTTGGGAAAAGATAGGTATGTATATTTCAAGAAAAATTCATATATACGGCTTGGGAAATGATCTTTATGAATCCTATATCTGATAGAGGGCTTATGTCCAATATATACAAAGAACTCAAGAAGTTAGACACCAGAGAACCAAACAATCCTATTAAAAATGTGGTACAGAGCAAAACAAAGACTCTCAACTGAGGAATACTGAATGGTTGAGAAGCACCTAAAGAAATGTTCAACACCCTTAGTCATCAGGGAAATGCAAATCAAAGCAATCCTGAGCTTCTACCTTACACCAGTCAGAATGGCTAAGATCAAAAACTCAGGAGACAGCAGATTCTGGTAAGGATGTGGAGAAAGAAGAACACTCCTCCATTGTTGGTGGACTGCAAGCTGGTATAAACTACTCTGGAAATCAGTCTGGCAGTTTCTCAAAAAACTGGACACAGTACTACCTGAAGGCCCAAATATTCCACTCCTAGAAATATACTCAAAAGATGTTCCAACATAGAACTAGGACACATGCTCCACTATGTTCATAGCAGCCTTATTTATAAGGGCCAGAAGCTGGAAAAATCCCAGATGTCCTTCAACAGAGGAATGGATACAAAAAATGTGGTACATTTACACAATGGCATAGTAATCAAATATTAAATCAATAGCTTCATGAAATTTTAAGGCAAATGGATAGAACTATAAAACATCATCCTAAGTGAAGTAACCCAATCACAAAAGACTACCCATAGTATGAACTCAATGATAAGTGTATATTACCCCAAAAGCTCAGAATACCCAAGAAACAATTCACAGACCATATGAATCTCAAGGACATGGAAGACCAAAATATGGATGCTTCAGTCCTTCTTAGAAGGAGCAACAAAGTATTCAAGGGAGGTAGAGGGTGTGAGAAACGTGGGAGTAAGAGAGAACGGGGAGAGGGAAGGGGGTTTAGGATCAGGTATGGGAGGGGACAGGGATGATATACTGATGGTCAGGAGTTTTAATAGAGCTGTGTAGCAATTGGCAAAGCCAAACTGGTGGTAGCCACCAGAAAGTCCCAAATATCAGAAAAGTAGGAGGCTCCAGGGACCCAACAAGAATGAAATTAGCTGAAATGCCCAACAAAAGGAAGGGAGAACCTGTAGAGACCATATCCAGAAGTTTTGCAAGGTCTCCAGTTGGGGGATGGGACTTCCCACTCATCTCCAATTTCTTTTACCCAGAAGGGAACCCAACCCTTACACTATTGTGGATGCCAAGAAGTACTTACTGACAGGAGCCTGATATAGCTATCTTCTGAGAGGCTCTGACAGAGACTGACAAATACCAAGGTGGATGCTTACCACCAACCATTGGACTGAGAACTGAGAGCAGGGTCCCCAATAGAGGAGTTATAGAAAGGACTTAAGGAGCTGAAGTGGTTCGAAACCCATAGGAAGAAAAACAATATCAACCAACCAGATCCCCAAGAGCTCCCAGGTACTATAACACCAACCAACGAGTACACATGGAGGGACCCATGGCTCCAGCTGCATATGCAGCAGAGGATAACATTGCTGGGCATCAATGGGAGGCAATGCTCTTGGTCCTGTGAAGGCTCTTATCCCCAGTGTAGGGGAATGCCAGAAAAGGAAGGCAAGGGTGGGTAAGTGGATGGGGGAACAGTCTCATAAAAGCAGACAGAAGGGAACAGGATAGAAGATTTCCAGAGAGAAAACTTGGAAAGAGGATAAAATTTGAAATGTAAATAAATTAAGTATCCATAAAAAAACTGTACATAATTTTGATTATTAATCAGAAATCTATAACATATCAAAATACCTAGGAAAGTTTAACGTTGTTACTGCAAAAGTCATAATTATAAATTACTTCAGGTCATCACTACTTCCCCTCAATCAACATATTTGTGTTTGTATTGTTGAAATTCAATTCTATTTTTATTTTAATATGGAACCTTAGACCGTGACTTTAGGGAGTACTGCTAAAGTCGGTGGGGAGTTTCTTTAACATAGACTATAAACAACTATGCAGTATTTCCTAGTTCATTTTCTATTCTCTTGTATAGTCTTCAAAAGGGCAACATTTTACATTAATGGAATACTTTTTACTACTTATACATTATTCTGTCAGTGTTCGTGTCCCATGTGGCATTCAGAATCTCATTGTTCTCAGACCAAAGTGCGGGCTTCCTTCAGTTTCTATCCCTTGGTCTGAAAGATCTATGTAAAGCAAGCGACCATTTATCTGAGTTTTTGCCTCTTTAGTTATCAATTCTTTTTTGGGACTCAATATTATTCCAGCACAGAGGATTCAAGTGGAAAATCATTGTCTTGATAGCAGTAAGGAAAATGTATGCTGTATACTGGGATAGAGGTAGAAGGAGAGACTATCTTTAAAGTCACTGATAATTTTATCTAAGATTAAGACACGTTATAAGTAGGTTGGATTCACTAAACCTAGAATATCCAAGGAAAGTACTCGAGGTTGCAAAGCAATGAACAGTCTGACAAGAAACAAATTATTGAGCACAATTTGGCTACCATGTTGATTCGAACCAAAGCCCATACAATTCATCTTGAAACTTCAAAAGACCCAAGGTGGGAGTTGAGCTATTAAAAGTTTCTCTGTGGGTGATAAGTTCCTCTTAGCTCCACAGTGTAGACTTGTAAAGAAAATTATCAAAGGTTAAAAATGTTTGAAGTATTAAGTGCTTGTCTAGCCAGTGGGTCAAAGTACAAACCAGGGTGAAGAAGGAAGGCCTTCCTGTTCTTTAGTGAAAGTCAAGTGGGAAACCAGCTTTGAACTTCTGTTAAATTAAAACAGATTGAAAGAAAGCACACTATATGATTTTTTAAAAAACAATTTGATAAGTAGAAAGAGATGACTGATGAAAAGTCTCAGGTAATGGAAAACATGTTACTCCTTTTACAACATGTAATTGCATGTGGATGTGTGTGCTCAGCATAACTGTTATAAAGTGCCTTATTTATGTTTGTCCCATTTGGGAATTTTGACAATCATTATACTGGCTCTTATTATAATCTTTGCTACTAATTCTGACTTCCATGATTTATATATTCAATTCCAAGATGACTTGGATTTGATACCAGTATTATCTTTTGAATCTCTATTTTAATTTTGTAGAAGTTCAGAACTGGTCCTAACTTGACGTTACCTAATGTTCAAGAACCACTCTCAATAGAATTCATTAACCCACCTATTAGTCATATGACCTGATGAACACAGTTTTGAGGACAGAGTTTCTAATATTTCTAATATAATCATTGTCTTTTGTTATCTCATTGTAGAGATTAAATGTTAGTGAGTCCTAAGTTTTGCAGGAGAAACCATATTCAAACATAGTAGAAGAGAACTTCAGTACAAAAAAAAAAGAATGGGGGAAGGGAGAGAGGAGAGAGGGGAGAGAGAGAGAGACAGACACAGAGAGAGAGAGAGAGAGGAGAAAGACAGAGAGAGAGAGAGAGAGAGAGAGAGAGAGAGAGAGAGAGAGAGAGAGAGAGAGAGAGAGAGAGAGGAAGATATTACCTCTTGAGTGCTGGAATGCTGGAACAGTTTGAACTGAAGTTCATAAAGTCAGTTCTCATTTCTTCATTTTCACACAAACACACACATATGTTGCAATGTGTGTGTTTGTGTGTGTGTGTGTATGTGTGTGTACTAATGTCATTTAATATAACATCATGTTTGCATATGTACATTGTCATGCTTTGAATGAGAATATCGGAGAGTGGGACTGATTAAAAGGATTATCAGGATTAGGAAATGTGTTCATTTTGAAATAGGTGTGGCCTTCTTGGAGGAAGTGTGTCACTGAGGGTTGGTTACCTTTGTAATAAAAAAATGCCAAAACAAAAGAAACATCAACAAAAAAGAAGCCTTGCTAGGCCAAGTCTCTGTCTCTGTTTCTGCCCCTACCCTCCCCCTCCCACACCCCCCAGGCACCTGTGGCTCAAAATGGTGCTTCTTCAGCATAAACTCCTGTCTGCTTTTACGCTGTCCTCCAAGATGATAATGGAGTAAGTACTTTGAAACTGTAAGCAAGCTCCAATGAACTGTTTTCTTTTATAAGAGTTGTCTTGATCATGGTGTTTCTTCTCAGCCACAGAACAGTGATGCACACACACATACAAAAGACCAAACACTACTAATTTTCTTATGTATTAAATTAAGTTGTATTTAAAAGTATGTCCTACATTATAGCCCTAGGTAAAGAATGAAAAGCACTAAGTAAACCAAATTGCACAGCATATTCCTTTCATGGGCTCACACTCTTTTGAGCGTGGAGAACTGTTATCCTACCCACATTTTCTGTCCTCAGATTTAAGAAATAACTAGGTCAGTGTAATAAATACCTTGACAAAGATGTCAGTGGAGCAGACAAAAGCAGGTACTCACTATACTTAATAAAGTCTGGAAACATGTACTGGAGCTGATTTTTTCCCTTTTTTTCTTTTTTTATTGGATATTTTCTTTATTTACAGTTCAAATATTATCCCCTTTCTTGGTTTCTCCTCCAGAAATCCCCTTTGCCATCCCTCCTCCTGCTGCCTCTATAAGAGTGTTCCCCACACCCAGCCATCCACTCCCTCCTTCCTCCCCTCCCTGGCATTCCCCTACACTGGGGCATAAATGTAGAAGTGATATTATACACAATGAGCAGACTGTATTTGTAAACTTCAGAGCACACACACACACACACACACACACACACACACACACACACGCGCGCACAGAGCATCAATTAGAAGGCTATGATCTGAAAGCGAGAGCACAGGTGTGACGCACGTGGTTAGGCTGGGGGTTAGAAAAGAGAAGGAACAAAGGAGATAATATCAAAAGATAGTATTTGTTTCATCTTCTATTGGTTCTTTGTGAATTTCACACCATGCGCCCCAGTCCCACTCATCTCTCTCCCCCCTCATTCCCATTCTCCACCCTTGTACCCTCCCCACTGGCAGAAAACGATTCTCATGTAGACGCTGTAGCGTATCACTGTGCATACCGCAGTACACCCTTTTGCCCACACTTCTTTGCTTGCAAATGTTCATTGCAATGCCCCAGTCTGGTACCAGACCTCTGGCTTCTGCTATTCTATCAATCCGAGACCTCACTGAAACTCCTCTTGGGTATCCTGTTGTTACCCTGTGTCATGGAGATCCTGTAGTTTTCCATCTGGAACTCCAATAATTCATGGATGAGCTTGCTGGTGGAGTGAGCCAATTCAAAGCCTTGGATCAGGGGCTGAGCAGTATCTAAGCTGTCCAGCCCTCCAATTCTCTCTGCCTTACCCTCTTAGGGCCTGCTTACCAGCTACCTACCCCTTATACCCAGGGCCAGCTCTATCCTGCTGCTGAGGTGTAGGGCTTGTTCTCTGAGTACTGCAGTCAATTAGGAACCAGTCCTTCCACTCTCATGACCCCAGGGCAAGGGATGAGGAAGGGGAGGCGGGTATCTTCTCCCTGTTACATCACAGCGGACAATAGGCTGCTGTCCTGCACTCAAGCTCTTGAGGCCAGCTCCACTGTGCTTCTCCAGCAAGTGGTGGGGCTCGCCTCAGATGCCTAGGGGCAGGAGAAGCTAGCTTGTCTGCTCTCACGCTCCTAGGGTCAGCTCTCTCTTGATCCCGGGTGAGGGGTGTGGCCAATTCTGCACAGTCCTCAGCTATCAACATGTCCCCAGGTAGCAGCCCAGACTCTGTGACCCTGGCTGGCCTTTGGTGGTAACAGATTTCTGCTGCTGCAGGACCACAAAATCCAGGGAAGCATGGACCAGGACCCCACAGTGATCCCGGGTAGCATCATTGGTTACTAACCTCAGGCTGTTCCTCTCCACCCTCAGTCTCCAGCTCTGCCTCTCCTCATTGTGCCCACACCCTTCTGTTTCTCTTTCTCTTCCATTTCTCCATCACTTACTTGCTCCCCTTAGTGGTCCCTGGGGTTTCTCAGTGTCTGGGGTCATCTCAGTAGTGTTCTCGGGAGTGCTCTGCGCCACTGTGCACAAGTGGGGGTACCGCCCATTCACTCCCCCATCCCATCCCTGAGTGGCGTTGTCAGGGGCATCTCAGGCCGGCTTTTTTCAGGGAACATTAGGCTACTCATCATTCCTGTGTTCCAGGTCAGAACTCTGAGCACAGACACGGTCTCTCTCCTTCTTGCCACCTCCTACTGCTCATACACACCTCTGGCACACATGCAATGCCCCCCAGGAGCAGGCAAAAGCTATTATTAAACATAATATCAGACAGAAACTGCACAGGTTAATATATGCCAGATTTCGTACCATATCGATATCAAATATATACTTATGTTTAATTCTTTCATTTCCACAGTATTCCTGATAAACGAGGCATCCAATTTCGTTTTCAACACAAACTAAGCCACTTCATTCTCCTTACCTTTCCCACTTAAACTACTCTTTACCTGAGAGCTCTGTGTTGAAGCCCCTGCACCATTGCTCTCCTTTTTTTTGTTACATGAGAGCCTCTCTGCTTTTGGAAAACTGGTTTATGCACATCCACCCGACCACCGAAGCACATGGGAGTCTACATACAAACAGGAAGATGAAGCTGCTGCTCGCCAACGAGTCCACCCTGCAAAACATCATATCAAAGGATGTTCACTTTCCTCTTAATCCTGGGACTCTAACATCAGCTGTTAGGATTATAGATAGTTTAATGTCACCCAGAAGTTTTTTCTTTGGGATTATGGAACAGAAATAGTCCAACTCTTCAGGAATTATCCCTGCAGAAGGGTTAAGATGAACCCTTGAAGATTTTGGTAGCTTGATTAAAATATTCATAACTTTTTTTGGCCTTCATAGTGACATTAATGAGAATTCTTTTCTCAGTGGCAAATTGTTACACAGAGGGAAAAGCAAACAAATAGAAAATGAAGATGCTAAAAATGATTGGAAATGATTAGCTAGATCACCCCCCCACTCTCTCCTCGTGTGTGTGTGTGTGTGTGTGTGTGTGTGTGTGTGTGTATCTTGTATATCTATATCATCTCTATCTCTATCATATATATACATATATTTATATCTAACCTCTATATCTTTCTAATCTTAAATAAAAGTATTTTCTAGGGTACTTTCCAGAAACCTAAACAAGGATAATAGGTTAATACTCTATCTTACTTTATCTGACTGATATTCCAACCAGTTTCCCCTCCCTCCACCATTCCCAGTCACCCCCTCATTTCCATATCTATCTATCTATCTATCTATCTATCTATCTATCTATATATATATATATATATATATATATATCCCTAAATATCCCTAATATATCCACCACTTTCCATTTCCCTGAGAGAGAGAGAGAGAGAGAGAGAGAGAGAGAGAGAGAGAGAGAGAGAGAGAGAGAGACCCAGTAATATAAAAAGAACCCCGAGAATTGGAGACACCTCCACTCTCAGTGCTAGGAGTCCGATAGGAGGACCAAGCTGCAGAACCATAGGTCCATGCAGGTCATATCCACACAGGGTCCATGACTGTCACTTCGTTCTATGACCCCTGTGGGCCATGCTTAGTTGATACTGTGGGCTCTCTACTTGCGGCGTCCTCAACCTCTCCTGTAATCCTCCCCCTATCTTTTATTTCATGGTTCCATATAGTTTTGTGCTTCGGGAAAGAGAGACATCTGCTCCCTCCAGTTGCTGGATGTTATCTTTCTGATGACACCTGAGCTAGGCTACAGATCTATGCCTGTAGTAAAATATCACCAGAGACCATTTTATTGAATTTCTTTCCAAGTCATGTCTGTTTCTATCCTGTGTCTCTTGGTTGACCAGCTTCTGGTTTCTGGCCATTCACTAAGGGTTATATATGGGGCTCCCTCTCCAGGTGTGGACCTAAATTTGAACCAGTTATTGCTTGGCACGCCCACGAGTTCTGTGCCACCAATTTCCCCTGCGCATCTTGGAATCAGGGTAGATTTTAGGTTGAAGGTTTTGTGGCTTGGTTTGTGTCTTGCATTCGGGTTCCATATCCCTTACTATTCAGAGTCTTTCATAGGTTCAGTCTAGAAGACTGTACTAGGTTTCTGCATGACCCTCAAATGCCCTCCAGTTCCAGTTATCTCTCCCAGTACCTCACCTCCCCTCCACCTGCCATCAGCCTGCTCCTTGCCTGCCCCCAGTCTACTTCCAAAATCTTTCCAGGGATCCACAAGTTCCTTCATCCAGCCCTCCTTATTACTTTCCCTGTCTGAATGTAGCAAGATTATCCTTCACTTAGCAGCTAACACCTCCTTATAATGATGGTTCTATTTCCGAGAAGGGATTATATCACTCGGAATGCTTTTTGCTAGTTCCATCCATTTGCCTGCACGTTTCATGATTTTTTTTTAAATAGCTGAGTAATACTAAATTGTGTAAATGTTTACCACATTTTAAAAAAAAAATCATTCTTTGGTTGAGGGATATTTAGTTTTTTTCTAGTCTGGACTTTATGAATAAACCTGCTATGAACATAGTTGGTTTTATTCATTTTTTTTAAAGAATTTTAAGGTTTATGTATGTATTTTATGTATACGAGTGCTTTATCTGTATGTACACCTACATTCTAGAAGAAGGCACCAGATCCTAGGATAGTTAGTTGTGAGCCACAATGAGGTTTACTGGGAACTGAACTCAGGACCTCCTGAGTTAAGAGCAGGCAGTGATCTTAACCACTGAGCCACCTCTCCAGCCCAATTCTTTGAGAACTTTCTGAAGATAGTTTGAACATACTCACCTTTCTTCTACCTCCTCTCTATCTATTTAACATTATGTTCATGTTCTCTGTCTCTCTCTTTCTCTCTGTATGTCTGTCTCTGTCTCCCTCCCTCCCCTCTCCCTGCCCTTCCTCCCCTCCCTTCTCCTCCCTCCCTCTTCCTCCTTCACCCTCCTCCCTGCCTTCTCCTTCCTGCACTTCCCTCCCCCTTCCTCCTTCCCTCTCCCTCCCTCCCTCCCTCCCTCCCTCCCTCCTTCTCCTTCCTCTCCCCATTCATCCCAGTATGTGTTGACAGACTACTCTTGGAAATGGAGCTTGTCCTGACATTCCAAGAGTCACACCACTAAAGACAACTGGCTGTCCCTTTCCCAGGAGCTATCAAATGCACATAGCACCTCAGTGACAATTCATGCCAGTCTCCTCCTCCCCTCCTTACTGGGTGTGTTAGTTTTTTTTTTTTTTTTTTTTTTTTTTTTTTTTTTTTTTTTTTTTTTTTTCAGTTTGGCACAAGCCAGGGCCATCTGGAAAAATGTAACTGTAATTAAGAAAATTCGACCACACTGTTTGCCTCTTGTCGTGGGGGTGGGGTGGAATTTTCTTCATTAGTGATTCAGGAGAGCCTAGTTCACTGTGGGTGGAGCCACTCCTGGACTGGTAGTCCCAGGTTTATAGAAATATTGCCGGAGCAAGCCATGGCATTCCTCCATAGTCTCTGCCTCTAGGTTCCTGTCCTGTTCCTTTGAGTTACTAGACCTTTCAATGTGAGTTATCTGGGGAGCATATACCCTCCTCTACCCAGCCTTCCCCTTCCTCTCCCATTAAATCCATCCATTTCTATTTTCTATATTGTCATTGCTAGAAAGGGCAAACAGAGGACAATTCAGAAATTAAAGTTTACAATGTCTTTATGTATTCTTCTTCACTTTGAGAAGTTTGAAAATGACTTCAGCTCACGCATACCAGCATATTTCCTAAACATGTTTTGCTGAGTCCCAGCAAAGCTTCAGTGTGCCCGCAGGCTTTGATTTCAGCTGGACTTGTCCCAGCTTCACAGATAAGTGCTTTGAACAAACATGTCTGCTCATCTCGCTGTCCATGTATTTGGGAGACTAGGCAGGTAAAAGGCAAGGTGTTAATAGTTCTGTTGTTTTCCTCTAGTTAGGCCCTTTTGTCAAGCTAGGCAAAGGCATGGTTTGCATGGCTAACAGTGCGCACAGCCAGGGTAATTTATTAATAACTTCAGTGTCTCTCTTCTTCACCTTTATTAGTGAAGCCCATTGCTGAATAAAAATTACAAAGTACAAAGATGACGACTAGCAAATCGCTGCATCTTTCTCTGTCATTCTCCTGGTTCAACTCCTTTTTTTTTATCATTTTACTCTCTGGGTCTAGTTTCCTCTCATTTCTCTGTGCCTACTTGAACAGCTTTTCACATGTTTCATTCTTTGTGCCCACCATTCTCTGTATTCTCCATCATTTTTCTATTTCTATAATGAATCACATATTTGAGATAATCTTTGAATCAATGTATCTTTGTTTAAGGCATTGTAAGTGTCACCTGGAAAAATACTTTAATTAGAATGTTAAATCAAGAAATACATAGGGTACATTAAAAAGGTGTAGTTTCACATGATTTAGGCATTAATTATTTTGCTCTCTGAAGTAATTAAAGTATAATTTTTATCTTTTGAAACAATATAAGTATTGCAGGTATGTTTACAATCAAATCATGTCTTCTGAAGTAGTCTAACTGCAAAGTTTTAGCTATAATAAAGATGTTTTTGGAGGGAGGGGTTGTTTGTTTATGAGCGTTATTGCTATCTTGAATTAGCTTGGCTTACCACTGCCCTAATGCAGTTTACATATTTATTTATATTGTATATCAATCATCTGCCAAGATATATCCATTCAGATTAAAGACCCAAAAATTACAGCATGGGAAAGTTAGTGGAACATTCCAAGTTTCAGCACGTTATGTTGTATGTAGTGTTAGCACTGTGAACAGACAGAGTCAGCAGTCAATGCTTTTGAACATTCCCCGTGCTTACTGAATGGTGCATAGCTACCAACACTATATTTAAGGGCACTATCTATTCCAGACAATTAAAGTAAAAACACAAGGTTATAAGTTGGTGTGTCCAGAGTAAGGGTTTCATCTGGCAACATGGAGATTTACCTTGCCTATATTTTTAAGATCAGTTCTCTTGTTTGCCAGCTATAACCTTACCTCTGAATTTTCCAAAGAAAACCAGGCCTCCAAGTCCTGAACTATTCCAGCTATTAGCAAAGAATTTGGGTTTCTTCTCTCTGAGAGGCTGAATTCAGCTTTCTCCTTACTTCCTTTTAAGACAGATGCTAAGAGATTTAATTTCTTTCCAGTCTTTCATTTGATTTCTCCTCCTCCTCCTCCTTTCCCCTCTTTTCTTCTTTTCCTTCTCCTTTACCCTTCCTCCTCCTTCTCCTTTATTTCTCTTCCTCCTCCTCCTTCCTCCTCCTTTTTTCTCCTCCTTCCTCCTTTTCCTTTCCCTTTATTCTCCTCCTTCCACCTTCTCATTCCTTCTCCTCCCTCCCTCCTTTCTTCTTCTTCCTCCTGCTTCTTTCTTCCTCCTCTTCTTCCCCCTTCTCCCCCTCATTCTTCTCCAGTTCTCTGTGTCCTTGCAGATTCTGCAATATTACCATTACCCAGTTTGGTTCTCATTTGGTGTGGTTTTGAAAATAAAAATGCATATGAATACTTAATTGATTATATTTCATTGAAATTATTTTTAAAATTTCTTTTAAATATGAGAATATAAACAACTGCCTCAAAGTTGTGGTCTCTAGAATCAGAGTTTCCAACACATGTGTATGTGATACAGAGGTGAGTGTGTGTGTGTGTGTGTGTGTGTGTATGTGATACAGAGGTGTGTGAGTATGTCTGTGTGTGATGCAGAGGTGTGAGAGTGTATGCGTGTTATACAGAGTGTGATACAGAGATGAGTGTGTATATGTGATACAGAGGTGTGTGTGTGTATGATACAGAGGTGTGTGTGTGTGTGTGATATGCAAAACAGAGGTGTGTGTGTGTGTATACAATACAAAGGTGTGTGTGTGTGTGTGTGTGTGTGTGATATGAGGTGTGTATGTGAGAGAGAGAGAGAGAGAGACAGAGAGAGAGAGAGAGAGAGAGAGAGAGAGAGAGAGAGAGAGAGAGAGAGAGAGAGCAATAAAACTGAAATGTGGGTTTCCTTTCTTCTCCCTATGAGATTGAAAGTGACTTGTGCTGGCTTTTGTTCCCTTAAAGTCTGGAGCTTCTAATCTGTCTGCCTGTCTGTCTATCTATTATTGGATGCATATGAATGTTTGGCCTGAATGCACATCTATGTACCACACACATGCATGCTTACTGCCTGAGAAAGCAGTGAGCCTCCAAGCGGTTGCTGGGAATTGAACCAGGGTCTTTTGCAACCAGAGTCCTTAACCACTGAGCTTACTCTCCAGCCCAGTGCCTTAGCTCTGAGTCTATCAAGGTCTGAGCTCTCTCTGCTCTCCTGAGCCTGATCCCTGAGATGAGTTCACCTGTCTCTAAGCTTCCTTAGAAAACATGGGCTAGTGTTTCCACTTCTCTCACAGTGCTGAAAAATCTCAAGGCCTCATTTACCAACAACTATCTGGTTCCTTTCTTCATACCATTTCCACCGAAACAGCTATACATCTGGGAGGCATGCATGTGAGTTAAGGGATTGGAACATGGTAATGATTTGGGCTCCATGAAATTTGCATGTCAGAGGCATCATGGAGTAGAAGGAAGGAGGGGTAAAGAGATTGAGGATTTTGATTTAAGTGATGACATTCTTCAAATGATGATAGTCTTCTAAGAACTGGAGGAGGGATAAAGCATGCAGTGGGTGGGTAGAAAAGGTGTGGAGTCTTGCTTCTCAGTTAAAGAAAATAGTTGAGGTGGTTACTTAAAGTCATGTACCCCTGTCTTGCATCTTTAGCTTTATCTCTGCATCATTTTCTCCCTGAAGGATCATTTGTTTACTGGTTTTTAATTTCTGGTCCTTTACAGGGTCAAGGGCATTGCACTATTTCTCACCTAAGACTTGGGAATACATCATCTTCACATGTAAAGCTTCAGATATTGTGACACTCCGGCAGAGTGCGGGTGGCATGCTATTAAAGTAAAAGATTGTCTGAGCGAAGGCGGGGCCTGAAAAAAGATGAAGCCAGGCAAGAAATCACTGCACCCGAGTGTTTTGAATTTTCTCAGCTTTGTCTTTCTTAGGAGTTATTTCATCTTCTGCTTTGCTTGAGAATAGCCTTCTGAGATGTAACTCACCCTCTTGAGGGACGCATACACCACAGTGAATTATAGTTTCTTCAGAGTTATGGTGTGGTTACCAGATTCTGTTTAAGAGTATTTTTATTACCCCAAAGAAATCTCCCAACCATGTGTTCTATAAAAGAGAGTCAGAATAACCCCAAAGGGGGGTAATTAGAAGGGACGAAATGTTCCAAGTTCTTTGTATCTCTGCTTCTAAATCCTGTGGAGTGGACAGGCAGGTGCCTCCAAGGTCCCAGCTTGGATATCTTCCCTGGTGGCAGACCTGTCAATCACTCCTGGAAACCCTCCCCCAACCCTGCTGGGTAACCTTCTTCCACGCCTCCTCTAGGCTGCCAGGAAATCCTGGAACAAACAATACCCTGAGGCTGCTTGTGGTTTTAATAACTAGGGTTTGAGAGTTGAATTTTAAACGAGGAAATAAACGAGTAAAGGAAAAATAATATCCCAGAGCCTCACTATAATGTCCAAAGTTACGTGATTTGGCTTTAGCACAGAGATATACACACTTTATTTTAGGTCATTGAGCCCTTTGGCCTTGTTCTAGCCGTGCTTGTGTGTGTTTAAGTCCGGAGAACACTCTGTCAGAGGATAAGCGACTGTCAAGAGCTGGAAATGTGTGTAAGAGTTGAATTTAGGGGTGACGCAACTCAACCCCGTTAGACTCCTGCCCCCTTTACACAGGTCTCTCTGCTCCAGCCTGTTGCTTTCTTGCTGGTTCCAGGTCGGTTTTTATTGCGGACTTTAGTTGGACTTCCAAACTTCTGGGCTGGGGGGGTGGGTCACCTCCATATTAGTCCCCGCCTCCTTCAGCCCCCCCCCCCCCAGGGGGCAGTGCCACAGCTGTTGGGATAGCAAGCTGCTGAGCCTGCAGCTAGGGACAGAAAGAAAGTATGAAGCCATCCTGGTTACAATATCGCAAAGTAACAGGCGCCGGGACGCTTGGGGCACCTCTGCCTGGATCCCCTTCAGTAAGAGGGGCCGGTATGGCCCGAAGGGCTTTGGTGGCCGGGTTTGGAGGCAGGGGCTGCAGGGCTCTGACCACCGGGAGTAGTGGCGAGTACAAGACCCACTTTGCAGCCTCTGTGGCAGACCCGGAGAGATTCTGGGGTAAAGCTGCTGAGCAGATCAGTTGGTACAAGCCCTGGACCAAAACGCTAGAGAACAGATACCCGCCTTCCACTAGTTGGTGAGTGATGCCTTAGTCATTTCCAGTAACTCCTAACTTTTTGGATGCCAAGGCTGGAAGGTCTGGGACAGGAATCTAAAGTTCCAATAAGAAAGAAAATCAAAATGTACGATGCCTTCAGCTATTTCTACGGCTTGATGGTTTCGTTCTCGTCGCTGTCCTCCATTCTCCGTTTGAAGTTCTCGGTTATCTAGGGTGACCCCAGTTTCACGTAAGAGATTTACTTGCAGAGGCCTTTATTGGCAGTGGGCATGTTGAGTGACCTAAACAAAGGCTTACAAAAACAAAGGCTCACCGGTGCTTGGACTCTGCTGACTGCAAGAGGAGATACTGTGTAAACAGAGTATGTAATAGACTAGGGAATTGTGGACCTGCCTATTGTGGGGAGGGAAAGAGAAGGGGGAGTGAAGTAAAAAGGTAACTGAGCAAGTTCTGGGAGGATTAGACCTTATCATCTCAACGTTGAAGTGATCCTGTTATCAAAATTCAAGGGGCTAGAAGAGGACTGGAAGTAACTGTGTTGGCTGGAGGAATGGAAGAAAGGAAAAAAGAGGCTTAAATAGTGTGCCAGATAGCTGGGAGTACCTTAGGCTTTTGTACAGGAAACTTAAGGATTGCCAAGGGGACTGATTGAGGACAGGTGACCTTAGGTGTCAGGGTAGGAAGAAAGCTTTCATCTGGATGTTTCAATTGTAAACTTCAATTATAAATACTTTCAAACATTGTTTTTATATTCTAAGGAGAAGACACTGTAGGAAAGATCTTTAGATTACTGAGAGATGCCTACAGGTTTTGGAAAACAAAGTGGAGTTTCCAGGTGCCTAGAGCTTTAAGGATGTGGTTGCTCCCATCTGCTAGTCATTAGGAAATGATATTAACTGAAAGGTTTAAAAGAAAAAAGCTACTTAGCAGATGAGGGCAATGCATTGGTCACGATGTCCTTTGGCTGTTTGGTGTATGACTTTCTTCTCACAGCAGAGAATCTGTCAGGAAACTGAGAGGAGTTTGTTCTGTGTCTTCGTCCTGCCTTGTTCCCTAATGGATTTGTTTGTGGGAAAGTTTCCATGGTGATTCTTTCAAATCTGAATACATCTCCCCCACCACAATTCAATTTATTATTCTCGTAGTATGTGATCCACTGACTTTTGTGTGCTGACAGTGAACCAGGCAGTGAATATGTAACAGTGGGTGTATAACGGTGTTTCCTCTCTGGAACTCATTGCAAGGTTTGTGTTCTCCCTCCCTTAGTTGCTGGGCTCACAGTCAAGTGCCTTAATCTCTGTGATCCAATTATTTTTTTTTCCCTCAAAATCAAGTCATTAGTTTGAGGATGAGCTGATTGAAGAATGAAATCGAGCGACCCTGTGGATTAGACTGGAATTGTTATGAGAAGAAAAGCTGTCTTTTTATTTCTGTGTTACAGTCCTGGTAGGAACAGGAAGCTGTTCTAGTGTCCTCTCAAAGATCACTCTTCTGTATATTTGTCACAAATTATTGTTCTCTAACAGTCTAATGTGTCTACCTTTACCCCCAAACCAATATGCAAAGATTTCAGATAAGAGGTCACTGCAGGGCTGGTGAGATGGCTTAGTGGGTAAAGGCACTTGATGCCAGTGTTCATGGCTTAAGTTCAATCCTGGGGACTCTCATGGTAGAAGAAAAGAACAGACTTCCAAAAGATTTTTGTTTATGATGATGATGATGATGATGATGATGATGATGATGATGATATCTGTACCCATGCCACCACACACACACACACACACATACACACACACACACACACACACACGCACACAAAACAAACAAACAAATAAATAAATGCAGTTACCACAAGTTTACAAAGAGGTCACTGGGATACTGTAACTAAAAACTGAAGATAGCCAAATAGGTCTTGGGCAATAGCAGTGGTGGAAGAGAGACTGAATGGAGTCCAGAGGCCCAGGGTGCATCAGGGAAGGCCAAAAGGCACAGCAAAGTAAGACAATATAAATGTGTGTGGCAGGTAGAGTTAAGATTTAGGAGCTACTATCAAAGAACTGGTTTTCTTCTGTAAACTCTGACTCCTACTCAACATTTTCTAAAAGTTGTGCAAGAAGCATACTGCTTTTAGCCAGAACTTTGGAAGAAGGTCCTTGTGTGTATATCATTTCACTCCGTTGTAGATCACACTGTAGATCACTAGCATTTGCTAATGTTGTACCTGAATTATTCATCTTCCTACTCTTAGGGTCTCCACTCTCTTACCTCTTTCAGGGCATTCCGGAAGATCAAAATGAATAATAAATATTTTTAGTCTCATTAAGTTCGGAGGTCTGATTCAGTCTTCCTGAAGTCATTTGGTTGGCATAGCTGAGTTGAGGAACTGGGCAGAGGTGGGACAGCAAAGTCCCATTTTAGTCAGTAGATGGCTTCCTTTTGAGTTACCGCTATTATACCTTATTGTTAGATAATATGCAGATATTCCTGGTTGGCTAGTGATTACCAATAAGGCCAAAGACAAAGAAAGGCGAATGTTCTTATCCCTCCTATATATCTCTGTGGCTAGTGTAGAGTTAGCGTATATTTTTAAAGATGATAGTCAAATAGTAGCATTTTTAGCTGAGAGGAGTTTTGTTGCTATTTTTGAATAGTAAGTGAGAGTAACCAGGAGTCGATGTGAGGAAGCTTCAGCTACCTTCTCAAGCAGAACACATGACTTGCTATAGGGAACTACATGTTCTTAGTGGTGACAGATAAACTTTGGCTCAGTCTCTGATGCCTATGGATGCAGGTGTATTCTCTTTCCGCAAATGCCCATCTCATCATTT
Organism: Micromys minutus; assembly: GCF_963924665.1. Classification (NCBI taxonomy): domain Eukaryota; kingdom Metazoa; phylum Chordata; class Mammalia; order Rodentia; family Muridae; genus Micromys; species Micromys minutus. The sequence goes on from NC_137957.1 coordinate 26,015,883, forward strand.
TCCTCATCATGAAGCCTTCCTCATAAACAGGGCACAAAGTCTCCAATATCTTACACATATACAGGAGCACAAGTGGGATGTAAGTTTTGAGGATGTCATGTACATTTGGCAACATAGGAGGCTTACTGAAACTCATCTCTAGCTCTGTACTTTGAGATCTCTGAACAGTGAAGGCCAGCATTAAACTGGTGGTTGAAACTTGCTAAAACAAACAGATAAGCCAAAACCAACCAACCAAACAAACAAATCAAAACTAACCAACCAACCAACCAACCAACAGACTAACTAACTAACCAACCAACCAACCAACAAACTAACTAACCAACCAACCAAACAAACAAACAAACAAAGAGCCCCCCCTCATAGCATTTCATGTGTTCTTGCTACTTTGCTTTCTAGGTGCTAATGTCTCTGTTTGAGAGACTCTCCTTGGAGCTTTGTAATACAAAGGGAACAACTGGGAAGTCTAGTAATTTCCTTAATCTTGGAATACAATAGTTGGTGTTCTGGGTTTGTTTGTTTGTTTGTTTTCCCCTGAGGAAGAGGCATTCTTTTGCTTCTTCTGAGATTGAAATGCCACTGTCTTTTTCTCCAATCTTCGGTAATTTGGTTCTTTATTTCAGTTTGTAGTTTATGTTCTGGGCTATCAAGGGATTCTTTTCTATAAAAGCGTCAGGATTCAATTTGATCTCAGCCTTATTTAAAAAGGTTCATTGTTAAGCTTCTCAGTATCTGGGGGCAGATTCAATGACTCAGTGTGTATAGGCATCAGTCACCAGCTATGGAAAACCAAATTCAATCCCTGGAATTCATCTGTTGGACGGACAGAACCAACTCAGCGAAGTTGTCTTCTGGTTTCGACAGGTACACTTTGGCATGTTCCACACTAAATAAATGAATAGATTCTCAGATATTGAATATTGCAATGTATTATAAAGTAAAAAGGTATATAAACTAAGTAAGTATTATTACAAACTGAAAGAAACTAAATTGAGATTACTAGAATATTATTAAGTTTAGATTGACATTCCCGTAGTGGAGAGAGTGTGGTTTGAAGAAGAATGAGGTGCTCATTTCCTGCTTGGTTTTAATTTACAATAGTTTGATCCTGCTAACTCTTCAGTTGACTCAGAAGAACTTAAGGATGCCAATCTCTTACTAGGTCTTCACTATAGAGAACAGGACAGAAAAGGTAATAAAAGGATTCAAAATGACACATGAAGGACATCATTACCAAACTATAACGGGGAGGTCTGGGTGTGACTGCTGACCTTTTTAAGGAGCTAGTGTGTGCCCTGAAGGATTTAAAGAAAAAAAAAAAAAAAAACGTAAAAACAAAAGACACTACCCTTGGAATTCTAGATCTTTATGTAGAACTCTGAGAGTTAAGCGGGCATTTTTGTGTGGCCAATAGCACAGTAAATTCATTGGAGATGAGAAGGTCTTTACGGCCCTTCTTGGAAGATAGTTAACTCTGCACCAGTGGCTTTTAGAGCTTTTTTTTTTTTTCTGAGCCAGTAGTGCCTGCTTATTGAAGGCAGTTGAATGATGGCTTCGGAAAGTCTGGAGTAGCAGCAAGCAGATATTTGCAGCTTCATAAGCTCTGGGTCATAATCATGGGGAAGTCTGCTTATAGCTGTGACTGGCTGAGGTGACGTTTTATTTATTTATTTGTGTGTGTGTGTTTATTCATTGTTGCATGAAATAATACATAATGCACCATCCCACGCTAGCACTAGCTACTCTCTGGCCCTGGCGGTCCCACCGTTTCTAGTTTCCGTGGCTAGCCTCATGTAGTGACTGCCTATCTCAGGGTCCCCGTGTGAGGATTCAGATCACATTCCCAGCCATCTGCCCTCTGTGGTCGTCATAAATCTCTGAAACATGATAAAATCAAAACTCTGGAGGCTTGTAATTTATCAATCAGATTTATATCAGTAAATTGTCACCCCACAAAATGTCCTCTCAGTGAACTCAGAGCCAATTGATACTGATATAAACTGGCCAACTAGATAAGACAAATCGTCCTGTAATCATCCATCCCTTATAAGATATTTATAGCTACCTGTGGCTATTTAAAGCCACGTGGAATCTGGATGGTCTTTCTCTTCCTCTATCTTCCTTCCTTCCCTGTCTCTTTGTCTCTCTGTCCCATCTCTAAAATTCTCAGCCCGCCTTCTTTTTCCACTGGCCAATCACAGACTCTTGTTTTATCTTGTGCCTGCCCTCACCTGCATATGGACAGCAACCCACAACTAATGTATGATTTTGCAATATTGTATAAGCACATTACGCCCTCTGATTATAATCCTCCCACTGTCTCTTATTTTTACCCTACCCCATCAATTCCCGTTCCTTCTCTCCACGTCTCTAACCTGCTTTCATGCTTTTAATTTTTACAAATTTTGTTTCGAGACACACTGCACTTAACCAAGGCACAGGTAAGAAGCTATCTATCTATCGGAGCATGAGTAACTCCAGGGACCACCTCTGTGAAGACAATGATTTCTTCTCTGCCTTCCTAGAACCTTCGTGCTATGACTTTTATCTGAAAGCAATCATTTAGCAAAGAGCTCTGTGTCTGGATTTCTTTTATTAACACCCTTAATCCCTGCCCCTAAGAAACAAAAAGAGAGGGATAAGGAAGAGGGGGAGGGGGATGGACAAGGGGAGGGGAAGAGAGACGTGAGAGGGAGAAAGAGTTCTGCATGGTAACATTTTCTAAAGCCCTCCCCCTTGACTACTGTCCCAACCTCTATTGTTCATTAACTGTGACCATGGTAAGCACATTTATTCACACTGTCTTCTAAAGTAGAGAAGAAGTAGGAAAGTATTATGTTTAAGGCTAAACAAATAAAATCTCTCTAGGTCACCCTTTTCTTTTTATATTTCGGTAGTTCCTGTATAGGTATAGTGTACAGAGCTTAGAGCTATCAGAGGAGCCTTAGCTTGAAGGGGTGGACACAGTGAAGCCAGGCATCCAGAGTGAGGCCAGGCATCCACAGAGAACTGTGGCCTGGAGATGAACTTCGCTGGAGGGGTTGAGTTACCAGAACGTGGGAAACCAAGTCCAGCACTGAAGTTTAGAAATTGATTGGGGGATGAAAGATAAGTGCCTGAAAACTCTGAGATAATTTAATCTGCGATTTTAGATTTGAGTAAAAATTAAAAAGAGGTGCTATTTTAACTATCGAAGGAGGAGTAAGGTAGGAGAGGAAAGGGGTGGGGCATAGAGGGAGGGACTGAGTGATTGGCAGGGGAGGAGGAGAACAGGAGGGGAGGGGCGAGGGAAGGACAACAGGTAAGAGTTAAACTTTGTGAAAGAGTACAAGAAATAACAATGGCTGTCATGGAAACAAACTTGTTCCAGGAAGTTTTAGAAAAGAGACAAGTGTCCTTTAACTTCATAATGAATAATGAAGGGATGATTTTCTCTCTTAAATGGGAAAGTCTATAGTGGTCAAATGGTCCAGACCTGTTTTAAGAATATCGGATTGGAAGACATTTAATTCTCACTCAGAGACACGTGGCGAAGTTTAATCAGGCGATGCTCACGGAGAGAGCCGTGCCAAGGGTAGAACAGTGCGTTGTAGCGTGACCTGCTGGTGGGCAGAGAATTCTGTGGACTTATTTAACAGTGACAAGATTGAGAGACAGAAAAACAGCTTAGCGACCTTCGTGTGACAAATGAAAGTCAGTTTCTTCAACTAGCTATCTTCATCTTTCTCCCCACCACCCACCCCAGTTTTGGAGAAAGGTGTGTTTCAAAGTTGAAGTGAAGAAACCAAGAAGGAGGGGAATTTGGTTTATTTTGAAACTCGTTGCTTCAGAACTCACTGATTTTGCAAGCTGAACATTTTGTGCTTTGTTTTTGTTCTCTTTGGTGCTGGAAGTTCTCGGAAGAAACAGGATAGCAAAATCTAGAAGATCAGATTCACAGCTACTTAGCAGATCTTTAGGGTTTGTTTGTTTGGTTGGTTTGCTTTTATTATACCCTGTAATGATTCTAATGAGTTAGGTAACTAAACATTTCATTGTGATCCTGGCAGAGAAGATAAGGAAATCATTTTTGTTTTTGTTTTTTGTGTCGTTTTGTTTCAAGGGAATTATTTTTTAGTGCATGCTCTCTAAGCCATGAACTATACAAGATGGGTTTGCATATCTTTCCACTCTTGCCTTCCTGAGTGTTACAGTGTTAGTATTGTTCGTGTGCTTTGCACATAGGAAGGGTAGAAGCCCATCTTCCTAAGAGGCCATGTAGCCACTTAGTGGAGGGCAGAGATGGTTAGTAATGATAACTGCAGTGGTCCTGGATGAGAGCCCAGAATTTTCATCTACAAATACCTAGGCAACTGTTTCAGACACTGGGTGCCAAATCCTGAATCGTTTAGAGGAGGATTTGGACAAAGAAATTGTTCTATATTAAAGGAGAATAAAGAGACGTGAACTACTTGAAGTAGGTAATTCAGAACTGGATATAGTTCGTTTTAATTGACTTTTTCCTTTTTTTAGAACAACTAAGGAACGAGAACAGGATTTGAAGATTCTGTTGTTGTCATATGTCAGTGTGAGTTTCCTCAGTTTGGTGGTTATACTGAGGATCTCCAGGGGAGTGCCCTTGTTTATAGTGATTAGAAGATAATTTATTCTGGAGACACTGGGCACTGTGTCAGGAAGTTGTTTGGAAGCAAGCTCTCTTGTGCTTGCAACTTTTCTGTGAATTTGAGTTTATTGCAAAGCAAAGAGAAAATAATATAATACTAGACAGGGATTTGTTCTCTAATGAACTTTGGCTGTTTGACAGAACAGTTCTGACTACCATTAAAGTATTTGGGACATCAGTCCTTTATGTTTTAATTTATGATTATATGAAATGTTGTTCCTATTTATTAATTTTTATTTCCATTTTACGTTATATGTGTTTATCATGTGCAAAATTTTCTGCAGTATATACAGATTGCAGAAAGACTAGGCTTAATTAACATAAACATTATTTTACTAGGGTTTTGTGTGCACATTCTTGTGAGTTCGTGCATGCATGCCTGTGTGCATGCCTGTGTTTGTGAGTTAGGATTACTTGACATCTACTTTCAGCATTACTCAAGAAAATGACGTATTCAGATGTTGTCAAAATCATCTTCAATTCTAATTTGAAGTGAGAGTTTTGTCTAAGGATGAGACATGTGCCCCTTCTTGAAAAGCCTTCAATTAAGCTGATTTATTCACATCATTGTACCCTGTACAGCTGTACTTACATTTGAAAATGAACCATCTTTAGAGATATAAATACATTTTAAGGCACACGGTCACCATAAAGAATTACCTGTTAGAAATAATGTCCCTCAAAATAACCTCATCAGGAAAGACCAATTTTAAAAGATGGGCCTTATTTTGTATTCTGAAGGTCAGAAGCTTGGAGCTGTGCAGTATCTAATTTTCTCAGCCTGTCACACTCCTGAACCTCCAGGACAGAACAGGGCAACCTACAGGAATGCTGCAATTACATAAGCAGGGATGGATTGCCTGGCAAATGGCACAATCAATGAACAATGGAAATTCAATCAGCTGTGACCGATCAACTCTTGCAGGTGTTGGGAGAAAATCTGAACCCTCAGAGCCTCCTGCAAGGCACCATACTTTTCTTTTGTTCCAGCCCAGTGTTATTAGTTGGGATTGGGGAGGAGGATGGAGATCAGTGGGTACTGTTACTTGCTTTATTTCTTTAAAAAAAATCACTTTTATAAACAATTAGGAGCCATTTAGCAGAAGAGATCATTGCTTTCACCTGTCAGGAGTCAGTGCAGGAGAAGGTGTGGGAGGCCAATGGATCTTTACGACAAATATATCTGAGCACACTAGATTCTGTAAGTTACAGTAGTAAAAAGAATATACACGTGTAGATCTCACATCCTTTATCTAAACTACAGATCCAGAGATTGTCTTTCCAAGGGCACTACTGCTTTCTCTGCTGTCCTGTCTGGATGAGGTAAGAGGTGGTAGAAAAAAAGAAGCCACTATTTTAATTGTAATTTTTTACAAAGTACAAGAACTCTGGGTATGAGAGAATCTAGTGGAAGAAAAAGAAAAACAAGTCAAAAGAAACTAACACGCAAGCAAACAAAAACATATGGACTCTCAAACACTAAGCTAGAGAGGGATAGACTGCCATTTTTTGTCTTTTAGGCAAGTAACCAAGCTTAACTGACTCAACAGGGCAAATGAACCCACTGGATACAAATACAGCGAAAACTGTAAGATTTGGATAATAGAAAGACCTTCTGTTGAGGTTTGGTTATTAAGATAATAACACTTTCCAAATATAATCTTTTAAGATGTATCTTATAAGTATGTGCTTCAGTGAGGTAAAATTATACATACATACATACATACATACATATAATTTATACACTTGATATATTTAAAAGGAATATTTGAGAAGTGAAAAAAATAAAGGATTCTCAGTTTCTATTGTCAGTCTATGTGGACACTTGTGAAAGTTAACTAAGATGGAGTGATCACACTTTATATTGTTGAAGAGACATAAAATCTGTAGTATTGATCACTTGCTAAATAACATTGTGCTAATGAATACAAAGTCACTGAGGACTAAGTCAACATTTTGTCTAATGTCACTTTATGTTTTCTCTATCCTCCCTCTGTTCCTGACTCTCAACTGAGAGCTAAACTAAGTTTTATGACTCTCTTCATTCAATCAAAATGAGATGAAGGTGGCCAATCTTATGGAGAAGTAGTTCTCAGATACCCAAATGTTTGCGGCTAGCACAAAATAAAAAGTAAGAGTTATTCAGTGCTTTCCAATTTGAGGTCTAGAATCCTGGATCTATTCTCCCAACCTCTCCTTGTCCCAGGGAGTTATGAAAGGGGAGAATTTCTGTGGAACATCTCAGTGTTTGGTATCTTCATCTCTCATGTGTTTGTTGTCTGCCTTGGACTCCATGGAGTGGAGGGCAAAGGCTGGGCTTCTCTGGATACATGTGGTTGTGTGAAGAGCTTTGGATAATGTAACAAGCAGAGCAAGACTTGTCACTTGAGTGTGAAGCATGTCATTGCTACAACTTTAAGCCTTGAGGCCAACCATGCACGCCGAACTGAATGTAGATTGCCTAGCAACATTGAAATAGAATGCAGTGCTTTGGGGAATCGGCTCAGAACCACAGAAAGGCAGACAATTTTTTTAAGCTACTATAATTCTGAAAATTTCATTATGATACAAGTCATTTCATTATTGTTGGTTAAGAGGAAATAATTTATAGGCTGGTTGCCATTTTTAAATGTCTTAATGAACACAGGCAATGTTAGAGCATTAACACAGCCATCCTTTGTTTAACCACATGTGGGCAAACACAGTACTGAGTGCTTTACCTTGCTTAATATTATTACAACCATATGACATTAAAACAGCATTATGCCTTTTATATGGATGTAGAAATGAAGGAACAGACCTTGTCAGGGGTCTGACAATGCCCAGCACTTCGACAAATCTCAATTTGAATCTAGCCTATATTTGTTCTAAATACATGAACTATATTGCTTCTATGACAATTTCAATTAAATCTAGCATTTCTTTCTTCATGTATCTGTTTTTCTCTGAAACATATAAAAATGACTTATGTATGTAAGGACAAGTGGTATAGGAAAAATAAAAATAATCTGGATTTGTATTTCAGAAATACTTGATAAATAATCATAGTAGCTGCGCAACAATATATGCCCTCTGATAAAACAAACTGCATTTTACTGTGCACAGCAAACCTAATGGTGGGGAGGGAGCCTTAAATCAGCTGACAATTACTGTTTCCAGAGAAAGGGAAAGCAGTATTAATCTTCATACTAAGAATTCCCCATTAGTTTCTGGCTTAAGGAAAATCTATAATGACCACATTATTCATCATGTGCAGTATGTTTTAATGTTTGTTTTGTAAGAAGATGGTGATAAATAGCTTAATTAATTCATCTAAGTGTGAATATTTGAATCTTTTTCTTCTAAGCACTCATTAAAATGTTAGGACTTGTAGTATGTTTGCAGTTATGAAAGTTGTTGGTTTGGTTTACCTTCGAATACATTTACATGTGGTAGTTCACACCACCCGACCCCATAACTCTTTGTCCTGATCCATGCTTTCTTCTGCATATACAAGAAGCAGGATTCAAGCTAGACAGACTTTGATAAATGACATGCTTAGTAGAGTACAGAGATATATCTCTCAGGAGTCTTTACAGTCAGATTTTTTTTTTCAGCTTCAAGAATATCTATCCATTTACCTATCTACCCACCCATGTATCTATCTGTCCGCCTGCCTGCCATATTTATGTATCTATATATCTGTGTATCTATGTATCTGTGTATCTATGTATCTCTCTATCTTTCATATCTATCTATCTATCTATCTATCTATCTATCTATCATCATCATCATCATCATCTATTTCTGTCTATCTATCTATCTATCTATCTATCTATCTATCTATCTCTATCTCTCTATCATCTATTTATCAATCATCTATTTCAGTCTATCTTTATCATCCATCTGTCTTTATCTGTTATTTATCTATGTCTCATCTATCTCTCAGAACTAGTTGTAGTCTCTATCACTTCTCTATGTTATTCAACCAAAATTGTGGCCATTTGAGGGAAATGAATGATCTAAAAAAAAGTAAGATTCCTCATTTCAATATGTTAAAGATGAGCCATACTGAGAAGTAGGACTCATAATTTATTGAACAGTCAATGCATATGTAATTATCCTCTATTTTGTGACTAAGTCACGCCTTTCTTCCAAGAGGATGTGTTACCTCTCAATCATGACAATCATCACACCGTAATTACAACAACAAACAATAGTAAAAGTAGCAATTATTGTGCTCATGTTTTGAGCAGGCTCCTTGCTAAGCCTGTCTCTTTGTTTTCTTAGAGCTGACTCACAAGTTCTCTTCACTTTATTTTCTTCTCGTATGACTAATGATTTTTAACCTAAAATCTTTAGTGGTTATTTCTTAAAGACTCACATGAATCTTGTTATCTATTCTTTGTGCTATTTAGGCAAAAAAATTCTTTTATTCATCTTTATTTAATTGTAGACATCTGCTTTTCATGCTCTACTCGTACCAATTATTTTTAAAAAAATCAATAAATATACATATATATGCATATATGTGTGTGTATGTATGTGTGTGTGCATGTGCGTATGTGAGTGAGTGAGTGTGTGTGTGTGTGTGTGTGAGAGAGAGAGAGAGAAGAGAGAGAGAGAGAGAGAGAGAGAGAGAGAGAGAGAGAGAGAGAGAGAGAGAGAGAGTATTAAATATGTATCTTTAAATCCAAGTTGCAGATGTTCAGGATACCTGTGGTCCTGTCCTCACCTGTGGAAGAGGGGCTTGGGGCATTGCCCTTATGAATAATGTGATGCTTTTCTTTAACTGAATTTTTATTGTTTATAAACAGCTTAGTTTAAAATTTATAATTAATGAAAATTACAATAATGAATATTATATTTTCTTATGAAATACCTAATTATTTCAAGGGCCATACTTTCTGAAAATAATAGCACTTTTCAATAAAATTTTCTTAAACTTGTACTTCTGAACCTTTCTAATGCTCTGATCCTTTAGTATAGTTCCTCATGTTGTGGTGACACCAAGCATAAATTATTTTTATTGCTACTTCATAACTGTAACTTTGCTACTTTTATTAATCTTAATGTAATTATCTATGTTTTTTCATGTTCTTACCCAACTCATATATAAGGGTTATTCCTTCCTAAGGGGCCATGACCCACAGGATGAGAAACTGTCTTACATAAAATTTGAATTTCCCATGCCTGTATATATTTATGTGTGTGCTTGTGTAAACAAGTATGTGCTGTATTTAGGTGTGTATTAAAGAGCAATAGGATTCTAAGCTTTTGCTATAAAATAAACAATATATTTTATAGTTATTTAATATTTCAATACCAGACAATGTTAAAAAAAATAATTCAGGCCATTTACTTAAATGTCTAATGGTCTTAACCTATAGACATCAGATTTGGGCTGCAAACTCACACTTGTTAAATTATAAGGTGCATCAGGTTCACTTCCTATCATACTTACCTGGAGTAACCCTAATTTATTTATTTTTAATTTATTATAAATAAGTGTCATAACTTTAAAAACAAGTCAACTGTGCATATATCTGTATGCATACACACCTCTATATTTATATTTGTATAATGTTTATGGACTCGACATAATATTTTTGACATTTGTCTTGGCTCTGTAATTTACTTATTCTCTTATTCACTTCCTGCTTCATTTACACTACGTTTTTCTTGAGTTGGTCATTGGTCAAATATGTACTAAGCACTTTTATGAGCCAGGTAGTATCCCACGTACTAGATTAAAGTCCAAATGAAGTATGAGTTTGAAAAACCATCTAATCTATTAAAGAAAAGTATTTTGTTTATAACAAGGCAGCTTCACAGGTGAGCTATTTAATAAGGTAAATAGGTGATAGGAAGTATCTAGTTATTAACTTGTGAAATATGGGTCACAAAGTCCATTTAGTTTTATCACCAACTCTTGTCTGAACTGCCTTTGACTGTTGACGTGTGAATAGTGCAAACAGGTTCTATTCTAGCAGACAGTAGCTGTTTTCCATCTAGTGGGTCCTTCAGTAGATACAAGAATCAAGTCCTTTTCATTTTTCCTTTCTGGGGAGTCTCCTTTGTAAGTAGCAAACAAGTGTTGTCCTCCACAATAGGGCTTTACCCTCAGGCTGTTGAGAGACATCAATAGCTTTGCCAGTAACCTGTGATATAAGGGGGATCCATTGGCCAATGACCCAACAAGTTGTAACCAGCTGCTGACAGTAAAGGTTATTACTTTGCGGTTTAAGATGGCTAGTTGGGACATTGTCTCCTTTTTCATTTGGTAACTTTATTTGGATTTCTTACATATATGTATAAATTCGAGGAGCTGCTTAAGTGGGAAGTTTCCACATGGTTTTTCAAATGGCCTTTAGTTCATTGCTCCTCCCTCCACATTCCTTCCTTTACCCTTCCCACCCACCTAATTTCTACTGACTCCACCTATTCTAGTTTTCCTTTATTTTTCCACAACACTATTTTAGTTTGTCTTTCTTCAGGAATCCTCTTCTACCTCCTTATACCTTACTAGTTACCTAACCTCTGGGGTTACTCAAATTGTAGCATACTATCAAAAGCTTAAAATCTAGAATACACATGTATGAGAAAATATGCAATTTTTCTTTTGAAAGGATTCTCAGTCACCTCACTCAGAATGAGTATTTTTTTTCTAGCTCTATTCTTTTATCTGAAATTTTTAATTTTCTTTTAAGCTAAATGGTATTCTATTATGTAAATGTACCACATTTTCATTATCGATTTATCAGTTTATGAACATATAAGCTGCTTCTAATTTCAGGCTATTATAAACAAAGCAATAAATAAGGACGAATAGATCTTCATAGTAGGCCATAGATTCAGTTGTGATTATGTCCAAAAGTTGTCTAGACTTGAAATAAATCAACTCCCAGATTCCTGTGAAACCTCCATATTGATTGCTATAGGGGCCATTCTGGTTTGCCCTTCTTCCAGCAATGAATCAATTTTTACCTTCCCTGCATTCTCTCTTGCATGTGTTGTCTTTTCTTCTATTGATTATGGCCATTTTGAATGGGATAAGATTAAATCTCCAAGTAGCTTTAAGTTTTAACTTCCCTCAGGGCTAAGGATGGTTAATATTTCTTTACTTGTTTCGCAACCATTTGTGTTTCATGTTTTTAAAACTCTTTGCTTAGTTCTCTACTCCTTTTTAAAATTGGGTTGTTTGTTTTCTTGGTGTTTAGATACCAATTCTCTTTCAGATGTATAACTGGTAAAGAGATTTTCCCATTCTGTAGCCTGCATTTTGTTTGGATAATACGCCCTTTACCATAAGGAAGCTTTTCAGGTTCATAAGCTCCTATTTATTAATTGCTAATCTAGTGACTGCTATTTCAGTTCTGTTCATAAAGTGTTTTCCTGTGTCAATAAGCTCAAGACTATCTCCCCACTTCCTTTTCTATCAGATTCAGGGTATCTGATCTTATTTTCAGGTCTTTAATCCTGGAATTGAGTTTCATACAGAGTGATTAGCATAGATTTATTTTCATTTTTCTACATGCAGCCATCCCATTTCATCAACACCATTTGTTGAGGCTGTCTTTTCTCCAATGCATATGTCTGCCTTCTTTTAAAAAATCAGGTATCTGTAGGTATGTGGAAATATATTTTGCTCTTCAGTTTGATTCCATTAATCAATGTGTCTTTTTTAAAGATGCAAATACAATATTGTTTATATTACTATAGCTCTGTAGTATAATTTTACAACAGCAATGGTGATGCCTCTAGCAGTTCTTCTATTATTACGGATGGCAAACAGGTGGGTTTTTGTGTGCAGCCGTGATACAAGCTATAGGCATCAGAGAGGAAGGATCCTAGCTTGAGCAAATTCCTTCATAAGATCCAGCTGTAAGGCATTTTCTCAATTAGTGATCAATGGGAGAGGGTCTAGCTTATTGTGGGTGGTGCCATCCCTGGGTTGATGGTCCTGGGTTTTATAAGAAGACATGTCGAGCGAGCAATGAGGAGCAAGCTAGTAAGTAGTACTCCTTCATGTCTTTTGCATCATCTCCAGCCTCCAGGTTCCTGTCCTGAGTTCCTTCAGTGATGAACAGCAATGGGGAAGTTTAAACTGAATAAATTCTATCCTCCTCAACTTGCTTTTTTGTCATCGTGTTTTGTCAAAGCAATAAAAATCCTAATTAAGATGATAGAAAACCTGATTACACAGATGGTTTTAGTTACTCTGGTATTTCTTTTTTTGTTGTTTTTTTTTGTTTGTTGTGTGTGTGAATGTTTGTGTCTGTGTGTGTTTCCATGTGAAGTTGTAGAATTTTTTTAAATTTCTGTGAAGACTTGTGTAAAAATATTAATGGATATTGTATTGAATTTCCATTTTCTGGTGCCTTCAATCTCATTCTTCAATGCCTTCATTTTTCTTTATGCATCTTTTTTATTTGCTTGGTTACAATTATTCAGACTTTGTGTGTTTTTTGTCTCAGTATATTTGTCATCTGTATATAGGAAGGCTACTGAGTTTTGTGTGCTAATTTTGTATCCTCCTACTTTGCTAAAAGTGTTTCTTGGCTGTAGATATTTCTGGGTGCAGTTCTTCATTTCCTGTTTAGTTCCTCTTCATGTCCTCCAGTTCCCTTATCACTGTACTTTGTGGGATAGATTTTTTTTTTTTTTTTTTTTGTTTTTCTGTTCTCTCCATTTCTTTACTTCATTGTGACAAGTTCTTAAAAAATATCTAACTCAAAAGTAATTATAAATTGTTAATTCTTACTAAATTGTTCTCTAAAATTAATATTCAAGATAAGTCCTCACAGTCTTTTTCAGAGTATTTATCTTTTACAAAAGCAAGAAACTCTGAAAGAATAGCTATTACTTGGCATTGGAAATCTAAGCATTCTGCCATGTTTATCTGAATCTTTTTTTTCCCATAGGCAATGAAAAAATATAGCAGCCAATCGCCCTATGAATCTTTCCAGGTTCTACCATTTCTTTCTTTCTTTCTTTCTTTCTTTCTTTCTTTCTTTCTTTCTTTCTTTCTTTCTTTCTTTCTTTTTTGAACAACCACAAAATATTATATAAGGCTTAAGGAAAAAAATCCATAGGTATTAGAAATTGATGGATCACAATATTCCTGGTTAATAACAGTTTGCAATCAATGTCTCTCTGCACTTCTCTGAATAGTGGGCAGGATAAGTTAACAAATAGGGGTTGCCTCTGGGAGCCCTCAGTTTAGAAGATAGCTTCATCAAAATATTGCAGTGTTTCCATAATTATCCTGAACAAAATGATGGTATTTATGTACTTGTGGCCTGCCTTTAAACATCACACTCTAGGAACAATGCATTCCTCAAATTAGAATTTCTTTGTGACTCTTATCCTGGGAGAAGGACAAATCTGAAAACTGTTAGCATGGAAGCCTTTTCTCCAAAAGAGATTTCACATAATTTTGGGCATCTGTGAGGAAGAGATTAGAGCTGAATTGATGGTGGATGAGCCATGAAAAAGAACACACCTTGACTCACACTGTTCTGTATTTAAAATGCAATCTTATATCATGACTCCAAATCGTGGATTTTTGTGAAGTAGTCCTTGGACCTCTCTGTGTCTTTTCCCAGTGTGAACATACTGAGAAACTATCTTGTTTCTATTCGTCTCTGTTACTTCTCTACTATATTGGCTTTAATTCACAGGGTTCTCACTGACCCTAACAGCTCCACTCCCTTAATTTTCATGAGTTATAACTTTAGACAGAAAGCAATGCTAGAAAACAGCATATTTCTCAGTAGAACCTTTATTTTCATCTCTATACATCTGCCCTGCTTTTCTCTCCAAGTTCTTAAGAATGTCATAACGACAAGCAAACAAGTTGGACTCCTCCCTGATGCCACCATGACTGTTTTTCTCATCTTCCACTTCCTCATTCTGTAGATCTGTCATTGATTTCTGATTCTTTCGATCACTGGAATTAAGGGCTGGAAGGCATCTTCTTCCTCTTCGAACAAACACACATCAGTATCGATGAACACACCTTGCCATCAGACCACTTTTTATTTCTTGAGATTATTTTGCAATTTCTTGCAGGTTACCAGCTTGTGACATCATGAATTGTAGGCTTCTTTTTAAAGATAACTTATTCAGCCTTGCAATCTGCCTCTCTGTAACCTCTTAATTTTTTTTGTTTTCTGAGTCAGTACAGGGAGGACCTAATATATTATTATCTAATAATATATTAATATTAATATTTATATTATTATTAATAATAATTATTATCTAATAATATACTAATATATTAATATATTATTATATATTAATACTTATTATCATGGGAAGGCTGGCTGAAGGAAGAAGTTTGCTTGCCCTTAAGGAACTACTTTGCTATGTTCGTTTGGTTTATAGTTCGTTTTAATCAACACATAATTTAAATTTTAATTGTATTTGGTCTTACTATTTACTTCTGACCCTTAAAATCAAGTTACCTATAACATCTTTCTTCCATGATGAACCAAGCTGTCTTCCTTTTCTCTTGAATTCTCTGTTGTTCCTGCATTTACTCGTAAAAGGCAAATGAACCATGATAAATTTGTGTCTTCACCTTCCTCTCTGAATTTACAGTCAGTCATGACTCACAACCTAAGAATGCTGAGGATCATCCATTCATGCCCTTTCTCTTTACTGACAGTGGATCCGTTTCAGATCACAGGTATTGATTTCCGGAAAGCCTTTCTTTCTATTCTTCTTGCATTGGGATGCATTTCTCGCCATTGCCAATTCATTCAACTTTCTTCTGATCTGATCTGGCTGGGGTGTGGATGTGTGTGATGTCCTTTCATGCTGAAGCAGTCTGGTCTGTGCTCAGAACTTATGTGATAGGTTCTAAGAATAGATACTCATGGAAAAGGATAGGGAGGAATAAAGAACATCTCCCTATTTGCTCCAATTTTTTTTTTGTCCAACTAATTGTTCTTCAAAGAGAAGCTCTTTCCAAACAATTACACACACATGCACACACACACACACACACACACACACACACACACACACACAAACCAACTAACTAACCAAACAAACAAACAAACAAACAAAAAAAGCAATATCCCTAGTGGTTAGATTAACATAGGGTTATTATTCAGCTGCAAGTAAGCAATTACCCAATTTGGAGGGTTTCCTGGAACAGCCAGTTGCTACTGCCCGAAGCCAAGTGCCTGCAATTTAGATAGGATGTCACTGTGTGAATAGAGCAACATGATGCTCTCTGAATGTGCTTAATGCGTTCTCTGTTCATGTGTAATAGTAGCCTTTTGAGCTAGCCATTGTTTGTGTTGAACAGCAAACTTTAACTCATGGGACTCTTCTCCTATTTGTGTTAATGTGTCAGAAGGGTACTACTTGATTTCTGCTCATCCACACTTGTAGAGTTTACATAAAAATAAGTTTTGAGCATTTGCTTTGTTTCATGAATAGGTTATCAGAGGCCTCTGGTTGAAGGAAGCTAGTAATCTAGCAGAACATGAAGGTTAAGTACCTAGTACTAAAATACTAAAGCACTTAACCTTCCCAAGAATAACCTAATCTTTCCCCTATTTACATTCTCATAAACATCAATCCCATTAATTTTCAGTTTCTTTCTCCTTAGTATTAAACTTTCATTTCTTTTGCTGGAAACCAGGTAACAGACTTGTACACTCTTAAGGGAAGACAGCCCAGCCCTGTTTCTCAAGTATCCTTAATTTCAGAGCCTCAGTTTCCACTACAGTCCCCACTCCTGTTCCATCCCATCTGTGACCATTGGGCAACCCAGTCCATCTTCTATCTAGAGCCATCTATCTCCCCAAGGTCATCGATACTTGTTTGTCATATAATTCAGTGACTGATTCCCTATATGATCTCCCTTCGCATCCAGGCAGTTGCTACTTCTTGAAATTGTCTATAACTGTGACATTCTGTAGATCTAGTTTCCTAACAATTAAAGGGAATTTTAATGTCACTCTTTGGATGTATTATATAAGTGTGATTATTGTGTCAAGCACTTGATAAATAGCAAGGGTGGCTGAGAGCACCTGTCTCTGATGCTCAGTAGGGTAACCTGAAGGTTCCTGGGCCTTTAGTGAGTGGATGTGAATGGGCAGGAAAGGAATGCTTACTGATTAGAATTCCACAAGTTCCTTTGTGAAGCCTGACCATGTTTTGTTCTTATAAAGTAGGATGGTATCATGGAACTGAGAGACAGAGTTTATATTTATTCAACTCATCTTTCTGTGGCAGGATAATTATTACGTCAATTTAAATGCTATCTATCTCCCATTCACATAAAGGACAGCATACTTTAGGACAGCATTTTTAATTATACTATATTTTAAAATATTTAAATAGTAAATGAAAATTTACTTAACAGTATGTCTTGAGCACAGGGAAAGAACAACATGGCATCAATGAGAGAGGGGGTTTGGTCCTGTGGAGGCTAGATACCCCAGAGAAGGGGGAAGCTAGAGGGTGAGGTGGGAGTAGGTGGGTGGGTGGGTCAGAGAGCACTCTCTTAGAGGTCAAGGGGAGGGAAATGGGATGGGGGGTACCTGGAGGGGAGACTGGAAGGAGATAACATGTGTAATATAAACAAATAAAATGATTAATAAATAGAAAAAATCCGTGAAAGGCATTTTTTTTCAGCCACGGTGTTAACATTGACTAGTGATTGAATAGACCAGTGTGTCATCATTCAACAAATTTTATTAAAAACAATGTCAGACCTTTGGGAGAGCCCAAGGTACAGTGCTAAACACAGTGTCAGAGTAACACATTATCTTTACAATGAGCCATATTTACACTGTGAAAGAGAAACAAGGTTCTGTAAGGTGTAATTCTGGAGTATTAGTTATTTTTATAAATAGGAGAGAGACTCTCATTTAAGAGCTGCCTGTGGATTTGGTAGCGGCAGTAGCAAGACAGCATGTTGCTTTTCCATTGACCTTTACTGAAGTGATTTGACTTAAAGAGAAACAAACATCTCATCACAGTAGAATAGTTGGGTTCTTAGAGCCAAGGAGTCCCTCACAGTTCACTTGATCCAGCCACGCACTGTTTGATCCAGCCATCCCTGTGTTTGGAGAATCTGTGCTGCTCTTAAGAGCCACATTGCCCTGCTCACACCTGCAGCACAGTTCAGCTGAACATTGCTTGCAAGCCCTTCTTCTTCTGGATTTTCTTCCTAAGTTCCCCAGAGGACCTTATGTGTTTTCTAAATTTCTTTAAGCATAGTCTTAAAAGAGGAAATTAGAAATTATAAAGTTATAGTAATGTAAAGATGGATCTATTAAAAATTTAGAAACAATAAGCAAAAATTCAAATTTAGTGTGCATGTGTGTATGTGTAAGTTTGTGCATGTGAAAGTACACATGTAAGAAGTCATACAATGGCTTTTAGGAGATTGTTCTTTTTCCACCTTATATATGTTTTTAAGGCAGGATCTTATGTAGGCCTGATGGTTTGAACTCAATGTGCAACCAAGGATGAAAGTAATCTTCTAACAGAACTGCTTGCACCACCAGGGTTCTGGAATGACACAAGAATGTCACCATGCCATGCTGGGGACTGAACCAACAGCCTTGTGCAGGTTAGGCAAGCCCTCTACAAATGAAGCTACATCTTTAGTCCCTTTACATATGAGGCAGAGTCTAATTTATTTTTACTTATTCCAGGCTTGCTGACTCATAGGCGTCTGGACAATCCTACAGTCTCCCCCTGAACTTTCACTTAGGATTGCTATGGTTACAGACAAACCACGACTTTGTCCATGTGTGCTGGGGATTAAAGGTTATTGAGTCATCTTGCTGGTCTTTTGTTGTTCTAATGGGTCTATGCACATTAAGAATTGGCCTAAGAATATAGATTAGAAAAAAACTAGGGGCTTCTGGTTTTGATTTTAGGTAGAAAACACCCTTCACCTTCTTCTTTAGGTTGAATACGATGAAAAACTTAGACTTTTATAATTCAAGTCCAAATAGGGAGACTTCTGACACATGAGGGTGACCAACTAAGAATTTAGGACAGGGGAGTGGGGTGAGAATGAATTCTCTATGTTGTCTTTGGGCTTCTATAGCACAATCTGTTTGCTAGAGAAGCTGACAACCTACAAGGACTGCGGAGCACACACTGAAAAACAAACCACACTCCTCACTTCTTTCCTAGGAAAAAAACAGAAAGTAGGAAGCCCACCTATACAGCAAACTCTAAATGATAAGTGTCCTAATCTTTTCCAACTGTACAGAAAATATTGTTTTTAATAGAGTCCTCACCAAGAAAAGCAGAGCAGGGTATCTAGGGATCTATTTTTTATTTTTATTTTTATTTGCCAGGCTGTAAGAAAACAACCCAATGGTGCTGCCTTCTCTACTGATGTCTGGTAAGTAAGGGTGTGAGCTAGTTAGAACCTTTATGCTGGTTAAGAGGTCACCTGGGGAAGAGCAATGTAGAAACACCTTCGTACTGAGGATGGAGAATGAAGATGCAGTTTGAAAGTTGAATTTTACCCAAGGTCATTTCCTAACCATATGGTATCAAGGAATCCTAATAATATCCAGAACTTAGACATAGGTTGAGAACGAAGTGTCTCCTTTTCCAGCTACACTGTGCCAGAAGTAAGCAGAAGATTAAAATTTCATATTTAAACAAGCCACAGAGAGATGTAACAACAAATCCATAATGTCCAAGGTACAGTTGAAACACGATGTTATACCGAAGACCAGGGAAATGTCAGCATGTGTGACAAAGATGATCTAATAGATAGGGCACATAGGTGGCACCAATTTTGGACTCCTCTAACAAGGATTTTAAAGCAGCCACCATTAAAAATGCCTCAAATAATTATAAACATATCTGAAGGAGGCAGAATTCTACAGCAAATTAAAGAGAAAAACACCATAGAATTGTGAAATGTAAAAATAGAAAAAAAAAGAAGAAAAACAAAACAAAAAAATACAAAAACCATGCTGTCATGCTGCTGAATGAATGGATCTGGGAAATAAGCTCATCATCTAGCTGGAGAACAGGAAAACGTATTATTTGTAAGTGATGAATAAACATGATGTCGTGACACTGACACCAGTTGAGATGTCTAAACATTTTGATTTCAAACACAGCTTCCTGCCCTTCCTAACTAAATACCCTTGGTATTCCTAGGTGACTCTTCCCTCTTCTTTTAAAGTGGAGAGTGAATGTACCTGGATCCTTCATGACATTTTTCTTGATGAGTTGCTAACATTTGCCAGCTACTGACAAACGCATTTGTAAGCACACAGAAGATTGTTGCATCAGGATGATGGGGTCTCAGCTCTCAGGGAGCTTACAGTGTACCGACAAAAACCACACGGGTGGAAGAGCACTTGCGAATACAATATGGTTAACACTGTTGCAGAAGTACAGGTGGAGAGTTTTGGAAATGCTTGTGATTGGTTGGTAGTAGTGGGATGTATCAACATGGCAGTGTTTCCTGTCTGAATTCAAGAAAAGACCTATTTTTTTTTTAAGTCAACATTATTTGATTGTGTCAGGTCAGTTAAAGGGAAAATGAATCAGGATAGAGAAATCAGTTATTTATGTCATCTAAATCACATCATTTTATCCCACGGCTTAAGGAAGGATATTTAATTATTTTAAGTGTCACTTCACATCCAGCTGAGGGCGGGCTGGCCAGTTTGAGGATGCTCTTTAACGCCTGCTTTGTATCTCCCACCTTGAGCATATCCAACGTTTCATCGACAGCACCAGTAGTGCTCAGTATTTTCAGAATTGGATTTGCTGAATCCATGTTTTGCTCACAGGTACACTGAAGCACCTGCGGTGGTATTAGGCTAAGCACAAAGCTAGAGGAAAGATGATCAATGGCAGTATTCTCTAGTAGCCTATCACTAAAAGTACTTTGCACCACAGTAGCAGTCCATTAGGTAAAACTAAATTTTCTTTTGCAGTTGGCTGTCAATTTGGAAACAGCTTCTTGGTCAAAATCGAGGCATGTGTCCTCTCTGCCTTTCAGCTAAGGATACTTTCATGGGGTCCATAGGTTTGGGTATGTTGTGCTTTATTTTTCTTTGATTTTAGGATGGCTTTAATTTCTTCTTGACCCATTATTCATTGAGTGATGAGTTGTTCAGTTTCCTTGAGTTGGTATGCTTTCTTTTGTTTTTGTTGTTGATGCCCAGTTTTAACCCACAGAAGTCAGATAGGATGCAGGGTAGTATTTCAGTTTCCTTGTGTCTGTAGACAGTTAGTTGCTTTGTGTCTGAAGTATATGGTTAATTTTAGAGAACGCTCCACGATGTGCAGGGAAGAAGGTGTATGATTTTATTTGGGGGATAAAATGTTTTATAACTATTTGTTTGGCCTTACTGGCTTATGACATTAGCTCCAGCATATCTTTATTTTCTGTCTGAGTGACCTGTCTATTGGAGAGAGTAGAATACTGGAGTCTTCGACTATCAGTGTGTGAGGATCAGTATGAGATTTAAGCTGTGGTAGTGTTTATGAACTTTGGTGCCCTTATGTTTGCTGCATAGATTTGTAGAAATTGTAGGTCCCCTTGGAGGACTTTTCTTTTGGTGAGTATGTAGCATCGTTTTTTTTTTTTTTTTTTTTTAAATCTCCTCTGATTAATTTGGTTTGAAGACTATTTTGTCAGATACTAAAGTGGCTCCTCTGGCCTGCTTCTTAGGTCTGTTTTCTTGGAAATACTTTTACCTTAAGGTGTCTCTGCTGTTTAGGTGTGTTTCTTGGATGTAGCAGATGGATAAATCCTCTTTTCGCACATGTTCTGTTAGCTTGTTTCTTTTTATTATAGTATTGAGGACCTTGATGTTGAGAGAGTTACCAATGAGCAGTGTTAGTTGATTCTGTTACTGTGTTGCAGTGGTTTTTCTTCTCCTGGTTTGATGAGCTGATAATTTTTTTTCCCAAATGATTTATGGGTTCTTATTTTATGTGTATTTGTGTTCTTCATGCATGTCTGTCTGTGTGAGGGTATTAGATCTACGGAGTTATAGGTAGTTGTGAGCTGCCCCGTGGGTGTTGGGAATTGTACTTGGGTGATTTGGAAGAACATCCAATGTTCTTAAGCTCAAAGCTATTCCTCCAGGCAGCTGTGCTGATATTCTTTATTCCTTCTATTTGTGGTCACAGTTAACCTCTTCAGGTTGATGTTTTTCTTCTCCTGCCCTCTGCAGGGATGAACGCTGCTTAAATTTGACTTACTGTGGAATGTCCTTCTATCGTGATTGAAAACATATAGCAGTCTGGGTTGGCATCTGTGCTCTCTGAAGGGTCTGCAGCAAATCTTTTCAGGACCTCTGGGTTTTAGACTCTTTATTGTGAAGTCAGATGTTATTTTAATGGTTCTGCCTTTATATGATATTTGGTCCTTTTCTCATGCATCTTTTTGCTGTATGAACATACTTTTTGCTGTATGTTCAGTGCTATGATTACTGTGTGACTAAGGAAATTTCTCTTCTGGTCAGTCGACTTCTGGTTTTTTTGTTTGTTTGTTTTTGTTTTTTTCTTTGTTTTGGTTTATTTGTTTTTTTTTTTTTCTTCTGTACCTTGATGGGCACCTCCTTATTTAGATTGGAGAAATTTTCTTACATGATTTTGTTGAAAATTCTTTTCTGTTATTCACAGATTTGGTCTTTTCATAATTTCCCAGATTCTTTTTGTGGGGGGTGCCTGGATTTTTTTGGTCTGTTTGTTTTCTTTTCTCCCCACCCTTCTTTAAAGTTAATGTTTTTCATGACCGAGGTTTTTATTTCCTTTACCTCATCTTTAATATCTGAGATTCTTCCATTTCTTGTATTCTGTTGGTGAGGCTTGCATATTCTACTGCAATGCCTATCTTTTTTTATTTCCAGAACCCCCCCCCCCAAGTTTTAGGCTATTTTATTGACTCTGTGTCCACCTGAAAATCTTAAATTGTTTTCTTCGTTTTATTCTGGTGTTTTTCTGTGTTCCCATAGATTTCTTTAGGGAGTTTACTCATTTCCTCTTTAAGGGCCTCTGTAGTATTCAAAAAGGCTATTATGAAGTTGTTGTCTGGTGCTTCGCCTACTTTGTATTTCTCAGGATCTACCATCATGGGATTGTTGGGCTTTAGTGGAAACATTTGGCCCTGGCTGTTATGTTTTTATGCTGCCTTCTAGAATCTGAGTTTATATTTGCTGAAAACTCGTGGATGCTATTTTGACTTGTTTTTGTTAGGTTGGTATCCCATTCCTGGGTTACTGCTGCCCTCTCTGCTTTGTAGAGTATTTTGTTGGCTGTGTATTGCCTGGTAGAGAATGTTTCTGAGGTTCTGGTAGGTTTGAACATGAGAGTTGGAGGGAGGTAGTTGGTTAGACTTTTTTCTGCTATTGGAAGCTCCCACTTAGGGGTGGAGATGGGCTAGAAGTGGGTGTCTGAAGGAGTCCACAGGAGGGAAGGAATCAAGATAGGATGCCAGGATCTGATTAATCCCTTGGGATTAAGAGCAGCAACAGCAAGGAGGCCACAGTTTATAGTCTGCTACAGAGATTGGCTTGAGTCTCCGAGACTGGGTTTTGAGGTGACAAGGATTAGTGAAAGTCTGAAGATGACCTAGCTGACTCATTGGCCAGTGTGGCCTGTGAAAATGGGTTATGTGGGGCTGGTTATAGTCCATTATAAAGAAACTCAAGGCAGGAACTTTCAGGCAAGCACTGCAGCAGAGACATGGAAGAATTCTATTTATTGGCTTGTTTTCCCTTGCTTACTAAATTAGTTATGTTTTCATGGCTGTGAAAACACAACATAACCAAGGCAAGTTTAATCTAATTGTGGATAGATTGCAATTTTAGAGGATTAGTCCATTGTCATCATGGTGAAAAGCATGGTAGCTTGAGGAAGAGTCGGTACTGGAAGAGCCTAGTTCTACACCTTGATCCAAAGGCAGCCATGAGGAGGAGGCTATCTTCTGCAGGCAACCAGAAGAAGACTCTTTTTTCCACAATGGGCATAGCTTGAGCATGAAAAAGTCAAAGCCCATCCCCACAGGGACTCATTTCCTTTAACAAGGTCACACCTGCTAATAGTATCACTTCCCATGAACCAAGCATATTGAAGCCATAGTTCAGGTCTGTCTGGCCAGGGATGGCATAGTCTGCATTGGGTTGGACAACCTACTATTAATGAACACTTTGTAGAAATGCCCTCATAGACATGTACACAAGACCTTCCAATGAAAACAATTCATCAGTAAGGGTTGTCTCTTTCTAAGTGTGTGTTGACAATTGAAACTAGCTGTGACATTATATTCAAAAGACTGCTTTTGCTAGTGTTTGTTTATTTGTAATAGCTAGCAGGACTTCCACCACATGTCTGCCATGTTTCTATTCATAATCTTTAATGCTTCTGCACCTTACTTACATAGGCTTCATCTTACCTCTATAAAGTATATTGCTCAGCTGCTGTAGCCTCCACTTTCATCCTTAGCACAATATTCACAAAGCTGTCAGTTGAAAGTAGGCAGTGTATTTTTTTTCTGTTATACATTGAAATAAATCCATACTTATTCAAGTGGAAATGTTCTCTGGGTGTCATTTTAAATATGTGCTTTACCGTCCTCATTTCCTGACACGACACGCTGTAGAAAACACTGTCCTAAGGAAATCTCTGGCAGCGATATATGTAGCAAAGTAGCTCAACAACTATATTATGAAGGGAATCATTCTTTTTTCTTTCCACTGTGTTTCAGGTTTGTGGAGGGGATGCTTAACATTTGTTACAATGCTATTGATCGGCACATAGAAAATGGCCAAGGAGATAAGATTGCTATCATCTACGACAGTCCTGTTACAGACACCAAAGCAACTATCTCCTATAAGGAAGTCTTGGAGCAGGTAATGTCACAAACGTTCTCTCCATATTGGTTGTTATACAGAAGTTATATAGGTAATGTATGTTGTCACTACAAAGCCATATATGTCTTAGCATTTTTATAATCGTTGAAGTTATCACTTGTTTGTCTGTGAACAAGTTAGTTACATTCTATTCTTAATCCACTCATTCATATTTTATAGTCCTGGAAGGTACTTGTTTGGGAGAAGAACTGGGAGAAGAAGCCAATTGCTCAGAGTAAATCTAAATGCTTTTCTTGCCCTTGATATCCACCCCCATGGCCACCGCTGTGATTAAAAGATGCTACTCCTCATTTTCACATGACTGATAGTCTCCTATTCTCTTCTCTCCTCGCATTGCTCCTGCCATATTATCATATCGGTTTTTCTTCCTCATGCTTTTTAAAATTGCAAGGCAGTTTCAATGTTTTTTCCTCTAATTACTAAGGATGTTGAACACTTTTAAATTTATTTCTTGGCTGGTTTGTTTCTTCTTTAGAAAACTCTATTGAGTTCGGTAGCCCACTTTTACCTGGGTAGTTAATTTTCCAGCCCCCTTTGTTTTTAGTTCTTTGTGTGTTCTGGATATTAATCTTTTGTTGGCTGTGTAGCTGGCAAAGCGTCTTCCCTGGGGATTGGCTCTTCTACTGATTGATTGAAGAGGCTTGACAAGAGAGTCAAAAGGGAAGAAGTAATGTAAATATATTTGAATTAAAATGTATTTGTATCATACTCTTAATTGAAGGGTAAAATCTTGATCCCCATGGAGGACAAGGTGATCTCATTTCTCATTCATAATCTAATATTAATTTCCTAATATTCTTATCCATTTATACATTTCCTCTTCTTTCTTCTCACCTTCCTGTTTTTTCTCAGATGTGGTATATGGATGTGTATGCACATGACGGCACAGGTGCACATGCATTCTGGAAGCCTGAGGTCGATTTGGGGTCTTCCTTTGTTACTCTCCTATGTTTCTGGGACAGGGTCTCCTGCTGATCCTGAACATCACTCCTTTGGCTAGATTTGTTGGTTACTCAGCTCCTAGAATCTGCCTTCCTCCCAGTGCTAGGTGACAGATGTGACATGTGCCCACATATCCAGCTTTTAAGTGGTTGCTGGGGACCCTAACTCATTTTCAGCCTTGTGCTGCAAGCATGTTATCTACTAAGCCATCGCTATGAACAATCATCTATTCCTACAACATTTGTTCCTTTGAATTTTTTTGTGTTCATCCCTTGGTCACACTCACTCTTTTTATATATGGTCTTAGGTGAATCATGTTGTCCATAAATGGATGATAATATTCTTCTTGCTATTGTTAAAACATGCAAAAATGCTAGAAGTAATTTTAAAGGAGTTTGAGTATTTTGGATGATTGGAAATTATTCCAGCCTTGTGAGAATTTCACTGAATATCATTTTAAGGGCAAATAAAATTGCAGGACACTATTTCTTATCTCACTATTGACATTTGCATCAGAGAAATTTTAATGGGGTAAAGGAGAGTCATCATCTACATTGGAACATGTTTAGGAACATCCTGACATCTACTTGCAAATCGCCAGTAGCAATCATGCCTAGGTTGAGATGAATACATATACATTCAAACATTGCTAATTACCTTTGTTGGAAAAATTTCCCCATATTGTGTCATGATGGCCAAATGGCCTAATTAGCCATATTTAGATTACAAGAATATAATATCAGAAATGTGGAGGAAATATTTTATACCAGCAGTTGGGATTCGCTCTCTCACTCTAGGCCACTGGTTCTCAGCCTTTCTAATGCTGCAAACCTTTAATATAATTCCTCAAGCTGTGGTGACCCACAGCTATAAAATTACTTTTGTGGCTAGTTCATAACTGTAATTTCCATATTGTAACAAATCATAGCATAAATATCTGATATGAAAGGTATCTGATCTTCAACCCATCTGAAAAGGCCCTATATCACCAAAGGGATCATAACCCACACTTTGAGACCCACTGTTCTAGAGCATAAAAATGAAATTTTAGTCTAGTCAGAAAGACTTTACATGCTGAGTAAGTCAAGACAGGGAAAAAGATAAAACCTAAACAGAATGCTACACTATATTGCTTGGTGTGTTTGTTGTTCTGCAGATAGAAAATCTGTATCTGTGAAATGAAATACACAGAGTTGTCACTGGAATCAAGCAAGGAAGTTATTCTATTGCCAAACGTGTTTATGTTATATGAGACCCACAGTGTTATGTAAAAGGAAATAGAAACTGCATGAAGTACCACATACTTTCTTATAGGTCCACATTTAAACAATTTAGAAGAGGTTTTTAATCTGAGAATAAAAGAGTACACCTGTGATTAGTGTTTACTGTCACCATCTTTTGGAGAATGTAAAAGCTTAAGATAACTGTACATTTAAATCATGTTAGATCATATGGAATACAATGTGTTACTCTTGCACTGTGAAAATATTATCCCTATTAGCATATTTAATTTTATATATATATATATATATATATATATATATATATATATATATAAACATTAGAGTCAATGTAAGATCTATAGGGAAATTTTAAATATTAAGAGTGATGTCCCTAATTTTTTCTCTTCATGTTTGTCCTTTGAGTAGAGGAAGGTAACTGATTTGTTTGAGTTAATTTTGTATCCAGCCACTTTGCTGAACTTGTTTATCAGCTGTAGAATTTCTCTGGTGGAATTTTTGGGGTCACTTACATACACTATCATGTCATCTGCAAACAGTGATGTTTTTACTTCTTCCTTCCCAATTTGTATCCGTTTGACTTCCGTTTGCTGTCTAATTGCTCTGGCCAGGACTTCCAGTACTATGTTGAATAGGGAGGGGGAGAGTGGGAAGCCTTGTCTAGTCCCTGATTTCAAGCTTCTCACAGTTAAGTTTGATGTTGGCTATTGGTTTGCTGTATATTGCTTTTTATTATGTTTAGGTATGGACCTTGGATTCCTGTTCTTTCCAAGACTTTTAACATGAAGGTGTGTTAAATTTTGTCAAATGCTTTCTCAGAATCTAGTGAGATGACCATGTGGTTTTTTCTCTGAGTTTGTTTATATGGTAGATTATATTGATGGATTTCAGTATATTAAACCATCCCTGCATCTCAGGGATGAAGCCTACTTGATCATGGTGAATGATCATTTTGATGTGTTCTTGGATTCGGTTTGCAAGGATTTTGTTGAGTATTTTTGCATCAATGTTCATAAGTGAGATTGGTCTGAAGTTTTCTTTCCTTGTATGGTCTTTGTGTGATTTAGGAACGAGGGTTATTGTGGCCTCAAAAATGAGTTAGGTAGTGTTCCATCTGACTCTATTTTATGGAATAGTTTGGAGAGTATTGGTATTAGGTTGTCAATAAATGTCTGATAAAATTCTGCACCGAACCCATCTGGACCTGGGCTTTTTTTGGTTGGGTGGCTTTTGATGACTACTTTTATTTCTTTAGGTGTTATGGGATTATTTAGATTGTTTACATGGTCCTGGTTTAACTTTAGTATCTGGTATCTGTCTAAGAATTCATCCATTTCATTCAGATTTTCCAGCTTTGTTGAATATAGACTATTGTAGTAGGATTTCTTCAGTTTCAGTTATTATGTCTCCACTTTCCTTCCTGATTTTGTTAATGTGGATACTCTCTCTTGCCCTCTAGTTAGTTTGTCTAAGGGTTTATAAACCTTGTTAATTTCCTCAAAGAATCAGCTCTTGGTTTTGTTGATTCTTTGAATGGTTCTTTTTGTTTCTATTTGGTTAATTTCTGCTCTGAGTTTGATTATTTCTTGCCATCTGCTCCTCTTGGGTGTATCTGCTTCCTTTTGTTCTAGAGTTTATATAACTGTGCTGTCAAGTTGCTAGTATATGTTCTCTCCAGTTTCTTTTAGGAAGCACTGAGAGCTATAAGTTTCCCTCTTAGTACTGCTTTCATTGCATCCCATAGGTTTGGGTATGTTGTGTTTTCATTTTCATTAACTTCTAGAAAATCCTTTATTTCTTTCTTTATTTCGTCTTTGACCCTGATATCATTTAATAGAGCATTGTTTAGTTTCCATGTGTACATGGGCTTTTTGTTGTCTTTGTTGTTATTTAAGACCAGCCTTAAACCATGGTGGTCTGATAGGATGCATGGGAGTATTCCAATCTTCTTATATCTATTGAGGTGCATTTTGTGACCAATTATGTGGTCAGTTTTTGAGAAGATGCCATGAGGTGCTGAGAAGAATGTGTATTCTTTTGTTTTAGGATGATATGTTCTGTAGATATCTATTAATTACAATTGGTTCATAACCTCTGTTAGTTTTACTGTGTCCTTGTTCAGTTTCTGTTTCCATGATCTGTCCATTGGTGAGAGTGGGGTATTGAGGTCTCCCACTATTATTGTGTGTGGTGAAATGTATTTTTTGAGCTTTAGTAGGGTTTCTTTTATGAATATAGGTGCTTTTGTGTTTAGAGCATATATGTTAAGGATTGAGAGTTTCCCCTGACAAATTTCCCCTGTAATGAGTAAAAAGTGTCCTTCCTTATCTTATTTGATAACTTTTGGTTGAAAATCTACTTTATATTAGAATGGCCACTCCAACTTGCTCCTTGGGGCCGTTTGCTTGGAAGGTTTTTTTCCCAACCTTTTACTCTGATATAGTGTCTGTCTTTGTCTCTGAGATGAGTTTCCTGTATGCAGCAAAATGCTGGGTTTTGTTTATGTATCCAGTCTGTTAGCCTATGTCTTTTTATTGGGGAATTTAGTCCATTTATGTTAACAGGCATTTAGGAATAGTGCTTCCTGTTTCCTGTTATTTTTGCTTTTAGAGATAGAATGTGCTTGTTTGTCTTTCTTTTTTTTTGGTTTTCTTGCTTAGGTATTTTGCTGTTTTTACCAGGATGTAATTTCCCTCCTTGTATTGGATTTTCCGCCTATAATTCATTGTAGTGCTGGGTTGGTTGTCAGATATTGTGTAAATTTAGTTTTTTCCTGGAATTATTTGGTCTTTCCATCTATGGTGATTGAGAGTTTTGCTGGGTTTAGCAGCTTGGGCTGATACTTGTGTTCTCTTACGGTCTGCATGATGTCTTTCCAGGATATTCTAGCTTTTATAGTGTCTGTTGAGAATTCAGGTGTGATTCTTCTTGGTCTGCCTTTGTATGTTACATGACATTTTTCCCTTACTGCTTTTAGTATTCTTTCTTTGCTTTTGGCACTTGGCATTTTGACTATTTTATGTCAGGAGAAATTTCTTTCTGGTCCACTTTATTTGGAGTTCTGTAGGCTTCTTCTATGCTCATGGTCATCTCATTCTTAAAGATAGGGTAGTTTTCTTCTACAATTTTGTTAAAGATATTTACTCTGCCTCTTAGTTCACATTCTTCGTCCTCTTCTTTTCCTACTATCCATACCCTTCACAATAGTCACAAACAATAGGAAATACCTTGGTGTGACTCAAACTAAGCAAGTGAAGGACGTGTATAACAAGAACTTCAAATCTCTAAAGAAGGAAAAGGACTTCCAGGGGAATTACTATTCTTGACATTAAGCTGTATTACTAAGCAATTGTGATAAAAATCCACATGGTATTGGTACAGAGAAAAGCATGTAGATCAATGGAGCAGAATTGAAGGGCCAGAAACCCACACACCTATGGTCACTTGATCTTTGACAAAGGAGCTAAAAACATTCAATGGGAAATGAATAGCTTCTTCAACAAATGGTGCTAATTTAACTGGCAGTCACCTTGCAGAAGAATGCAAATTGATCCTTTCTTAGCTCCCTGTAAAAAGCTCAAGTGCAAGTGGATAAAAGACCTTCATACAAAACCAGGTACAATGAAACTAATAGAACAAAAAGGGGGGAAGAGCTTAGAACACATAGGCTCAGGGGAAATTTTCCTGAATAGAACATGAATGGCTTATGCTCTACGATCAAGAAATGACAAGTGAGATCTCATGAAATTGTAAAGTTTCTGTAAAGCTAAGGACACTGTCAAAGGACAAAACAGCAAACAACAGATGGGGAAAAGATCTTTATCAATCCTAAATCTGATAGAGAGCTAATATCTAATATATATAAAGAACTCAAGAACTTGGACTGCAGAGAATCAAATAATCCTACTTAAAAGATCTCCCATGCTCATGGATTGGAAGGATCAACATTGTAAAAATGGCCATGTTACCAAAAGCAATCTACAGATTCAAAGCAATCCCCATCAAAATACCAACCCAATTCTTCATTGAGTTGGAAAGAGCAATGTGCAATTTCATCTGAAACAAGAAAAGACCTAGAATAACTAAATTTATCCTCAACAACAAGAAAGCATCTGCAGGAATCACTATCCCTGACCTCAAGCTATATTACAAGGCAATTGTGCGAAAAACTGCATGGTACTGGTACAGAGATAGGCACATGAATCAATGGAATAGAATAGAAGGTCCAGAAATGAGCCCTCACATATATGATCACCTGATTTTTGACAAAGGAGTGGTAAACATTCAATGGGAAAAGGACAGCCTATTCAACAAATGGTGTTGGTTCAACTGGCACTCAGCATCCAGAAGAATGAAAATAGACCCTTTCTCATCTCCTTGTACAAAGCTTAAGTACAAGTGGATCACAGATCTCCACATTAAACCAGATACACTAAAACTATTAGATGAGAAAGTAGGGAAAACCTTAGAACACATAGGCACAGGAGAAAATTTCCTGAACAGAACACCAATGGCTCTTGCTCTTAGGTCAAAGATTAACAAATGGGACTTAATGAGATTGCAAAGTTTCTGTAAGGCTAAGGACACTGTCAAGAAAACAAAATGCCAGCCAACAGAGTGGGAAAAAATCTTTCCCAACTCCACATCAGATAGAGGCCTAATATCCAAGGTATACAAAGAACTCAAAAATCTAGACACCAGAGAATCAAACAACCCTATTAAAAAATGATGTACAGAGCTAAACAAAATGTTCTCAATCGAGGAATATGGAATCGCTGTGAAACATCTAAGGAAGTTTTCAACATCCTTAGCCATCAGGGAAATGCAAATCAAAACAACCCTGAGATTCAACCTCACACCAGTCAGAATGGCTAAGATCAAAAATTCAGATGACAGCAGATGCTGGCAAGGATGCAGAGAAAGAAGAACAATTGTCTAATGTTGGTTGGGTTGTAAACTGGTACAACCACTCTGGAAATCAGTCTCGCAGTTCCTCAGAAAATTGGACATAGTACTACCTGAAAACCCAGTTATTCCACTTCTGGGCATATACTTCAGAGAAGCTCCAACATACAACAATGACACATGCATCACAATGTACATAGCAGCCCTATTTATAATAGCCAGAAGTAGGAAAGAACCCAGATGTCCTTCAGTAGATGAATGGAAACAAAAATTGTGGTACATTTACACAATGGAATACTACTCAGCCACCAGAAACAATGACTTTATGAAATTCTTAAGAAAATGGATGCATCTAGAGATTATGATCCTGAGTGAGGTAACCCAGTCACAAAAGAACAGACATAATATTCAGTTACTGATAATTGGATACTAACCCCAGAAAGCTCTGAACACCCCCAGAAACAACTCACAGACTATATGAAGTTCAAGAAAAACAAAGGCCAAAAAAAAAAAAAAAGAAAAGAAATAAGAAAAACCATTATGCTTAATCTTTACACACCAAGAAAACTTTGACTATTTTCAGGTTACATCTTGTTTTACATGTACTTTAGGCTCATTGTAACTAGTAAGATTTTAAGGCATACTATCAAACCTTTAAAAAATGAAGTACTGACAAAAATGCATTCGTATACTTTTATGCAAAAATGCTTAAATTTGTACATTTATCTTTGTATTTTAAAATAAAGTTGTTCAATTAAAAAAAAAAACAAGTATATAGCATCCACTCAGAGTAGGGTACACCTAGCCCTTAAATCATTAATAACTAAGAGCTTAGATGATAACCTGGTGGTTATTTTTGTTATTTAAAAATCATTATGTTTAATCTAAACACACCAAGAAATCTTTGACTATTTCCACATTACACTTTGTTTTACATATACTTTATGCTTATGGTAACTAGTAAAATTTCAATGCATACCTACCAAACCTTTAAAAAAATCAAGTACTGGCAATAATGTATTCATGTAGTTTTATTCCAAAGTGCTTTTAAAAAACTGTATATGTATCTTCTTTTGTTTAAAATAAAGTTGTAAGGAAAAGAAATAAAACAGTGGTATCTTTGCTGTTTGCTTTCTCTTTAAATTATGTATTAGTCTAAGATCATCACATGCAGATGATTATGTCAGACTTTTTTTTTTTCTGCTAACTCATCTCATTTTTACGTATCAAATCTGGACTCAGACTCTTCTGACTTCTGAGTTCACGGGTTTCAGTTCAGCCTGACATGAAAGTATGTAAGAGGACTATTTCCCTTAGCTGCTGGCAACCTCTGATTTTCTAGGCTTTCCTTTCCAAAGTATTAAAGGAAAACTGTTCCACAGAGAGAGGGGCATTGTTCTCCTGCTTTGATTACCTGCTCCCAGCTCCCTGTGGCCTTTATTTTATTAAGTGAGAAGACAGAGAGAGAGATTTAATGAACATTGCCTTGAGAACAAATACAAAGAACAATTTTCTTTTAGTACCAGGACTCATTCATTCTGCTGGGGTTAATCTTCACTTGGTGTTTCTGGATAGGTGGGAATTGATTTGCATTTCTTAAATATTTTTTCTTTAATTAACAAACTCAAATTTTAGTCTAACCTACCTGAGTGATAGGGAAGAGGAGCCAGAGCCTTTCCAAACTGCTGTGTTCTCTGCAGATCTGATTATTTTAAACAACCTACTGGTAAGACATTTGTCCAGGGATTACAGTCCTGCTTAAGGTCTACCTTCCATTCAGTAAAATCCTTACCTTTTGTGGTCAAATCTTACTCAGAACAACGTGGAAAAGTCTCTTACTGCCAGGTGCTGAGAATTTATGTAAATTCAATAAGTAAAATAAATATGTAAAATCAATGGTAATACAGAGTTGGTTGTAGTAATGTACTCTGAAGGAAAAGCCTGGAGAAGCACTGGTGCTTGATGCTTATTCCTCCCCCTGTAAAGTCCTGTAGGATCTTGATATGCCAGGGTGGGTTGATGCCCAGGGGCCTCCTTCTTCTCAGAGGGAAAGGGGCGGGACCAGGGAGAGGGTTGCATAAGAGAGTGGGTAAGAGGGGGTTGCAATCAGGATATAAAGTGCATAAATCATAGATTGAATAAAAATTACCCATGAACACTAAGTTATCATTTTTCCTTTTTAGCTTTAATATTTTTAAGTGTACCTGTGTTTTGTCTGCATGTATGTGTACACATGTGCTCTCAGAGGCCATAAGAGGGCATATAATCTGTAGGTGGAATTACAGATGAGCTGCCATGTGTGTACTGGGAACTGAACCTGAATTCTCTGCAAGAGCATCCAGTGCTTTTAACCAGTGAGCCATCTCTCCAGCTAGCCCCTGTAATAACTCATTTCTTAAGACAAAAGGTTTATTTGGGACTACCACTCATCATTGCATGGGCCTATTTATTTAGGTCTGTGATGTGTAGAGAATCTCAGTGCTGGAGAATTTATGGTAAAGCAAACTCTTCAAGACTGGGAATCAGAAAATCAGTGCCATAAAAGCCATAAACTTCTCTGTAGATACTGAACATCAGTGACCAAAGGAAGCCCCACTGATGCTTCTGATCTGAAAGGCTTATATGGTTCGTGCTTCTCATTATATCTGCAGAACATTGCCTGACTCATAGTGAATGTTTACTGAGTCATGAATGCATAAACGAATGGATGCATATTCTGGCCTTTGAAAATTTAATGTCTACCATATTTACTTGAATGAAATTCTCTGGTGGACATTAGCTAAGGAACTTGATCACCTTTCCTAACTCATTCTGCTTGGTTATCCAAGATATATAGATTCTCTTTTGGTTCTTCAAAATTAGTATTTGAAAACTGTAGATTCCAGGAAGCATGCATATGTTTATTTTACTCTTTCCATTTAAATTATATTCTGGCTAATGGATAAACATATTAAACCTCAGTGAGATATAAGTTGCCTGTGCCTGTATGGACACACATACATTTTGCAGAATGTCACTAATTTAGCATTGAACTTGTCTCTCAGTTTGGATTTTAGTTTTTGTTATCTCAGCAATTATGCATTTTTATGTTTATTCCCAAAGTAAAACGGTAACCTTCCATGAAGGGCATCTGAGAATTTTCATGAACAAGAGGATAGGAAGAAAATTAATAATACATAGTGTGTGTTAAATTTTCCTGCTCTAATTCACCTCAAAGTGCCTATTATCTTTATTAAAGGTAATTTTTGCAATACAATTATAGCTGTAATTATGAAGGCTTAGTAATTTAGCAGAGGAAATTACTCTGACACCATGGGCTGCGATTTGTGAAAAGTCCACTCCCAGTCCCTGCTCTTCAGAAGATTCTCCCCAAAGTATAAAATCCATCTTCTCAGAAATAGTTCACGGGAAAGCATCCTGGACCACCATTGGAACGAATATTTTTTTAAACAGATACTCAAAAGCCAAAGTACAGTAAGTACTACATACTCAAATTTATTCCTGCTAGTGATGGACTTGTTGAGGGAAAAGAGGATCCACTCTTTCTATTTTCTATATCTAATTACCAAAATAAGTATTAAAAGGCTCATTATATTGCAGTCAACCCCACAAAATATGTTTACAAAATAAATTATTTTTTGGTGCTTGGTAAAGAGATGGAAACAATGCTAATATATGTAGAAATTAAAATCATTCATGCAATTCCCCTCCCAGGGTACACTGTTTTCAGCTTTATTATTAGATAACATATCTTCAAATAAAAATAAAAATGATATCTACATACATTTTAATTTTACAAATCATATTTATATGCAACTAGATTGGAAAGCACAGTACCAAGAGCCAGGAGAAGAGCTCGTTATTGATTCTGTAGTTATCTTTCATCTGGTTCTGATCCAAGTACAACTCTCACATGTACATACCATTCATGAGATAAGTCTGTGTTTAAGCTTCATACGAATTGAAAAATGTGATATATTTTTATGTGTATAGATTTCTCTCTCTCATTTCTCTTTATGACATTCATTACATCCCCAGAGGCTGCGGTTTGGTTATTTGGGAACTGCCTGGTTAAGAACATTGTCTTCTTCCTTTCCAATGTGTCCTTTTGATTGCTTTTTGCTGTTGGATTTCTCTGTCTAGGACTTTCAGTACTATATTGAATAGGTACAGGGACAGTGGGCAGCCTTGTCTAGTCCCTGGATTGCTTCAAGTTTCTTACCATTTAGTTTGATGTTTGCTACTGGTTTGCTATATATTGCTTTTGCTATGTTTAAGTATTAGCCTTGAATTTCTAATCTTTCCAAGACTTTTAACATGAAGTGATGTTGAATTTTGTCAGATGATTTCTCAGTAACTAAAGAGATGATCATATT
This sequence comes from Micromys minutus, assembly GCF_963924665.1. Lineage (NCBI taxonomy): Eukaryota > Metazoa > Chordata > Mammalia > Rodentia > Muridae > Micromys > Micromys minutus. The sequence continues at coordinate 26,051,890 of NC_137957.1, forward strand.
GTTTATTTTATTCAAGTTTGCTTATATAGTGGATGACATTGATGGATTTCCATGTATTGAACCATCCTTGCATCCCTGGGATGAAGCCTACTTGGTCATGGTGAATGATCGTTTTGATGTGTTCTTGGATTCAGTTTGCAAGAATTTTATTGAGTATTTTTGCATTAATGTTTATGAGGGAAACTGGTATAAAGTTCTCTTTCCTTGTAGAGTCTTTGTTTGGTTTAGGAATGAGTGTAATTGTGACCTCAAAGAATGAGTTGGGTAATGTTCCCTCTGTCTCTATTTTGTGAAATAGTTTGGAAAGTATTGGTATTAGGCCGCCTATGAAGCTCTGATAGAATTCTGCACTAAACACATTTGGTCATAAGCTTTTTCTTTTTTTGGGTTGGGAAGCTTTTGATGACTGCTTTTATTTCCTTAGGAGTTATGGATCTGTTTAGATGGTTTATCTGATCCTGATTTAACTTTAGTACCTAGTATCTGTCTAGAAAATTGTCCATTTCCTCTAGATTTTTCAGTTTTGTTGAGTATAGGCTTTTATAGGAGGATCTAATTATTTATTGAATTTCCTCAATTTCTGTTGTTATGTCTCCTCTTTCATTTCTGATTTTACTAATTTATATATTCTCTCTGTGTCCTCTGGATGGTATACTTGACCCCTAAAATTCCACCAGAGAACTTTCTCAGTTGATAAACCACAACAGCAAAGTGGCTGGATACAAAATTACCTCAAACAAATCAGTAGCCTTCTTCTACTCAAAAAGTAAACAGGCTGAGAAAGAAATTAGAGAATCATCACCCCTTAGAATAGTCACAAAGAATATAAAATACCTTAGGGTGACCCTAACCAAGCATGTGAAGGATTTGTATGACAAGAACTTGAAGTCTCTGAAAAAAGAAATTGAAGAAGACCTCAGGAGGTGGAAAGATCTCCCATGCTCATGGATTTGAAGGATCAACATAGTAAAAATGGATATCTTGACTAATGCCATCTACAGATTTAATGCAATCCCTTTCAAAATTCCAACTCAATTCATAGCATTAAAAAGAGCAATTTGCAAATTTATTTGAAATAATAAAAGTCCCAGGATAGCAAAAATTATTCTCAACATAAAAAACTCCTGGGGGAAATCACCATCCCTGAGCTCAAGTTGTATTACAGATCAATTGTGATAAAAACTGCATGGTATTAGTACAGAAACGGGCAGGTAGATCAATGGAACAGAATCAAAGACACAAAGTAGAACCCACACACCTATGGTCACTTGATCTTCAACAAAGGTGCTAAAAAAAATTCAATGGAAAAATGGCAGTTTATTCAACAAATGGTGCTGGTTCAACTGGCAGTCAGCATGCAGAAGAATTCAAATTGATCCTTTCTTATCTCCTTGTACAAAGCTCAGGTCCCAGTGTATCAAAGACCACCACCTAAAAATAGGTACAATGAAACTAATAGAACAGAAAGTGGGTAAGAACTAAGAACACCTAGGTACAATGGAAAATTTTCTGAATAGAACACCAGTTGCTTACGATCTTAGAACAAGAATCAACAAATGGGAACCTCATGAAATTGCAAAGCTTCTATAAGGCAAAGGACACACTCAAAAAGACAAAACGGCAACCAACATATCGGGAAATGATTTTTACCCATCCCACATCTGTTAGAGGGCTAGTATCCAATATATATAAGAACTCAAAAAGTTAGACTCCAGAGAATCAAATAATCCTATTAAAATGTTATACAGAGCTAAACAAAGAATTCCCAACTGAGAAATATCAAATGGCTGAGAAGCATCTAAAATATGCTCAACATTCCTGGTCATTGGGAAAATGCAATTAAAACAACCCTAAGATTCTAACTCACAGAAGTCAGAATGGCTAAGGTCAAAACCTCAGGTGGCAACAGAGGCTGTATAGGATGTGGAGGAAGAGGAACATTTTTTCCGCTGTTGGGAATCTAACTGGTACAACCATTCTAACTCAATCTGGTGGTTCCTCAGAAAATTGGACATAGTACTACCTGAGGACCCAGCCACACCACTCCTGTATATATACCCAAAATATGCTGCAACATCTAACATGGACACGGGTTCCACCATGTTCATAGCAACCTTATTTATAATAGCCAGAAGCTGAAAAGGACCCAGATGTCCTTCAACAGATGAATGAATACAAAATTGTGGTGCATTTACACAATGGAGTACTACTCACATACTAAGAACAATGACTTTGTGAAATTCCTAGGCAAGTGGATGAGACTTGAAGCTCTATTATCCTGAGTGAGGTAACCCAGTCACAAAAGAACACTCACGGTATGTACTCACTCATAATTAGATACTAGCCCCCAAAGCTCTGAATATACAAGAAATAATTCACAGAATTGTGAAGCTCAAAGAGAAGGAAGGCCAGAAAGTGGATGCTTCATTCCTTCTCAGAAGGGAGAACAAAACACTCATGGGAGAAAATAAAGAGACAAATAGAGGAGCAGGTATTAGAGAAAAGATCATTCAGAGAATGCTTCAATTATGGATCCACCCCATATGCAGCCACTAAATCCAAGCACTATTGCTAATGCCAAGTAGTGCTTACTGGCAGGAACCTGATATGGATGCCTCCTCAGAGGCTCTGCCAGAGTCACACTGATACAAAGGAGGATGCTTGCAGTTAACCATCAGGTTGAACACAGGACCACAATGAAGAAGCTAGAGAAAAGACTGGAGGAGCTAAAAGGGTCTGCAACAGCATGGAAAAAACAAAATGATCAACTAATTAAACCCACCACAGCTTCCAGGGACTAAAACACCAACCAATGGGTTTGCATAAACAGATCCATGGCCCCAGGTGCATATGCAGCAGAAGACAGCGTTTTCTGGCATCAGTAGGGGAGGACTTTGGTCCAGTGAAAGTTCGTTTTCTCAGTGTAGGAAAACAACCAGATGCTGAGGTGAGTGAGGGTGGCTGGGAAAGGGAGCACTTGGAGGGGCAGGGGAGATGGCATTGGGTTAAGGGGATAACATTTGAAATGTAAATAGAAAGATATCCAATAAAAAAAACTTTTCATGATCATAGGCATTTGAACTGGGATACAGTTAGGAATGAGGTGTTTAGTTCAATGTTGGCTCAAGCAGAGAGTGGTTTGTTATTTCATATTGGTATAGCACTTGCTGTTACCCCCTGAGGCATGGGAATATAATTTTCCAATAATGATGATAGAAGCATGTCTATTTAAATTTAGGTCTTTTGTTGTGTGCATATGTCTATGTGTGTGAATATGGGTGTGTGTGTGTGTGTGTGTGTGTGTGTGTGTGTGGTATTAGTTCATCCCAAGTAGGTGATAAAGCTGAGCTTCCTTATCCTGAATTAAGGACCCTTTCCCATCCTCTTTTAGAAACACCAGTCATAGTTTTCATCCATTTGCTTTTGTACAAGATTATTAGTCTGCTATGACCTCAGGTTTTGGGAAGAACCATTTTCACAATTAATAGGAACCTCTGTCAATATTTTCAAGCCTTTAGAAAAAAATAACAAAGATTTTTGTGATGCAAGGTGTGATTTTATGAATCTGAGCCAGGTGAAGATATTCTTCTGTATTTTTAAAGTAACAAAAGGAAAAAATGAAAACCAGAAATCTATACCATGATAGTTCTCACTAGCTGTTCTCTGAAACAATTTGGATAGAAATATTCTCCAGCAGAATTTCTTGAAAGAAGAACCTTGAGTCCCAATGTTTAAGGCAGAAAACGATGCAAAAAAGACCCATATAGATAAACCTGTGTTGAATATTTTACTAATTTAAAAATGTTTACGAGTACTGGAATTTTGGTGATGAGATGCATGCATTTGGATTGGGATACAGTTAGACATGAGAGGTTTGCTTTGATGTTAGCTCAAGCAGAGAGTTATTTGTTATAAATTGATTTTGAGTGATCAAATCCAAAATTTCTTAATCTTTATATGTTTTTAAGCTTTTTTATTATGTACTATTATATACACTCCTCACAATGTCTTTTAACTCAGCCTTGTGTATTCAATTTAAAACAAGTTTTAATCAACTAAATACTAACTTGAATTGCTTCACAACTCTTTACAACTTAGAAAATTTGTTAGAGTTGGAGATTATTCAAAAGAAAGGAAACAATTACAAGTCCAATTATAACAAACAATATAGGAAACTATTCATAAAACAGCAGAAGCAGTGATTTGATGCTAGCTTCATGTTTTCCATATTTGGAATTATTTTTTTCTGAACAAAAGCTGTCTGTTATTTTTATATCAATCTAAAATAACAGCAATACAACCAATCTCCTTCAATTTTCTCAGCTTCATTTTTATAGATGATGTTAGCCATGAAATCACGATTACTGTTTGAAATACAAATGAACTTCTTTGCAGTTCCTCCTGTGCCAGATGCTATTTTATCATTGTGAGAATGAGAGCACCTTCCTCATAATGTTCTCCAAAGTAGTGGTTTGTTCTCCATTCTTACTCTACTTGTTAATGTCCTAATGTGATCTCTTGGATGAAGAAAAGACTCCTGTGGGTAGGAGCAATATTTTGTTCATCTAACCTACACAGTAGCTACGCCAGGCCTCCCACAGAGAAGGATCATATCCCACACTAATAGAGTTCAGGAATAGAAATCCAATAGTGTTCATTAAAAAGTAAAGACAAATCTAGTCTGTGACTAAGAGAAATAATTATTTCTAAAAATATCACTGTCCTCCCACATTTTAATTTCCACACGAGGTTTTCTTTTTATTTTTAATGGAATGAGCACAGGCCTTGTCTTAATGTGTTTCCTAACTTTGAAGATCTTTATCCTGTCCTATTTAAAGCTCTACTTATGACATTTTTCTTATATTGTCATCTTTAAAATCTGGAAAACCAGTCTTTATTCTTGTATTTTCTTAGTGAACATATCCTATTCATTGGTTGGTAGACCATATTAAGTATGTGTCTTCAAAATGGTTAACCTCTGATCAAGTCAATTCAACAACATCACAAGGCTCTTTTAATTCATTATTCTAGATCCAAAATGTTGAGATACAATGTATTTGTTTAAGCAAAGCACACACAAGCTACCCATATACTGATACCTTGGATACCTTATGAATGCTAATAGTGAATGATACTGGCTTTGGACATAGCATAAACACTTTTTGGGGGAGAGAAATATATTATGAACATAGAAGATAATACACTACAATGAAAGCAAAGGAAGAATCAAAGTCCAGAGAGGAACTTGAGCCTTTAGATCGATATTCAAATAAATCTGAGCCTTACCATGAACACAATGTAACAAATAGCATTTAAATATTTAAGTAGGAATCTTATCATGCAGAGACCCTGAAACAAAAGTATACCTGGCCCACTGGGAAATCTAGGCAGTGGTGAAGGTGATGGTGGGAAATCAAACTGTATAGAAACTTATAGACCAAGATTAAGGCAGAGCTTTATTCTCAGGCTATTTAAAGATCTCATATGGCTAAAGGAGTCTTCTCAGTAGAAGCATGTGAGGTAAAAGAGATGAAAGCAGATGGCAGTGGTTCAGCAGAGAAATGCGCAGAAACAGCATGGATTAAATGACCCCAGAAGAACAACCCCCATTGCCATATGGACAATGGGGGGGGGGGACAGAGTTTGTGTCATGGCTTTCTGTAGGCTCTTTTACACTCAAATTTCTAACTACAGATAACGCATTTGCAAAATATCTCTGATCTATCAGTTACTTTCATGTGCCCCCTTTGCTCTCATGTTTGAGCTCTGGTTCTTTTACAATAAAAGATGGCTTGTTTCTATGTAACTCTTCAGGCAGAATGGGAAGGATGACTCATTAGTTATTTTGTTCTTTTTCCTTTTTTAAAATGTATCTATGTCTTTGATACAACATCATAAGCACACAATGTGCATGGTTTTCATAATTTAAAGTGTTTCTAAGAATTTATGCTAAAATTTTAATACTCAGTTTTTCCTTTGTACTTCGTCTTGGACCTATGTTCCTGCTAACACAGCCAGGAGATATCCTTGCTTGCTGTCACGCCTCCTGTCACTTTCTTCTCCAGCAGTGAGGATGAAGAACTGTTTTATTCTCCTCATAAGAATACTCTTGTGCACTGGTTTGCTTATTTTAATTTGATCCAACCCCATTTCAGTAGGCCTTATTGTACTCTTATCTATTCTTCATGGCTGCCATTTGTATCGCTGAAGCTTTAATGAAAGCCCATGTGTCCCAACTCTAGGAAAGGTGGGTAAAAACACAAACAGACTCAGATGGCCTTGCTAGATCTTCCGTTTGACCATTACCTATTAGGAAAGCAGGGGAACCACATGTAGTTATGTGGGTTGATGTAAAGTTGCAAGTGTCAACTGCAGAGAATTATTTCATAGCATAAACTAAAGAAATTATGTTTCAATAATTATTCTCTACGAACATTAACAAATAATGAGTTGGTGCTGAATACAGAGTATCACTTGATGGCTAGTTAGAAATTTAAAAACTGCATTTTTGCTGCTATGTTCCTTAGAGATATAGTGCCTGTTGACTGTATATCATTAACTGTATTAGGCAACAAGGTTATAAAAATGAATATGTTATAATTCTTTAACCAAAGTATGCCATTGGTTTCCTGGTGAAAAAAACACAAAAACAATTGAATGAATGGTGAGACTGTTGCAATACAGCCTCACATAGTACAGTGCTAACAATCTTTAGTAGGAAGAAGGAACCAATCCAGATTTAGTGGCTGCCAAATGGACACATACATCATTTGGGTCATGAAAGGTTCTTAGAACTATGTGTGTCTCTTGCCTGAGCAGATCTGTTAGAACTTGTACAGATCCTACCAAGCCTTGCCTTTGCCATACTGACCACTGATGGTATATATACTGAAGCTAAAACTGCCCTTGCTGGAAGTGGTTCTAGATCTATGCTCATCATGTATTTTATGAGGGCAGAAGATGTGTGGTTCTTATAGAGTAACAGGGGAAGAAGGGTCAATGTCAATGGTCAAAAACAGCAAAGTATGAAAGAAAAATATTTTTATGAGCAGAATTAGGGCAAGTTGGATATAATTATGTTCTTTCTCTGTTGATTAGCATACAAATCTACTATATACTCAGCAATAGTACAGCTGAACACCTCAGCAACTCAGTTTCTGACCTTTAATAATTAACATGGGAAATTAGAAAATTGTTTTACCTGACATAAATGTCATAAGAAGTAGAGGATAAAGCTCATTAATATATATTAAACATTACTGAGTGGATAAATTGGTGCAAATAAAATAGGGGAATAAAGTTGCCTTTTGAGTATGGGAAACAGAATTTTTATGAGTCTTATTTCAATTAGATAATAAATAACATGAAGATGATGTTTTCAAAATTATTAAATTAATTTCATTTGAATCATTTGTCAGTTTTATGTTCAGATTTATGCATTTTGTAGAGTTGTATCATAAAATAAAATAAATTTGAATATGGCAATGGAATTTCACAGTCAATTAAATAATTTAAAGATCATAGATTGGGAAAATGACAGTTTATTTTACCCTGTCATGCCAAATTTAGTGGCTGCCAAATGGACACATAAATCAAATTTGATATTACAAAGCTACACAATTTTACTGTATTTCGTTTGTATGGGAAATTTAGTATATTTAAATATTTATGGTAAGTTCATATCTGTTTTGTTTATTAGTTAATAATGTGTGCTTTATATCTGTGCTTTAATCTTAATTTATTCCAACCTAAAGTCTTTGGTTGATTGAGTCAAATCAACCAAAGCTGATTAGTTGAAAATTATTGGAAAATATCCAACTACTGAGGTGGTCCTATATCCTTATTTATTTTTTTATTCCTTATTCTGAATTGATTGACTCTCAGGATGTACCAAGCAACAAATCCATAAAGGTCAATCGGAGTATAGCTCAGTGCAGCACAATGTACTTACTGTGCCCTGAGCAACTGTCACATTGTGCACAGCTGATGGTGTTTGCTTAATTAGATGTTTAGATCAATAATGAACACAGAATTGACCTAAACAGGCATGGTTTTTGTTGACGTCTTTATTTTATACCAACCTTTCTTTAAATAATAAGAGAAAATCAATGAGCAAATGAAGATATCAATCTTTTTCTTCAAAGTCACAAGACAAATATTTTGTAAAAATTGTGTATAATCCTTTGGTATTGACTGGTTCATTTTAACATGCAATTAAATCTCTTAGTCTCTATTTCATCTTTACACATACACACACAAACTCACACAAATCATTCTGATATGTAAAGGAAAATTTAACCTACAAAGATTATTACTTTATATTTATATATATGTAGTACTTTATATATATATATACATTTAACAATATGAAATACATCTTCCTACAACTAAATGACTAAAGTGATTTAGTTAGTTTTGACCTTGGAGACCTATTTTCTTCAATGTCTCAAAACCTGAACCACATAATGATGACTGAACTTCAATAAAACTTTTTCTCATAAACTGTTTCATGATGTCATTATTGTCCAAATTTCAAGAGATTAAACAAAGAGATTAGAAAAATATAATTTAAACGATTGCCTGGAAATCTCTGATTATGATTCAACATGAATTTAAAAATTATAATGTTAATGACAATGCAACAAAAATAAGTTTTCTTACAGAAAAGTGAAATTTGAAAACGTTTCTAGAGGTAGCTGGAGGTATCCCAGAAATCCCACTCTGCTGGCTCAGCTCACTGGCTGGTTCGAGCCTGAGCTCTGCACTCTCTGTGGCAGGAGCGAGGAGCAGCCAAGAGGAGCAGCCAGCGAGGAGCCAGCTGTTCTCCTGCTGCAGCAAAATGGTGCAAGGCTTCCGCATGGTCCCAAGCAACTGGGTGTCGCCACAGCCAATTTTCCTGAACAACTATAGACAATCTTCTAGCTGATGTGCCCACTGGCATTTATTGTGGTGGGGCCAGCGTTGGGAGTGGAGATGCTCATAAATGGTGGTGAGCTACCCCCGCCCCTTCACCTTCACTTTTTTAAGCCATATGATGTCTACATGTTGCTTTTTTGAAGAGTAGATGTTTTCGCTCTCTCACATTTTTTATGACTTTAAAAATGTTTCTTTTCTTCCCATTTGGCAAATCCAACAACCATGTGGCTTAGAGGTTGCTGTGTGCGTGTGCCGCTCTGCTCCGGACTATATGGTGGTCAGCGTCAAGAATGTGTTGGATTTTTAAGAAATGTAAAACAAAAAACAGTACTGACAAAAATGTATAATTTTAAGCAAAAAATGTTTAAAATCTTTACATTTATCTTTGTTTTGCAAAATAAAGTCGTTTATTAAAAAAAAAAAGAAATGTAAAACAAGTTGCATTTATAGACTTGCTAGGAATTGAAACAGACAAAGCCAGCTCCCACCCAACCCAGCCCAACCCTGCCTTTTTTTTTCTTTTCTTTTCTTTTCTTTTCTTTTTTAAGTGTGGTCCTATATTTTCAAAGTAAAATTAGTTGTCTTTGACCAGGCACTTAAATATAATTTAATACTCATCTAAAATCTTTGTAGCTTCAGAGGAAGAAAGATTTGGTTGCATATCTTTACAATGCCTGGTTTCCCCCTTGCTCTAATTTGGTGACTTGAGTCGCTCAGGCTGGCATTCCTGTCCCTTGGGCTCATCAATGTGCTGAATCATCATTTGCTGGGACAGAGGCACTGCCTAGTAGGAGTGTGTCCATTAAAACAGAAAGGTAGTTTTAACAACAAATAGGCACACACAACACAGACTTGGTCTCTGCATGTGTGTGCAAGTGGAGGTGTGGGGAGGAGGGAAGGAACTCAGTCCTGTGAATGTGTTCTGTGACTAAGCAACATCCCTAGCCTTCAAAATAGAAATTTTGATGTCAGAAATCCCACATTTAAAGAAAGCCTTAATTATCAATGAGTTTATAGAGTAAAGTTAAAAAAAACAAACATGGACAGTACAAAATGGATCTGTAGTTTTCGTTTTTAAAGTAAGAATAGTTTGTAAATTTTGTCCTCCTTAAAGATATCAATATTCATGGCTAATGTCATCTCACATTCTGTTTAACAGTTGTTACTTTGGAGTTATATGGTATGTGTTTTAGGGCTTAGTTACTTCTCTAGAGTTCAAAAACTATATTATTAATGTATTATAAGAAATTACAGTACCACTCTGATTAGTCTGAATGGTTATAGGTATGGAATAAAGTTTGATTAATTTTTTTCCTCAAAAAAAGCACATTTTTATAAATCTGAGTTAGAGAAACTCTGAACTGAAGTTTTTGTTAGGGCAAAGGCAGATAAATTTGGCTTCATTAGCATCATAGTTTAGTGTATTTAGTTTTCTTCCTTAGCCAGTTGTGGTAGTTTGAATAGGAATGACTCCCATAGACTAATGTGTTTACATACTTGGCCGGGAGAAGTAGCATTTCTAGGGGATATAACCTTATTGGGGTAGGCATGGTCTTGGAGAAGGCAGTGTATCACTGTGTGAAGTGGGCTTTAAGATCTTATGTGCTCAAGATATGCCCAGGGTGACACAGGCTGCCTGGGATCAAAACTTAGAAATCTCAGTTCTTTCTGCAGCATTACCATGTCTGTCTGGAAGCTGCCATGTTTCCCACCATGACAGTAATGGACTAAACCATTAAATACTTTCCCAGTTAAATGTTTTTCTTTGTAATAATTGCTCTGGTCATGGTGTCTCTTCACAGCAATAGAATCCTAACTAAGACAGCAGTGAATGCAAGGTATGTAGAGAAAGAGAGGGTGCCTTAAAATAATACTTGCAGAAGGTGGGGCGATGGCTCAGCAGGTAAAGAGAAGCTTGTATTAGACTGATAACTTGGGATGACAATGTTAATATAAAACCATAGAATTAGCAGGTCGCAGGCAAAACCAAGAATCTTAGGGATTGCTGGCCAGCCATCCTAGTAAAATATTTAGTAAGCTCCATGTTCAGTGAAACACTTCATCTCTAAAAAGAAGGTGGAGAGTAGTGGAGGCAAAGACTACATATGTAGGAACACACACATTTACACATACAGCCAAGTATATGTGCATATACATGTGTTCAACACATACAAATAAACTAAATAACCTTTCGTGTTTATTATTTCATAATGAATATGTAGTGTTAATATTGCTAAAATAGGTTTTATGGTCATTACAGGAATATAGTCTTATCTGGCAGAAATTAATATAATTTAGCTTAATGTAATAGTATTCATTAATATAAGAGAGCCTATACTATTTTAAACATTGATCTGAGAAAATATTGTATTTTAAACACAGTATGTCAGAGTATTTGCGAGTATATGTATAAACATATATTGATGTATAGTTTATGAGAATTAACTTCTGTAATATTTAAATTTTCTGTTTCATCATTGTAGTCTTGGGAGATAATATTTAAAAATTAAAACAAAACACTAGGAGATGTAGGACATTTTATTTCTTAAAAATGAAGAAAACAATCGGCTTTGAGTAGAGTTAGCTTTAAAAATTTATTTGAGAACTTCAGTGGGAATTCATATATTATTTTACAAAATATTTGTGAAGTTATTTTTGAGCATTTAGATTCTTTGTTTTCAATTTTATTGGATATTCTTTGTATTTACATTTCAAATGTTGCACTCTCCCCCCCCCACTCTTCTCCCTCCTCCCCCTCAACTTGCTTCCATGTAGCTGCTCCATCTCCCAATCATCCTCTCTACCTCAGTGCCTTAGCTATTGATGATGTTCTTCCCATGAAGGTGCAAACCCTGCAGCTCTTCAGTCCTTTCTCTAGCTTTTTCATTGGGGTCCCCATGTTCAGTCTGATGTTCAGCTGCAAGTATTCTCATTTGTACCTATATGACTCTGGGAGAGTCTCTGAGGAGACATCTATGTTTGGTTCCTGCCAATAAATACTTCTTGGCATCAGCAATAGTGCTTGGATTTGATGGCTGCATATGGGATGGTTCTCTAGGTGAGGCTGTCTTGGTAGATCTTTCTTCGGTCCCTGCTCCTCTATTTGGCCTTGTATTTCTTCCCCTGTTTTGTTCTCCCTTCTAAGAAGGGCTGAGGAATCCACATTCTGGTCTTCCTTCTTTTTGAGATTCATAAGTTCTGTGGATGGTTTCTTTGGTATTCCCAGATTTTTTTTTTTCTTTGAGGATGGGGGGGGGGTGGCTATTAACTGCTTATATGTGAGCGCAGAGTATTTAAATTCTTATCTAACCATTTTAAGTAGTTTGAATGAGAATGGCTCCTTCTTTCTTTGTCCTGAAGTCTTAGTTACTTCTCTGTTGTTATGAATAAAACCATGTTGTTCTTGGGTCCTGTATTTGAACACTTGGTCCTCAGTTGGTGAAACTTTATGGAAAAGGTTAAATTTTTGAAGGTAATGTGTTACTGGGGGCAAGAATTTGATTCAAAAGACCATGACAGTCTCAGGTTTTTTTTTTGTTCTCCTGCCTCCTACTTATAGATAAGGATGTACTTATAACTATTACTCTAGTACTGTGTCTGCCTTCTTGCCTACCACCATGATCCCTAACATGATAGTCAGATACTCTTACCCTCAGCAAGCATTAGCCACCATGGTGGTTTAGAAATGCTTGGCCCTGGCCAGGTACCATTAAGAGGAGTGGCCTTGTTGAAGTAGGCATGGCCTTGTTGGAGGGAGTATGTCACTATAAGCTTTGAGATGCTCCTTTCTAGCAATGTGTGAGCTACTCTTCTCCTGTCTGCCTTTGGATCAAGATGAAGAACTTTTAGCTCCTCCAGCCCCATGCCTGCCTGGATGCTGCCATGCTCCCACTTTGATGATAATGGACTGAACCTCTAAACCTCTTAGCCAGCTACAATGAAACATTGTCCTTTATAAGAGTTGCCATGGTCATGGTGTCTGCTCACAGCAATGGAAACCCTAACTGAGAAAAAAAGTTAGAACAAGGAATGGGGATGGGTATTGCTGTGATAGGCTTGAACATGCTTTTGTTTGGAAGAATGTAGATTTTGGGACTCTAGATTTGGAAAACAATGGAATGCTTGAAGTGGAGTTTCATGGGCTATCCTAGCAAAAATATGGATGGCTATGTTGCTGAGAGTGCTTTAACTATGAAAGCCTGGCTCTAGATGTTTCAGAGGAAAAGATTTTTAGTATGAGGCTGAGAGACTGTTGTGATATTTTGATGAAGAATGGACTTGCTTTTTGTCCTTGTCTGAAGAATCTGCCTGAGGCTAAGATGAAGAGAGTCAAATTAATTGCATTGACAAAGGAGGTCTCAAAACAATCCAGTTTAGACTCTGTGCTGTGGCTTACTCTCATAAAGGACATTTTGATGAAGTGCCACAAGTATAAAAAGAAAATAAAATATAAAATATGTGGGTTAATTAATAAAAGGGTACCAGGAAGTACAATGGAGCTAAATACCAAGTTCAAGGAGATAAACAGATTAAGGGAGTGGTAACCTTGGAGCTAGATCCCAATCATCTAACCTTATTTTTGTCACCTTTCTATTTGAACAAGGAACAGTTATAGCATTATTACTTGCTTATGATTTTCATTTGGAATGCTAATATGAAATGAACTACACTCCAGAAATGGAGAACACCCTTGTGATCCTGATCTTGAGAATAGAAGTCAGTCTTCTGATCCAGATCATGAGTAATAGTGGCCATGAAAAGTGGGCCATACCTTCTCCCAGAGGCCTATATAAGGACATGTGAGACAGAAGGTCCTCCATTTCTGACTGCTTGCACTTCCTTGTAAGCACATCTGTTGGAACCTACTTCTTCAGGATCCTAGTTTTTACAGAAGACCAGCTGAAACTCCTAGCCTTATGGAACTGAGCAGCTACTAGATTTTTGAATTTCTCATTCAGTGCTTCCCATTGTTGGGTTAGTTGGACTGCAGACTGTAAGTCATTCTGATAATTTCCTTTAATATAGAAAGACACTCCATAATTTCCATGATTCTTGAAAACCCTGACTAATGCAGCTCCCAATTCAATGTTTTATTTTATAAGTAGCCTTGGTCATGGTATTCGTTACTGACAATACAAAAGTGACTAAGACAACATTAAATATTTAACTCATATATCTGAAGTGCTATGTGTTAAGTAATAAAAATTAATACAATCAGTAAAACTGCAATACTTATAATTAGGAAGGAAATGAACACAAATGCAGGTCCTTAACTCACATTTTTAGAAATGTAATTTCTCTCCAGTGTGATTAAGCTTATTGGGCACAGGGATGGTGAGGGTAAAAAATTAAAATGACCCAGGCTTACACTTTCATCATGGAGTTAAGAACCACTTTTTTGCTTCTATTCAAGGAATGTGACAATATTGGCAAGAAAGATGTTCCATGGTTAGGCAACAATATAAAGCAATAACAGAGAGCTAACCTGATGAGGTTATCTGAATGAAAAATGGTCCCCTTAGACTCATATGTAACCAAGGGCTTTTCGCCCCAGTTCCCAAAATAACTACTCTGAGACTTAATTACATATGAATAAATACTGAGGCCATACACTTGGCCTTGTTCCCAGACTAGCTCATAATGTAATTAACCCATTTATTCTACTCTATGAGTGTCACATGGCTGGTTACCTCTTTCCAGTTTCATGCATCTGTCTCCTCAGAGTTAAGCCTGAATTTTTCCCTTGACTAACTCTATCCCAGAGTCCTCTCTCCCTACTGGATCTCCACCTCCTATTTCCTGCCTCACCTCATTGTTATTGACAGATGCTTCTTCCACCCCACACAAGACATTGTCTCTACAGACTCATATATATTGGAATGCTTGGTCTCCAGTTTGGTTCTGTTCGGAAGGATTAGGAAGTATGGCCTTGTTTGAGGAGGCATGCCCCTGGAAGCAAGTTCTAGGACTCAAAGACTCGTTGCATTGCTAACATCTCCCTCTCTCTCTCTGAATCATGGCTGTGGATCAAGATCATGGACTCTAATCCTCTGCAGCCATGAGCCAAATTAAACACTTAAAAAGCATACATCATCATCATTATGTTGTGTTATTATAACAATAGAGAAGTAACTAAGACACTAAGGCAATGGAAAGGAAGAAGGGGTCTTAGGTAATGAATGTATATGATTAGAACCACTAAAATATACTGTTTTAAGGATATCATGTCTAGGGCTGAAGAGATGGCTCAGTGGTTAAGAGCACTGACTGCTCTTCCAGAGGTCCTTAGTTCAAATCCAAGCAACCACATGGTGTCTCACAATCATCTTTCATGAGATCTCATGCCCTCTTCTGTTGTGTCTAAAGACAGCTACACTGTATATGATAAATAAATAAATCTAAGAAAAAAACATATGACATAAATACATAGTGTACCATGAGATATAATGTTCAAAAAACTCATCTCATTGAGGAGAACATTTTGGGAATGCATGAGTAATATTTCCACTAAAATTTGTATTCTAAAAGAAAAGAACATTATGTCTAAAATAAAAACCGTTTGAAAATATGATATGGTTATATTATTTAAGCACACCAAGGTTTTTTAAAAATAAACACATTAAAAGTTATGAAATCTGATTTCAAATTTTCTTCATGTATTTTCTAACTTCCACCTGTCATTCCCTGCCCCAAAACAAAAACAAAAACATATTACCGAATTCTGTTGTGCCTCAGTTTAAAGATCATCTCCACGACATCTTTGCTCATTTTGACTACATGACAGAACTAGAAACTTGAGTCAGTTCTGTTATTTTCCCTCTTTACCCCATGTGTTCCATACTTTAATGAAAAAAAAATTCACATGTCTACCAAAGTCAGCCCTCCTCCACTGAGGCTGCAAAACCACTGGAGCTCATGTAGCCTTTAAATATTTCTTAAAACCCTTTCTAATAAATTTCACTTCTTCATTTCAAAAACCATTTTACCCATTCGACAATCTGCCTCCAGGCTACTAGGGAAAATAAATTCAAACCCAGGAGCCATGGTTGAAACATTCTGTTATGAAACTTACAGACTTCCCACCTACAAACTTTCCTGTGCCCACATGTTCTGCTTATGTTTCTCTCTGTCCACAGTTGTCCTTTATTTGGGACCTGAAAAGCAGTCTTTCAGATCTTTCTCATCTGTTGTTCTCTTGAACCTATGGAATATAAACCTATGTAATATAAACCAGTGCCGATTCTTGCTTTTGAAACCATGCATGATACACAGGAGGATTTACCACAAGCCTGTATCATATACTGTAGAGTTCCCAAAGTGAGATTAGGAATGACTTTACCATAAAGAAACTGTGTTTGCACAGTTAGATGGTTAACCTGACTGTATCAGTACACAATGTTTGCATTTATTAAAATATCACATAAATAGAGTCAGTAAGTACAATGTGTGCACTCTTTTATATCAATAAAAATCAACTCAAATTTAAAAAATAACTTTACCAGTTAATTTTGAAATGATTGGTAGTGTGCTTTTTCCTGTTTGTCTGTTTTTTAAATCACATTCTTTCATAAAACTCTCTAAAATATGTTGCTTCTGAAGTTACTTCAGATAAAGGAATAAGCATTTTATTATTTTAATAAATATATATGTCAATATTTTACATCTGTCTTAGTCAGGGTTTTCATTGCTGTGAACAGATAACGTGACCAAGGCAACTCTTTTAAGGACAACATTTAATTTGGTCTGGCCTGCAGGTTCAGAGGTTCAGTCTATTATCATCAAGGTCATAGCATGGCAGCATCCAGGCAGGCATGGTACAAGCAGCGCTGAGAGTTCAGCATCTTTATCTGAAGGCTGCTAGTAGAAGACTGGCCACCAGGCAGCTAGGGCTAGAGTATTAAAGCCCATACTCACATTGACACATCTACTCCAACAAAGCCACACCTCCAAATAGTGCCACTCCCTGAGCCAAGCATATTCAAACTATGACAACATCCTTTCTTTATATCTTACCTTTTTCAAATCTCAGCTCACACTTCTCCCTGCCTCCATCTGCATCCTTCCTTAGCACTGTGTTCTCTTCTTCTCTGTAAGTACTTTTCTCTCTGGCCCCTCCTTACCACTCCTTTGGGCTTTCTTGTCTTGGTTTTATACATCAACCTTGTGTGATATCCACTGACCTCATGACTTCTGTTGACAATTTTGTTGCGTTCAGTTCTTTCACACCACCCCATATCTTTCTCCAAGCACTTAGGTAATTTGCGGAATGCTTAGAAGATATCTACCCTGAGTACTTTATCTCCACTGAAACTTAAACATGCCAAGGGCACCCTTCTCCCTTTGTGATTGATATCATTTGGCAGACAGTTATTAAAGATGAAAATCAAGTCCTATTCTTAAGCTTCCTTTCCTTCTACTTCCCTGAATCCATCCATCAACTACCCCCTTTCTGTACTCTATAATGAACATTTCTTAATAGTTTATTTTTAACCAGAAGTCTCACAGAAATAATGCATGAAATAACCATCATTTTTTAAGAAGCTATAAAATTCCTTCAATTATTTAACCTTTTGTGTAGTTTGAACATCATATATATTTCATAGGTCCTTGTGTTAAAGTGTTGGCGCGCAGAATGGCACATGAGGAAACGCTATGGATCTTTACTTTGTAAAGTGCAATGGGAGATCAATGGAATGTGCCCTTTAAGGGGTTATTGCACTCCCATATCTTCCTGCCTCTCTGTAGCTCGTTCTCCCTCACCCTCCCAGTGTAACATGCTCCCCGGCCTAGAGACTCAAAGCCTTGGTTCTGCACATTCTTTAACTCTAGATTCCAGAACCTCAGCCGAAAGAAATATTTTTGTTTACATGTTTAAGTCCTCAGTTATTTTGTTTTAGAGGTTGAATCTGACTCATAGTACGGCATAATTCTTAAGGCACGTCTAAGCTCAATGGGCCTTCACAAGTTTGCATATTTGATATTCTTTCCTGACTTTTCTAAGCCTCTCATATCTACATGGTGAGGTGTGGCCATACCCATTCAGAACGGCTTTGATGGTCTCAGCTAGATGACACAGACAAGGGGGACTGCTGATTTGTCACACGCTGTCAAGTGAGTGAAAGTGGGAGAAAGTTATAATTCTTGAATTATTACCACCTAGAGTTCAGAGATGCCAAACTGTATATAAAGGAGAGGAAGCTGAGGACCTATTCGTTGTCTTTGTCCTTCCTTCTCTTTTTTTCCCTTGCTCTGTGGTCATACTGTTTATATGATAGACATAAATTACCTTCTCTCCCTGAGATGTTAGATTTCTCTTTGGTGTTGAATTATTTTCTCTATCAATGATGCTCTGTTATATAACGGTACTGTTTTAAAATTAACAAGGTGCTATTTTCAAAGTGTGATTAATTCTAATACTTTATATGTAGGTTTCAACATGTGCATATTAAAGAAATAAAAAACACATTATTTTCCCAGATCGTGAGCACATAAATATAAAGAAATATGAGATTAAACTAATTTTCTGTGAAATATAGTATAGAATTTACATCAGTTGAAATGTGTTGAAAGCACACAGATTATTGAAATTGAAGTTATTTCAAGCTTGAGTCAAATGAATTGAATGATTCTTAATTATACTGCCTGAAAATGCATAGTATTAAAATGGTCAAATATTAATAGAAACTCACATGAGAAGAAAACGCAAGTGAGGAAAATTATTACCAGTGATGATATTTATTTTTTCACTGAAGAAAATTATTTTACAAGAAGAAACATTACAGTCAATATTTCAAAGAGTCACATAAATGTTTTAGTGTAATATTTTACAACTTTTCTTCCAAAATCAAAAACTCCCTTTAAAAAATATTAAATATTCATTATTTTCTGCTTTATTGGTAATATATATATATATATATATATATATATATATATATATATATATATGGCATGATACTGTTAGAAAATTGTCATTTTTCATTTTTTAATAGCATGTCCATTTCTGCTCCTGTAAAATAGTACTTATCTCAAAACTGATGTAATATTGTATAGTATCATATTTGTTTGAAAATACTTTTAATGTTGAATATAGTAAATTCCCACTGTCTTCAAAATAACTTTTCAAGAAGCCTACATTATAAGAACAAAGGTCCATGCCTAAACTATTAGACAGTTTTGTCTTAATTTCAGATATTAAATAGTTTCCAAATAGTGAATGTTAATAGATACTTATTTGGATTCTTGGTTGATACATGGCCAAACAAAAATCAGTCCTGAAAAAGGAACACTTGTGGATGCATTCCCTGTGGTTCAGGAATGCAGGATCAATGATCAATATGTGACATAAATAAAACACATGTAGTTTTACTAATTACATATTATACCCAGAAGGTCTTCTGTCTTCAAAGGTAGTAATATGTTTCTTCAGATAACATTTGTTAACTTGTACTTGCATCATACATTTTTGTATAAGATTGCCTGTCTGTAGCTTAATAAAACACTCACATCCAAAGCAACTTAAAGAGGAAAGGTTTTATTTAGCTTCTTAGGTTGTTATCCATCATTGTGGGAAGTCAAGGCAGGAATTCAAAGCAGGAACTCAGAGCCACAAACTTAAATAGACCATGGAGGAACAGTGCTTACTGACATGCACCCCATGACTTTCTCAGCTTGCTTATTTAATACCACATGCCCAGAGCGAAACCATCCACAGTGGGCTGGCACCTCTCAGATCAACCATCAGTAAGGAAAATACCGGAGAAACAAGCCCACAGGACAATGTAATGGACGCTTTCCTCGAGTGAGGTTCTCTCTTTCCAGGTGACCCTGCTTTGTGTTAGGTTAAAAAAAAAAAAAAACAAAAAAACTAAGCAGCTCACCATTGGATTAAATAATATATTTACTCTCCTTTTGATACATTTTTTTTGACATTTATAAATCCAGAACTCTGAATAGCACTGGTGTACTTTTGGTATTGAAAGTTCAATAGCACCACTTTGTCTGAGCCATTACAAACTCTTAGATTACCGGAATTTCCCGATTGTTTACATTCTGTTGCTTACACATATTTTTAAAATAATTTTATTTACATTTGTGACAAAACTACTGGGTGCTCTGTTCTGGAGCTTCCTTAAAAAAATTGGCTCTAGACTTAATTTTAATAAGAAATAGTAAATTATATATAATGAAGTAATATGTATTAAATCAATATATATTTTCTTTTACTGTTTATGAACTAACATTATGTTTTAATGAACTATTTGTTAGACACCTGACTATAAGTATTTCTTCCCAGAAAAATTTTCCCTGTTAGCAACTTATTTAAATTTTCAAATTACAATGGAAAAATTAAGAGACACATGATTTTGAAAACTATTTAAAGAGAAACATCTGTATGTTTCTCATGTAAACATCTGTTTTGTACCAATTCTAGTGTTACCATAGTATCAAATGAAAGGCAATAGGTAGGTCAAACATACTCCATGTAGTGATTGCACAGTACTGTTGTGGCATAATTTGATAGAATGCCAGTCAAAGCACTGATTGTCAGTGTAGGTCCATGTAGTAGCTAAGAACATATAATAAATAGATCAGTTACTGGTATCTATCATATCTCTTTTACAGTTATGAAACTATGGTGTAAGATCCCAGTAGATGCATATATACTCAAGTTTTTGTGGAAATTATTTTAAATTTAAATGATATCATATATAATATTTATGTAAAATAACCTCAGGAATATTAAATACAAAGCTCAGATAGCCAGCAGTTGATTGGTATCCTTTAGAGAACAGGCCTGGTACTATGAAGCCTTCCTACTTTTCAGAGAAATCACCAAGGTTCCCTGAATTCACATATTGAGTTTATTTTGTCCATCACAATCTATTTGAATCTGGGTAGCTTATACAGAACAACGTGATAGAGAAATGATCTCATAGTGAACCAGAAATAGGAGAGACTCATAGCTTGGGTGATTAATTTCTTTTTATATCAATCTGCTCTCAAAAAAGCCAACTTATACCCCATAAAGACGACTTTTATCCCTACCAATGGTGATGTTTATAAGGACTTCATATTCTCATCTGATACCTCAACTCTTAAAAGACCTGTCACAACTCCAAAAAATAATTGTAACCCATTCCTGGTACTAGGTGTCTTACTTGATAGCATCTAATTTCTATTTTGGCAGCACCATTTAAATTTGTAAAATTTTCTCCCTACTAATTTTAGAAAGCTTTATAATGCATTAGTAGTTTTCCTGCCTTTAGCCTTTTGTCACTGTCCTGAGAGATGGCAAAATGCCATTGTCCAGTGTTAGCATTATGAATTAAAGGAAACTCACACAATATCTGGAGCCATTGATGAAGGAAGAGGATGTCCCCTAATTCCTTAGCACAGAAACCCATGGCACTAACATGGCACCAACTTTGACTTCTAGATGGAGCACTACATCTACAAAATAAAAATCATGTCATCTAGAGTGCAAATCTGAAGAGAATAAGGGAGAAGATATTATTCAAGGTCAAGCCATTCTTGCTGTTGAGAACCCTGCTAATCTCCACAAACACTGGTCTCGGAGACCTGTGCTGAGGGGTCCAACTTTAATTACTGGCAGCTTCCTGACTAGGACCTTCATTAGCCAAATGCAAGCATAAAGCCACAGCTTCTAGTGTTGACTGATCCTAGGCCTGAACACAACTCTGTCACACAGGCCTCTAATGTCAACCTGCCCAACATTTCTATGTATACCAGACTCTCCTTTGTGTCTGTCATGTGGCATCCCAGAGAACACCAAGGAAGATCATGCAGTGGATCCAAGGTGGTGGTTGTTGGCCCATGTAATTCTCATCTACGACATGATTTCTCATGAGTACCCAGGAGATATGCCTCATCTCTACTACTAAAGATATCTGGAAGAGACTGAGAAGGAAAGCAAGATGCTGCTGAGAATATTGTATCCAAGGATGGATATCAAGGTGAACAGACTGCATTGGTTCCTATGGTCAGTGATGCTCAGCCAGAGGCAGCAAACTAGTCTGAGTGTGGGCACATGCCCTCCATACCTACTCAACAGTTTGCACTGAACACAGGAGTGACCAGCCAGGCACTGAGGACTGGACAGAAAGTCCTGCTGCACAGACCACTCAGTGGGTTTCAACTACCTGTGAGTGGTCCTGAATGCTCTGAAACTCAAGTAAAGAAAAATAATGTAGAAGGAAAACAGAGATTTTAGAAGAGAGGAGATAAAAAGCCTTTAGAATTACCTTATTCTACCCTTCCATCCTCTGCATCCTCAATCCTCCAACTTTGAATTTCATTTGTATCCCTTTATAACAACACTATATCCTAATACCATCTCCACACTGGTCCCTTATGGTCCAACTAACTTCTATAGATATTCTAAATGAAACGCGTATCTAAAGCCTAAAAGAAAACATCCATATATAGGAGGAAACAAACAGTGTTTGTCTTGGAATCTGAGTTACCTCACTTAGGATGATTTTTTTTCCCTAGCTCCATTTACCTGCAAATTCCATTTTTATCAACAGGGAAATAACGTTTCACGGTGCAAATGTATCAAATTTGCATTATCTATTCATCAGTTGATGGGCATTTAGGCTGTTTCCATTTTCTGGCTATTATGAATAGGGCAGTAATGGATTTGAAGAGCACGAGTCTCTGTAGTAATTTATCTCTCAGTATACGTGGAAGAGTAGTGTAGCTGGATCTTGCAGCAGAACAGTTTTCAGCCTTTCGAAGACCCTTCACACTGACTTCACACCATTCTGTACTCTCACCAGCAATGGACAAGGGCTGTCACTTTGTCATTTGTTTTATTGGACTTGATTTTTCTGACCGGGATAAGATGAAATCTCAAAGGAGTTTTAATTTTCATTTCCATGATGACTAAGGGGGTTGAATGTGTTTTGAGGTGTTTCTTAGTGTTTGTGCTTCCTATTTTGAGAACTCACTGTTTAGTTTTCTATTCTACATTTAGTTGGGTTATTGGTTTCTTGATATTCATTTTTGACTTCTTTATATTTTCCAGACATTAACCCTCTTTCAGATATGAAATCAGTAAAAATTTTTCTCTGTTCTGGAGGCTGACTCCTTGACTGATAGTGTACTTCACTGTTCATAAGCTTTACATTCTTATCTTTATGAAAATATACTTATTAATTGTTGGTTATGTACACCATCCATATATATATATATAATAGTACCTATAGTTACATATATGATGTATAATACCTCCATTATTATGGTCCTGTCCAAAAGTCCATTTTTGTGTCAATGAATTTCATCCTACTCCATAGGTTCCCTTACATCTTATTCAGGCATCTGGTCTTATTTAGAAGTTCCTGGTCCATTTGGGGCTGAACATTATGCAGAGTAATACATGTAGATCTAAATTATTCTCTTACATGTAGCTATCCATATAAATCACTACCCTCCAAACTGCAGACTATTGCTAATGTTATTGATTACCATCCCCAACCCTACTGATGTTTCATCAAACAGAGAAATTGAATCGGTGTTCAACCTCCACCCTTACTGACTACCGTTGAGTGTTTAAAGGTAACATGTATATTCCTAAAAAAAAATGCTATAGCAATGATAATACTGACCAGGCTATAAACATACCTACAAGTATAATTGTGGCACAAATACTACAGAAATTACCAACCACTTTTTATTGTATATAAGACCAAGAATATGATTGTGTGTGTGTTTGTGTGTGTGTGTGTGTGTGTGTGTGTGTGAGTGTACACATGCATGCGCATGCATGTTATACTTATAAATCAATGACTCACTCAATATCACATCAGAAAAGCTTCTTTTTCAGCAGATGATAATTTATATAGAAACCCACAAATGAGTGGAAGACATTGGAGTACTCACTGCTAAATGAAATGTCTTTACTATATATATACTTCTACCCTGAAGGCTTAGGGATGCGGGTGGAATAAGAGGCAGACTTATTGTAAGCACCAGAGGTTGTGCAAGACTCACCAAAAACAACAGTGTCAACGTGTACAAGCACTCACAGATACTGTGGCTGTGTGTGGGGAAACTTAACACCAGCTCACGGCAGACAAATTCCCAACATGGAAAGGAGGAAGTGAGAACAAAATGTCATCCCTAAACAAGAAGTTATTTTAATTAATAGTTGTTGGGAGAGAGAAAATCAGTTTTCTTCAATGGAGTGAGACTGGGCATATCAACGACACTCCAGGGTTGACCCCATTCTCAGGAACAGTTGGCCAACACAAAGTCTTCCTCTGTGCTTTTTGTGTGTCTGTTTCCTTTTGAGATTTAAGACAGAGAAATGAATGAAGCTGTGTGGATCAGGAATGAGGACAAGTAGTAAGATTTAGGGGGAGGAAAAAGAATAGGATCAAAATACATTCCATGACAATTTCAGATATAAACAAAAGTAAGATCAGCAAACATCAGCCACTTTACATCACCGTGGGGGAGCAAATTACTTTATAGTCTCACAGCCCACACTCAAACGAGAGCAGATATGAAACCTCAAAAATATAGTACACTGCTTACTTGTTAATATATCTGATATAATTCCAACCTAAACTCATTACAATGTCACATTGGGCTAATTACTAATCTTCATGCAATCTAGGTTTTTGGAAGTAAGTTCTTGAGTCTCTTGATTTTATTATTTTTCAGAGAGAAACATTATGGGTATCTTCCAGCCATTTGTGAGTGAGGCTAAAACATACCATTCACTATATCATTCCAAGACCAGCTTTTTTTTGAAAACTATTTAAATTCTATAAGAAAATGTTGATATTAACTTGTCAATAAGCAATCTAATCTAGCACTTTCCTCTCAATGGTGTCCTGGGTAATACCATGATATGACATCATGAATACACGCTGAAAGCTTTGGCTACAACTCCCCGGTACTTACTTTCATTTCTGAGACTTACATGGAATTTAAGTTTGAGATATATATTTACTTATGTATTTTTAATATAACTTGCTGCTGGGTGTCAGTCTACAATCATATTTGTAGTACTGTGGAAAATAAAACACTGCTTTGTTTTGTTGGTTTGTCCCCAACTCTCTTTTTAAATTTAATTTAAAATGTCTGTGACTTATTCACTCTACATTCAGCTCACTGCCCCGCTTCCCACAATCATTTTTCCATGTCCCCTTCCCTTCTCTGAACGTGTGGAGGCTCCCCTGGGTATCATCACCCTCACACTGCTGTTCAAGCCTCTGAGAGGCTAGGTGCTTCCTCTCCCACTGAGGCCAGACAAGGCTGCCCAGTTAGATGAGAGCATCATCCCGTGTTCAGTCAAAAGCTTTTGTGATAACCCAGGAAGGTCAAGCTGTACATCTGTTACAGAAGAACAGGGAGGCTTAGGTCCAGCCTGTGTATGATCTTTGGTTGATGGGTCAGACTCTGAAATCCCCGAGGTTCCACATTAGTTGTCCCCTTTCTCTTTTATCAGAATCCTTAACATTAGAGAACCATGCGAATTCCAAGTTGTTTGAACTCATCAGAAAAGAGAGGGAGAGGGAAGAGATGGGAAGCGTTAACGACTATGTGTCCCAGTTCCTTCTCTCAGGCTTCCACCATTTATTTTTGGAACAGTTTTTAAAAAGCCATAATCCTTGTGGTTGCCCACTGGGCCCTTCAGGTACCTCAACTGTGACCTCCTCTGGCTCCCTCTGTCTTAAACAGCATAATTATAAGTATGTACCTATTATTCTTGGGCTTCCACATGTCTTTGCTAAAAGGTGGCTTCCTTAGCGATATCTCTACTTATTGTCTCATTGGCAGCTACTCCTGCCTCTCTTGAGACTGATGATCTGTGAACAAAACACGCACACTTATATTTAATTGCAAGTTTCTGTTCTGCTAAAATTAAATACTGAAAGGGTAGTGTCTTCTCTTATATACAGATCTGATCTGCCATCCAATGGAGAGTGAGTGAGAGAGTAGGGAGAAAGAAGTGGGGGAGGGGAGATCAGACACTGTTCCTATTTTGGTAGAGACATTTTTCAGTGGAAGAACAATTTCTAAGGGATAGATTATTGGCCTTATCCCAAGGTCAGTAAACTAGATAATTTTATTTATTAGCTATATGATGTCTAGTTTGATGTGTTTTACTTCTTAGCCTCAATTGCGTAGCCTATAAATGGAAAAAAACAATGTAGTGAGATCTGCGTTAGTTGAGTTTACATGTTTAGCAATGTTGTCTTTCCTAATGCCTTTATTTTCACAGTTAAAACACCATACCTCTTTTATTTTCCCGTTTGCTTACCAGACTGCATAGAGTTCTATAAGGAAAAAACAAATCTACTTTCCTCTTTCAATATAAATGTCAGGTTGGGTGTAAAAACTTGCTTAGTAAATATGGTGTATGATGAGTAAGCAAACGAAAGCTCTGGAGTTTTCTGACCCAGTGAGATAAACCTTCATACACAATCATTTACAGTGTTACCAGGTCTAAACCATACCTTCATTATTAAGTACACTCTCCAGGCCTCTTTAGGTCGCCACAGTGGAAATGGCTGCCTTCTAGATTTATTCCCTCAGCTACAAATGTGAAATGATACAGTTCTCATGATTTTCCTAACAGGTCTCTAAGCTGGCTGGTGTCTTGGTCAAGCAGGGTGTCAAGAAAGGTGATACTGTGGTCATCTACATGCCCATGATCCCACAAGCAATATATACCATGCTGGCATGTGCAAGGATAGGAGCAATCCACAGCCTTATCTTTGGAGGATTCGCATCAAAAGAATTAAGTACACGCATTGATCATGCGAAGGTAAGTGCATTCTTCAGGATCAAGTCACTCGGCTGCCCACACCATACCGCTAATCTGTGGAGGACTTATGTGAGCATTGTTTTACTATTTGTTCTTAACTTTAAAATGGAAAAGTCAAACTAAGTCTCTCTCTCTCTCTCTCTCCCTCTCTCTCTCTCTCTCTTTTCTTCCTTCTTTTTATCATTCTTTCTTACTTTCTCTTTGCTTCCTTCCTTCCTCCCTCTTTCCCTTTCTTTCTTTTCTATTTTCTTTCTTCCTTTCTGTTTGCTCTTTCTTCTTCTTTCCTCTTTTGTATTTATCTTCTCATCATACATTAATTCTGGAGTTAGTGCCATGTCAAACACATCCTGCTAGGGGCTTTGAGGAATATAAAATAGATGAACCATGTGCCTCTGTGTTATCTTATTATGTACTGAAATGTGTAAGGTACTTAAGAAAAATAGGTGATGAGTTATTTCCTCCTTAGACATCTCTAAGTCCCTGATACTTTTCTTAGAAGTGGTCAATAAATAATTATTCATAGAGACTGACATGTAGCTATAGGGTTTAGAGAGAACATTTGGGAGACTGGTGTCACGTGATTAAGTTTGGGTAGTAAAATAACAAATTCCTCAAATTTATTTTGAAAGATTCTAGAGGTTTCTACCTTAAACCATCTAGTATATTATTTATGGCTTATATGACTGAAAAATGGTTTTTCATTTCATGAATCTAACTATTGTCACCACACATTTTTCTGTAAGCTGTCACCCAGTAGATATTTTAGGATTTGTATATGCTACCTTGTTTGAGGTGTAGCCATTCAGCTGCTATTGTAGTTCCAATGTAGACACAGAGAAGGATGAAGATATCTGTGTCACAGTAAAGCTAGTCAAATAGTATAGGCTCTTTATTTAGAAGGAATACATAGTCTTGTTGTTGGGCAGCTGAAAAGGAATTCCTGAAAATGGGAATATTTCAGTGGAATCATGACTGTGATGTCCTGGTTGACCAGAATGAGACAATGAGATACGCAAACAATATAAACCAACATCAAGGTGCAAGAAGGGAAAAGAGTAATTTGGGAGAGGTCATGCATATCCATGTGTTTAGAAGTAAGGAGAGAGGAAATCCCTAAATCAGATTCCACTAAACCTACTGAAATAACAGTGAAACCTTTTGAGTAGGCAAATGTTGTATTTTAGGTGATGTTTGAAGACAGCTTTGCAGTGAGTGGACCTCTAGGAGCTTGAGCGAGGACCTTTGGTATACATCGTATTT
Organism: Micromys minutus; assembly: GCF_963924665.1. Classification (NCBI taxonomy): domain Eukaryota; kingdom Metazoa; phylum Chordata; class Mammalia; order Rodentia; family Muridae; genus Micromys; species Micromys minutus. Next base: position 26,079,866 of record NC_137957.1, read on the forward strand.
GCAAAACACTTGTGAATGTTTTGGGGAAATGGTGGTGAGAAGAGCAAGGAAGGAGGAGATAGCTCACCTTACAGTTGCACAAGCCCCAAACGAGACATTCCTGGGAGGACTGGGAGTTAGTATATTAGACACTGGGAGGCAGGCATGATATATATCTGCTTCATGTAGAAAGCAATTAGGTATTAGAACTAGGAAATAATTTTGTGAATTATGTGCCCAAGTTTGTTGTGTTTTCTTGTTTGTTCTTCTCTTAAAAAATATATCAAGTTAAGACTCACCAATAAGCAGGCAAACAAACAGCAGCAACAACAATAAAGATACCCTAAAGGGATTAGAGGACTTCTAAATAGAAGGGAAAAAAAATAAAAGGCTCTAAACTTTAGTTTTTGGAAACTGAAATCCTGAACACCATTGTGACAAATGCATTGGATGTATTACTTGCTTTAGTGAAAATTTTCATAACGTATAGGAAAATGAATATACAAAAATACAAAGTCTGTGTTATATTATTGGAGAAGATACATTAACAACACACATACATGATGATTAAGCTTACTATGGATGTAAGGCACAGTGCATGCTACTGTATGCAAAACCATTCATTTTGTCAAGTTTAAATAAATTCCCAAGCTGACCTGCCTGTTTTCATATTATGATTTAAAAAGGAGGATAATAGTTACTTTGAGAGATTAACATGGAAAGTGTGTATTCTGAGAAGTCCATCCAATACTGAAAACATGATAAACACTGATAATCAAAAAGTGAAAAGGGTTATTTCCCAGAGAAAGAATCTAATTTTGACTTATGTTAATCGTGCATAGGTCATAAGTTTACATGCGTTCTTTTATTCATTCTGTAGCTTACTTTCATTGGCTCCAAATTCTAATCTTAGAAAATGCCATCCAGTGCTATGCTCACAAACATTAAAGATAATGTGAACTAAATTAAAGTATGCATCATTCCTATTTAATAAGACGGAACAAGAATTGTTTCTATTTTCTATGCCCATGCTTTTTCCAAAAAATTAAAAAGTCAGTTTACTATACTGGGCTTGAGGTCAGACAGAAACAGGTCTCTCTGCCTCCACCACAACCTTTATCTAACCTGAGGCATGTTTTGTCACTAAAGTAAGCTTCAGCACCATAAATAAAAGTGACTTTCAAAATGCAACATTGACTCTATGAGTATGTGTGTGAAATAGTCTAAACCTGCCCTGAATGACCTACATTGTTACCAGAAGTCAGACTTCAAGAACAGATGTGGTACTGGGGAGTCACTACCAGTTTCCTGATTACGTATCATGCTGCAGCTTGTCTTGAAACAACATTCTACAAAAGACAAGCTTGTACTTGTCTCCATAAACTATTGAAAAATTTGGCTTACATTCAAGGTTGCTGTTGATGTAGTAATCACCCTATTAGGCACAATAGACACAAAAATATTTGACATTCAAATGTTTAATTGGAGTGCTTACTGTGTTAGGAGGTGAAGGGGTGTGTGTGTGTGTGTGTGTGTGTGTGTGTGTGTGTGTGTGTGTGTAGACATTAGTTCCATAGAATGAAGATTAACAGACATTCCAGGGACATATTTCCATTACAGTTAAAATATGTAAATGAGTGTTCCTTAATGACAGGAGGAAGTCCTGAAGTTGTGAGATCTAGGCAAGTTATTTGGCAGCCCCTTTCAGAAAGCTAGTCTAAGTCAGATATAGTGCCATTCCCCATTCATCCCAGAGCTCAGGAAGCAAAGGCAGAAAGGTCTCTGTAAGTTTGAGGGCATCCTGCTCTATGAAGTGAGTTCCAGGAGAGCTAGAGCTACATAGTGAGGCCCTGTCTTATAGCAGGAATAAGAACAACCATAAGTATTACAGTAATAATATAAAAGTACATAACATGTGCTATTAGCACAACTGTATGTTAAGAATGAAGAAAGAATCAGTGAAATCCATTAACTTTTAGATTGCCTACTTTGTAGTATTTAGGAGATAACAGTCTTGTAGAAAACCTGCTTTATAATTGCTACTTGGTTCCTTCTTGCCATACTCCCATAAACAAAAATATCTGGATCACAGATTTCTCTCTCTCTCTCTCTCTCTCTCTCTCTCTCTCTCTCTCTCTCTCTCTCTCTCTCTCTCTCTCTCTCTCTCTCTCTCCCTCCCTCCCTCCCTCCTTCTCTCTCTCTCTCTCTGTCTCTGTCTCTTTCTCTCTCTCCCCCCTCTCTCCTCTTCCTCTCCTTTTTTCTCTCTCTTCCTCTCTACCTCTCCCTGCTTCCCTTCTGTGTGTGCCTCTCTACCTCTTTCTGCCCCCTCCCCACTCCTGTGTGTGTGTACGTATGCATGTAGATACATTTGGGTGTGTATGTATGTGTATACTTGTGTGCATATATGTGTAACAGAGCATTTTCTTGGATGGCAGGTGATCAACTTGGCTTAATAAATACTCTAGAAGGTATTTTATATAGCTCATATTTATGAGCCCTACGTATCATTGAATATATAATTTTAACAGGTGAGATTTATGTATAAGAGATTAGGCTTATCAACATTTACAAAAGGGAACTTGTTAGTTTTTAGTCCATTTGTCTAATAGCAAGTAGAAACCAACCATTTCTCTCAAAACATTAAACTGATAGTCTGCACTGAAATATTGTGTGATTACCTTCACTATGATTGATACAGCTTTCTTTTCTTCTTCTTCCCATTTTAGCCTAAGGTGGTTGTTACAGCATCATTCGGCATCGAACCTGGGAGGAAGGTAGAATACATCCCACTTCTAGAAGAAGCTCTAAGAATCGGACAACACAGACCAGACAGAGTTCTTATTTACAACCGTCCAAATATGGTAACGTAAAGCTTCAATTTCTGATGATAATGTGCCAAAGACAACTTCAGTTTTAGACTTTTGAAAACCACAGTTGAGTCATCAGTATTAAATATCCTGAATATAATTGCAATTATTGGAGGGGGGAAAAGATGTGGATGATAGCACGTGTGGAAAACTAGATAAAAATAACATATCAAGGCTTACAAATGGGGGTGAAATGAATGCTTTTGGCTCATGTGTGGTTCTCCTAAGCTGTCGTTTATTATTTTAAGTTTTATGATAATACTAGTAAATAGTAACTCTTTATTCTTTGGTTTTCAAGATAATGTGAATATCCTTTTCAAGATTCTAGTATATACATATATATGTATATATTCCTGAGTTGGCCTCATTCACACTATGTGACTTCCACTGCATGAACTGTTAGAATGGTCTGATTAGTTTACATGCAAAATATCTTTTAATAATTAAGAAAAAAGTTTTCAGCCAGGCATAGACTATCTTCAGAAAATTAAAATTTGACTATTCTACCCAGATAAATTGTTCTATAATCCATGGAGGATGAAAGATTATAGAAATAAAATTATTCCTTGTAACATTGACCTGATGCTCACATCATATTTATTCATGGTCAGTTCTCTAGCTACTTACAAAAGGACTAAATTAAGTTGTTAATTTTTAAAAGCAAACTGTAATTCTTTTTGCCAAAGATGAATTACAAAATCACAAACATCCATGTGCCCTTTGGTAGACCTCTTGAGATCATTTCAGCAGAATTGACAAGCTGTGAGGCTACCTTGCTAAGACTGTGTCATTTTGATGAGTCCATAATAAGAATCATTGCCACATTAAATTCTCTTGTGGACTGTCACTGTCTTGGTGCACGAACTGCTGCACTCCATGAATTTAATGTTCTTACTATCTCAGAGAATGCTTCAGTTTCTTTTAAGCATATATATATTTTAAAGGGGATTTTGTTGCCATTTAAATCAAGGAACATAGAGTCAGCAGCTCATCAGAGTCTAGGCAAGGGAAGGATGGGGGAATGGCAGAAACATGGCCACAGAAGTGTTTATTGGAGTCTTTGCTAGTTACCCAAAGACATGAATTCTCTTAGGCTTTGTGAAGGTCTTATGTTAGCCTGGGAGCAAGATTAAGTGCATTCAAGAGCCTTTGCTTGTTTAAATCAATGTGTGGGGTCTTATAACTGGTTCCATTTATTGCAGAAGTAACAAGAGTTGTGAACCAGCAAATATCTACAGTCTAGCTAAGTGACAGAGCATTGTTCAAACTCTAGTTTGATAACTTTTAAGGAAAAAGTAAATGGTATTTTTTCTGACCCATTTACAAACCATATTTAGATGTTTAGATGTTTAGTCTCCTCATTAATATTTTAATATAATTCTATTATTTTTATAGAATTGTTTTGGCTCCTTTCCCACATTACTGTTACACACCTATTCCCCCTTTGCCTGTTCTCTAATGTGCCTCTATAGAGGTACAGATGAAGGCTTTTAATGTCTCTTGTCTTCATATGAGATCTATTGTGTAGGCAGTAATTAAACCCAATGGATTGGGTTTGCTTTGAGTTTAAGAGAAAGAAATGATGAGGTTGGGTATTGCATCTTATTAACTAGCATCCACTTTTGTCAAATGAAGTAGAAGTCTGGGTGTTATTCCTAAGCCTCCGGCAAACTATGTCAGAACCAAAGGAATGCTACTTGTCACTCTGGTGTTCTCCCAATACTTGTTAAGAATTCTAATATCTACGAATTGCCTATAGAGAGAAACACACACACACATACAAATGCATACACACACATGTGGCTTATATAATAAATGTTAATGTTGCTACTTCCCTCTTTATTTCCTCAGATATTTTTATTCACAGTTACATTTTTTTTCTTGGCCTAAGGAATAAGCACTTATTCTAATGCCCATTTCATTACAAGCTTGTAAAAATCAAAAAATGTTTGTAATCACAATTTGGTTTGTATTTTGCAGTATGATGGTTTTTACAGCTCTACAGTTATGATGTTAAAGCTTTGATAGTTTGAAATTGGTTACTTTTATCTCACGCATAAAAAAATGGAAGCAGGATTTGCTCACAGTTGGCTGTTCTGTTTATTTTAAATGATACCAGCTAATACCTAGCAAGAGAGGCAAGTGAATTCAGCTATGCTTGAGATATATACTTTACAAATGGTGGAAAAAGTTCAAATTTTTATCTAAGAGTGAAAATATTTAGGCATATTGTATTTGTGATACTGGTTTCATGGGTAATTTGTAAATGTGAATATTTAAATGTATGACAATATTTATAACCTGGTTAATAGTAGGGATCCTAGAAAACTGAAGTTTTAATTTTAATTTTTTTTGCTTTTCTATTTATTTATTTATTTATTTATTTATTTATTTATTTATTTATTTATTTATTTGTTGGTTTATTTAGTGAATGCCCTTGGGCCTATTAGAGTAACCCAGAGATCATCTCGATAAAGTCAATAGTTACTTACATGTCTGGGTTGCTCATTTACTCTACTGAACTTGGTGTATTGGACTTTGTTTACATATTTCTTAAGTATAAACATGCTGGTATATCTTTAATCCCAGAACTCCTCTAGCAGAGGTAGGCAAATCTCTGGTCTTGGACCCAAGTCTACATGAGGAGTTTCAGGCCAGCCAAAGATGCAGAGGCTGACCATGTCTCCAAACCAAACCAAACCAAACCAAACCAGACCAGACCAGACCAGACCAAACCAGACCAGACCAGATGAGACCAGACCAAACCAAACCAAACCAACCAACCAACCAACAACAACAAAAATCTCTTCCCTGGAAAGAAATCTGGCTATTTCAAGAAGTGGCCAGCACAATCTCTTACCTCCATCCAAACCACTGGATTATGTAAAAAGACAGTTTATCAAAAAAAAAAAAAAAAAAAAAAAAAAAAACTTTAACTTACAGCTTTGAGATTTATCCACAAATCCAATGCATAGTGTCATGAAAGCACACCTTTCTAATGGATGCCTAAACCTAAAGATTAAGCCCCTCCTTCATTCTTCTGTAAAATAAGTCTCCAATTTACTGTGCATGTTTCTATATCTATTGCTGTGTAGGAGAAAGTTCCTTTGACGAAAGGTCGTGATCTTGATTGGGAAGAAGAAATGGCCAAAGCCCAGTCACATGACTGTGTGCCTGTTCTCTCAGAGCATCCGTTGTACATTCTCTACACGTCTGGAACAACGGGGCTGCCTAAGGTATTTGCCTCCTTTGAGATAAGCACAATGGCAGATTTTCATTGCAGGGAATCTGTCTGATTAAAAAATGAAAATGTTTGCAGGTTGTAGCTTGTTGCTTACACACAATTCCATTCTTTCTTAAATGAATTTTGTACAAATACTTTTGCAAGGAAACACTTTCAACATCTTTATTCAAAATTTTCAGCAGTCAGCAAAAATACTTGCTTTGGTAAACTGATAACACTAGTGTGCAGTTAACTGATTGATTGGTTTAATGATATTTTGAAATATATCCCAGTTATTAGTGAATGATAATTTACTAATATAAATTAGGGGTACTATACTTGAAGTAAAAGTAAATGATATAGTTTTTATGCTTTTGAATAGAGCTTTACATTCTATATATTATGAAACAGATATTTTCATGTATTTACATTGTATATGCATGAGTGTATATAAGGGGTATGGCTGTATGCCATAGCATTCTTGTGGAAGTTAGAGGACAAGAGACAAAAGTTGGTCTTTTTGTTGTTGTTTTTGTTACCTGGGTTATAGTGATGAAAATCAGGTCATCATACTGAGTGGCACGTAATTTGCCAGTTTTGAAAGACACCTTTACCCAAGGATCATTCAATATCGTTTTATAAATCAGAAGTTGAAGTCCAGACCATTTGAGTCAGAGACAATTGATCCAAACCATTCAACTATTTGATTTATAATAAAGAGATACTGAACATCCTTTTATCCATGTATCATGAAAGGTGTTTTTGGCAAAGTACAAAAGGGGAGCATCAATATTCATGAATGTTGTCAACGAATAGCATGTTAGTGATAGATCCTGCATGCAACTTTATACTTCCCTTGTTCGCGTTCATTAGATGGTTCAATATTCATTAAATCAGGATTTGCAGAGAAATCAACCTTTCAAAATTCCATACATATTTATGTCTTTACTACTCTTGACTGTTTAGGGCAACAAAGTTTGGGAAAAGTAATATTAAGCATATTAAGATAATGACTATATTATATTTACTTTAAATATTAAATGTAATGTAGTTCATGGGAGAGTTATGTGTGCGAATGAAAACTTCTGGTGGGAGAAGACATCCTCCCAAATGATGTTCCATCACATTGTCTTTTTTTATTGTGTCTTTCATGCACTTGATAACCAATACTCTTTTGTTCTTTTGCTGGTTATCTAAGTAGGTTTATGCATATATAAAATGATATCTTTTTATTGAATTATAATCCAGTACTTCTTTTTCACAACTCTAGTTACCTAAGAAATAGCTATGTCTTCATTATTGAAGACCAAGATTTGTTTGTTTGGACTTCATTATTGAAGTCCAGCTAATTTACTCTCATTTCATTTCTCTGACAAGTCCTATGCAGTTCAACTGGACATTTCTCCATAAAAATTACACTGAATTCAGCAAAGCTATAATGGTTTTATGAAAGTCTTAATATGAAAGGAAAACTCTAACATTGAAAATGTTAGAGAAAGCCAGATAAAATATGAATAATTCACAGTTGCTCTGACCTATGAGGTGGAAATGTATGTGGATATGAGTAATAAAGACAGTAGAGGAGAAACACAACAGAGACAGGGAGATGTTTTTTCAGGCTTCATGGCTTAGAGTTTTACTTAGAACAGCATCATTAGTTGGTATGAATCAGACTTGGTTCAAAGTTTGAAATGAGACAGCGAAGAAACTAGGACTTTGAATAGATAGATACAAAAGAAGATGGACTTGATATGGGAGAGGAGGCAGTAATGAGCACATTGTGTGTGGTGAATTTGGGGACTATTAATACTAGTACAGTCAGTAATTGGAAATGAGCCTGATCCCATGAGCTATACTGGGACCTGAATATCAGCCCTTGTGAGTGTGGAGGTCTGGCTTTCAAATCAGAGAGTGGGTGGGTTTTATAAAATCTGACATGTGGTATGCTGTTCTGTGATTTTTTTTCCTGGATAGAGGTGAATAAGTATCTTTTTTTTTTTTTTTTTTAACCACAGATGGGGCACTGTGACACATCAAAAAAATTATCCCACCTGATTTTGAAATTTTACTGCTATTGCTTATATGTGAGGGATTCCTTAGGAGAGCATGGTGATTCAGAGGTAGCTCCATCACTAAATTGTTCATCTCAGCCTGCGATGAAAACTGTATCCCTGAAAGCTCCTCACCCACTTCATAGAAACTCTCTGCCAGAGACTTTCCACTTATCTAGCAATTTATTAGTTTTTTTCTACTACCTCAGGGATGAGTGTTGCAAATCATTTAGCACTCTGTTCTTTCAAAGCTTTGTATGTTTCATTATGTTTCATTTCCTGTACTTTATATATACCTCTTCTCTCTACAATAGGGAATATGTCGATTTGGAGAAAATAGCTACACAGCCCTTTGTCCCTACCAATTCTCTTACACTTTTCTCACTTGCTCTTCCATCATGTTCCCTGAATCTTGGAGGGTCTGAAATATTTATTATGGTTATTGTATTTCATCTATACTGAAGGATTGGGCCATAACACCAGGGGAACAATCACTTATTCTCAAGAGCATGACTTGTTATGAAATTGCTGTAATCTCCATCTATTTGAGAAATAATTTTCCCCTCATAACCAACCAGTGCTTAATAAACTATGTATAAAACTCAAATATTTAGACTGAAGTTAACAGAAACCTCACATCCAATACCATAATAATAATCACTTTTTTTTCTGGTACTTGACCTCCCCAGGCATAGGTCTTTGATGTTTGGCTACAATATTAAGAATAAGTTTCTCTGTGGGAGGATCATAAAATTAAATTAGAAAACAGTTCATAGAACTTATAACAGTCATGCCAATAGACACACATTGGCCATTCCCATTGTTAGTTTAATATGCATGGTCCGTACAAAGCAGAGCAATAGTTGACAATTTACCCCTAGTGGTGTGCATAATATCACAAAAGCCACTCAATAGGGATGGAACTTTCACTGTAAGTTCAGCTCGATTTGTCCATGTCCTATAACCAAAACATGCAATGTTCTTAGCACTAAAGATATATACTCTAATTCTAAAATAAAATTAAATTAGTTAAAAGCCTCTAATAATTTATTGAGCTACCTTGGATAGATATTAATAGGGATATAACCCTTTTCTAGGAAGGGATTTGAAAAATAGAGATAGATAGATAGATAGATAGATAGATAGATAGATAGATAGATAGATGAAAACACTTATAGAGTTACTATACAAAATAGTAACTTCTTTAAAACTTCTCAGATGCTGTTTATATTATCATTACAGATGTTCCTAAACATTCAAAATTAGAAGAAGAAAAAGGTGAAACTTGATTAAACACATGTTGGGTATGATTTCTAAAGACCCAGCATTGTGTCTTTTAAGCCATTGAATTGGTCTTAAACCGTTAAGGGACACAAAAAATAAATATCACTATTCAAAGCAGAATGGAGATATCCTTATTGTTTGTATCATTTATTTTATCCAAAGAGTGACATTTGCCACTGGTGAGACACACTAGCCATTCTGTCCTCCATAAACCATATTTAACTTCCTTCAGTCATTTGGCATTCAGATCATGGGTTATTGCTATAACTGCCACCACTCTGCATGTTCCCAAACCAGACATTCTTGATGGGGTCAGATTGTATGTATATTTCAGTCTAGTTTATGCCAAATAGGACATAGGGACATGTTCTGGTTTCTTGCCAATGGAGAGGGATTCCAGGAATTTATCAATACATTCTGGAGAGGCTCCATAACCCTTGACTTTCAGTTAGCTACACCTGGCTACTGAAAGGTCCCTGGACAGAGTAGAAATCTCTACATGCAGTGTATTGTTTTTGAAAGAGAAGAAATATAAACCATGTATTTTAATCATCAACTCCTAGGACAAGCTTACATTTTTAAAATTAGTTTTACTTAGATAATTTTATCACTTGGGTCCTCCATGAATCATGGTCTAAGATTTAAAGCAATTCAGATGTAACTAGCATAGCACCTGGTTTTCTATTCTCTTCCCTAGGACATCTGGCTGGACCCAGACCTTGCCACATTTTTTTCCACTGATTTGGACTGACTTTTTTTGTTTGTTTTAACTTTGATCACTCTTCTCTTTTCCAATTGCTTTACCCCATTTGGATACCTGGTTTACATGCCAACCTACATCAGTTAGATCTGCTAGAACCTTCTTCAGAAAGCCATGTCCTAACATAGGACTTTGCAAAGCCACCAGTGCCCAATATTAGTCAGTCTTCTTATTGCTGGCACAAAATTTCTGATTCCCCCTCCACAAAAAAACAAAACAAACAAACAAAAAAACTCAAAAAATCCCCCTCCCAAAAAAACACCAAAAGAAAACACAAAACAAAGACAAAATAAAATATAAAGCCTAAAGAAGAGAGATTAATGCATTCTTCAATGCACAGTTCAAGGCTAACAACTATTATGATAGAGAAGTCAGGAAAGCAAATATTTGAGGCAGTTAGTCATGTTGTATCCAGAGAAAGGGGGTGGGTTAGGGGAGGCATGTACATGCCACTGGGCATGTGTGGTCAGAGAACAAGTGAAGGTACTGCTTCTTGTCATCCATTTTACTGAGATATGTTCCTCATTTACTGCTCTAGATGTCATATCTCTACGTTCCATTTCTGTAGGTAATTACTGTGATTACAGCCATGCACTATTTAATAGAACTCTTCGTGAATTCTACCTATCTAAACTCAGATCCTCACGCTTGCATGGCAAATACTTCCCCCATAGATCCATCACCGTGGCTCCCCAATAGACAACCTTTCAGCTATTAACCTTCACTCCGTGTGCCCTGAAGCATGTGGTCATGTCCTTGTGTAAAATAAATTCAGTTCATCATGAAGAACATATGGTATTAGGAATACTAATACCTTTGAAGAGTCTAAAGACTAAGTCCCTTCTAGGAATAAAAATAATTGCTTGATTCTGAGCCTCTATAAAATTACAAGTAAAATCATGGTTCATTGTTCCTATATACAATGTCTCAGAATAAATAGTGCCGTTCTATACAGTAGAATGAGGGTCGAGCCAGGAAAAGGGAAATAGAAAGTTTGAAATCCAGTGGGGACAAATTCTAAGTCCTGAAGCTCCATTCCCAGCCTGTAGAGATTGTGATGGAATCATCTGGGAGGTCTGACTAGTTTAATCTTGCAGCTCTGCCACCTGAAGCACATATACCGCATCCCTCGGGCCACCTCTACTCTCCATAACCAGCTTTGCTTGGCAGCCTCTCCACAGTCTTGGCATCTCCAACATCTTCGATTCTCCATCAAAAGTTGGACTTCATCATTATTGTTTTACACAGTGACCTTGAGAATTTGCACAGCATTTCACTCTGGTTCATATTGCGTGTTTGCAGTGACCTTGTAGAACCTTGGCATAAGTTCCATGATTTTATATTGCCCTCACTGTTGTATCTTTTATGCCTGTAAACAAGCACTATGTGTGTAGCACTGTCTCGATGTTTTTGTCATTTGGGGGTTGGGTCTGTCCCTCTTTAGCCAGGATTGCATTGATGTTTGCTGGACATAGGGTCTTTGATAGATGTACTCTGTTTAGGCTCTCTCTTTTCAAATTGATTCCCATTTTCGATAGATAGATCCTTGCAAGTATGAGATTTTGTCTATAGGAGACCAATTCTCTCATATCAATGCAGAACAGCTGTCATCTCTTTAATGACACTAAGCAAAATCAAATGCTTTGAAACTTGACTTGTTTGCAACTTTGAATTCTCTAATACTGTTTATCTTAACAAATTACTTATTTTTAAGTATCTTTTGGTATCATCTCTCTCCCTAAATTCTTTAAAGCCTCCCTTCCTCTTCTTCCCCCTCCCTTTTTCTCTCTACTTCTCTGTATCTGTCTCCTTTTTCTCTCTGCCCGACCCTTTCTATTTCTCTGAATGTAGACATGAGCAAATATCAGTAAACAGGATGTAACCCAGATGGTATCCTGTCTTGAGATTTCATCTGACAAACATTAACTTTGCTTTGGGATTTAGCCACAATAAAGTTCTCATGGCACAGGTAGAATGCAACCAAATTATTTCCGAGAACATAACCATACGTGAACTCTAGCCCAGTTTCTGATAGCCTTTGGAACCTCATGAATAAGGTCACCACTATCTGAATTTAGCATGACATTCACTTTTCCAAACTCCCAGCAGTTGGCATTATCTTATCAAGTTATGTTTGTGACATTCAAGAGATTTCCTAACCTGTATTTCAGACTCCCCAACATTTTTCCCTGAAAAGTCAGTTCCAAAGTCTAAGAACCACAGGGTCAGGTTCATCACAGCTCCTAACACAGTACAGATTTTCTGGTAGATAATTTTCCTGTTGCTCTGACAGAATACTCTATAAATAACCTTACATACAAATGTCTTTTGTGTTTTCCTCACAAATTTCAAGTGTACACTGAGCTTATTCCTTCTTTATCATATAGACTAGGACCCTAGTCCCTGAAATAGTAATACAAAGACTTAGGGTGGCTCCTCCTACTTTAATTAATCTAGAAAATCCTTCACAGACCTACCCAGAAGTGTGTGTCTTAGATAATGAAGAATGTAGACAAATTGTCAGTTGACATTAACTATCCCAAAGCCCATGCCAGTCTTCTGGTATCTGATGATTCAACCTCTTTTGTAAATTTCTTAATGAATGCAATCCTCTTCAGCTCAGTGAACTGGAGATCAAACTACGACCTCTCTTATAATTAGTGCCATTAATAATTTCTGTCTTCCTCCATGGTCTTCTGCCCTCTGATATTTATGGAGAGATCAGTGAGTGATAACCAACAGCCTTTAATGGCTCAGTCCAACTGAGCCTGTATTCCACTGACTGATTTCCCTTACCTTGCTTCTGTGTATACAGCCATTTTCCTCAAAGAGTGACACAAATTTAGGGAACTCCATTTGTCCACCTCCACAGCACCCAGATTGATCCTGTTAACCCAATGTTCCACTGCCTTACACATTAGGCTATATGAGGTGCTCTCATTCCTTCTTGGAAATTCTCTACTAATTCAGACACTTCAAAGGCAGACTCTTCTCTGATTATCTCAGTTTCCTACACTGAACCATTATCAAACCCTCTTCTGCATGCTGAATGATGAACTTAGCACTTCCTTTGTATTAAAGATCAGACATAAAGGGCATTTTCCCCCTCATTTCAACCTTATTCTGTCATTGTCTCATTCTCTAATTCTTCACATCAGTTTCAAAAATTTGAATGTTAGGAGGGAATCTTCCTTATATATCTGATTTGTATTGTCTTCCTCTTGAAGTCTGTCAATGTTAAGAAATGACAAGCCAACATATGTGTTTTGTCCTCACTTTTATTTTACCCCCATTTCAATCAAAGGCTTATGTAGAAGATAACATGTAAATGTCTGTTTTCATTGCAATTCTCCCTTATATGGTCTCACTTTTCTTTTGAAGACAGCTCTGTCTCAGTTGTAATCCTTATTGTACACAGCAAAGGACACACAACAGACATGTTTGATTTCTATCTAGGTAGATGCATGGTATTTCCAGGAATTGCAATATATTCCCTACTCCATCAGGTATTATAAGGCCATCTCCATGCTCCTGAGGTGGACAATTCATCATGGAGGCATGTTACGCTATGGGATTCCCTTCACAGGCATTCAGTTGGAAGAACAGAAGATTTGGGTTTCATTGCAGGACTTATCACTTACATCAGAAACCATACAAACTCCAGTATAGTAAGAAGGCACAGCATCCCTTATAATATAGGGAAAGGTAGTGCAGTGGTTTGAATAGGAATGAATCTCATAGACCTTCCGTGTTTGAATACTTGATTTATAGGGCATAACAGTACTAAGAGCTGTGAAATATTTGAGTAGGTGTAGCCTTAGTGGAGGGAGTGTGTCACTAGGGGGTGAGCTTTGAGATCGTAGAAGCTCAAGCAAGTTCATTCCCTGCTATATGCTGATCAAGATGTAGAACTACAAGCTACCTCCCCAGCCATGTTTCTGCCATGTTTCCCAACATGATAATTAACTAAATCTCTGTAAGCCAGTCCCAATCAAATATTTTCTTTACAAGAGTTGCAATGGTTATGGTATCTTCTCACAACAATAAAAACCCTAAGACAGGTAGCTATACAAATATTGCGTTCACAAATAATCTACCTATGGATTAATTATCCTCCATTGCATGTTCTCTAACTTATTGTAATGGCCATGCAATTTCCTCTCCACAGCAAACCTTTGGTTCTGTCAGTAACTGTCTAGTTACCAATTACATTATGTACCACTTGGGAAAGAGATAAAAAAAAACAAATGTTTATTTCCTCAGACCAGGCACTGGTGAGAGAGCAAAGAAACAATCTGTGCTAAGTCTATGATGTGGAACTAATTAATTTCTTATAGGTTGTTCCATGGAGCACATGTTCTGTCAAGGCAGCTAGCAACATTGCCAAAAGTCCACTGTCACATGAGTGACAACTCATGAACTCAGAATGCTTGGAGCTCCCTGCACAATTTGTAGGCAGCTCTACTAGAGAATGCCTTTTCCTCTAGCAATTGCCTACTGTCTGTTACTTTGTGAATTAAGACTTTGAGTCTTATAAATTTCTAAGCCCTTGGACTTTTTAAATTTTTATTAGGTTCCTTATGGTTATGACCCTCCTCTTTCTTGCAGAACAAATTGTCTCAATTAATAGGGAATTATTGCACAAGAAATGGAAATATAGCTCTTAGACCCTCAAATATATTTTTCTTCCTTTCCAGAGATGTAAGATTTGCAAATATTTGGTATCCTTGACCTCTATTACACTAACTTTTTTTGTATTTTATTAGTCATTTCATTCATTTAAATCTCAAATAATGTCCCACTTCCCGGTTACCACTCCACCAAACCCCCATCCCACGTCCTCACTCTCCCCTCCCCTTCGCCTATATCATCCACCCACACACTTTTGTTCCACCACTCTTGCATCCCTCTCTGCTGGGGCGTCAAACCTCCATGGGGGCCGAGGCCCTACCCTTCCATTGCTGTCAGGCAAAGCCATCCTCTGCTACATAGATACCTGGAGCCATGGATCACTCCTTGGTTGGTGGTCTAAACTCTGGAAAAACTGTGTGGTCAGGCCAGCCTATGTTGTTCTTCCATTGGGGTTACAATCACCCTTTGCTCCTCTAGTCAGTCTTTCTGCCAGCTCCCCCACCAGGTTCCCAGAGCTTAGTCCAATGGCTGGCTCCCAGAATCAATCCTCATCTGCATTTGTCAGTTGCAGGCTGGACTTCCTCAGGAAATGCCACACTAGGTTTCTGTCAGTTAGCATCTCTTAACCAGAACAACAGTTTGGTGTCTGCAGACATGGTTCATAGGGTAGTCCCTGGTTGGCCCTTCCTTGAGTCTCTGTTACACTTTTTGTCCCTGTTCTTCATTTGGATGGGAACATTTCTGGGTTAAAAAATTTGAGATGGGTACGTATCCCAATTTCTCAACCAGGGACTGTGCCTATCTGTAGAGAAGGTGTCTACAGGATCTATGTCCCCCTTCTCTCTCTGAACATTTCAAAGACCAGCTCCTAGTTCTGTTGATTTTTTTGTATAGTACTTTTTGTTTCTTTTGGTAGGTATTAGGATGGCTACTCCAGCTTGTTTCTTAAGACCATTTTCTTAGAAAAATGTTTCCCATCCTTTTACTATGAGGTAATGTCTGTCTTTGACTCTGAGGTGTGCTTCTTTTATGTAGCCAAATGCTGGATCCTACTTATGTATCCATTCTGTTAGTCTATTTCTTATTATTGGAGAATTGAGCTTATGGATGTTGAGAGATAATTAGAACCAGTGATTGCTGCTTCCTGTTATTTTTGTTATTAGAGGTGGAATTATGTTTGTGTGTTTCTCTTATTTTGGGATTGTTGTAAAAAGATTAATTTCTTGCTTTTTCTTGGGTGTAGTTTCCCTCCCTGTGTTGAACGTTTTCTTCTATTGTTCTCTGTAGGGCTGTGCTTGTGTAAAGATATTGATTAAATTTGGTTTTGTCTTAGAATATCTTGGTTTCTCCATGGTAACTGACAGTTTTCCTAAGTATAGTATCCTGGACTGGCATGTTTGTTCTCTTAATATATGACATCTACCCAGGATCTTTTAGCTTTCATAGTTTCTTTGGAGAAGTCTGGTGTAATTCTAATCGGTGTGCCTCTATATGTTACTTACTTTTTCCCTTACCGCCTTCAAAATTCTTTCTTTTTTCTGTGTATTTGGTGTTTTAATTATGATGTGACAGGAGGAATTTATTTTCTGGTCTCATCTGTTTGGTGTTCTGTAGGGTTCTTGTACATTTATGGGCATCTCTTTAGGTTAGGCAAGGGTTTTTTTTTTTTTTCCTCTAATTTTGTTGAAGATGTTTGTTGGCCTTTTGAGTTGGGAATCTTCACTCTTTTATATTCCTATTATTTTCAGGTTTTGTCTTTTCATTCTATCTTAGATTTCTTGAATGTTTTGAGATAGGAGCTTTTTGATTTTTGCCTTTTCCTTGACTCTTATGTCAGCATGCTCTATTCTATCTTCTGCTTCTGAGATTCTCTCTTTTATTTCTTGTATTCTATTGGTGATGCTTGAATCTGTGACTCCTGTTCTCTTTCCTAGATTTTTCATCTCTGTAGCTGTCTCCCTTTGGGTTTTCTTTAATGATTCTATTTTCATTTTTAGATCCTGGATGGTTTTGTTTAGTTCCTTCACCTGTTTGATTGCTTTCTCCTTTATTTTTAAAAGAGATTTATTTATGCATTTCTTCCTTAAGGGCTTCTACTTGTTTACTTGTGGGTTCTGTTTGTTTTTTGTTTTGTTTTGTTTCATTTTTGTATTTCTTTAAGGGAGTTATTTATGTCCTTCTTAAAGTCCTCTACTATCTTCATGAAATGAGAGTTTAGACCTGAATCTTGCTTTGTAAGCATGTTGGGGTATCCAATACTTGTTGTGGTGAAAGAACTGGGCTCTGATGTTGCCAAATCATACTGGTTTTTGTTGCTTATGTTCTCATGTGTGCCTCTAGCCATCTGGTTATCTCTGGTGTTATCTGGCCTCCCTGTCTCTGTGATCCTGTGATCCTGTTATCCTATGATTCTGGAAATATCAGAATTTATCAATAGTTGTGTGGGCTCTGTGAATTCCAGTCCAGTGCTGGGGCTCTGTTCCCTGGCACAGGCAAGAACTGGAAGGCATGCAGGTCTCTGGCTGGACTGAGAATCTGCTTCTTGGATCAAAGGGGTCGAGATATACAGAGTTTGGGGGCATGGTTTAGGGTCATTCCTGTGAAGCTGGGTGTGCCAGAATCCCTAGGGAATCTAGCCGCAACTGAAATGTTGGCTGTGTAGGATTGGTTCCAGCTCCAGGGCTCTGGTACCTGGCACAGGTGGCAACTAGGAATTTTAATATACAGTTTATATATCAGTGACTGTCTCAGAATATAGCCCAACTGCTTTAATTCCAAGCAGTTTTATTATTTATGACCGAAGCAGGACTTCAGGGTATTTGGTGGACAATTTCTCTGTAGTTGGTCTGTTTCATAGCCTTCTTTTTTATGCCTCTAATTCTTATATCATTTTAAAGTTATAATAAAAATTAATTATGTTAGAAACCATGAACATAAGATGAGTGTATTTGCAGTAATGGAACATTGTACTATAAATTTTATTCCACCATGCAGCATTTTTTTCCTTAGGGAAAAAAAATGGTACTTTGAAGTACTTAAAGTGTTTTAAAACACTCTTGAGCTGGGGAATGGCTCAGTGGGTAAGTTTCTGGTCACACAAGTCTGATGACTCGAGGTCAGATTCCCAGATTCCACATATTAAGCTACACCAGGAGAGCACATGGCTCTGTAATCCTGGAGTGTCTCCCTAGAGGTGGGAGGCAGACAGAAGTACTGAAAGCTCACCCATCTGTGAGTCTGGGCAGAGCATCAGTGAACAGCAGCACTTTGTCTCAAATAAAGCAGATGGCAAGGATCAACAGCAGAAAGTTTCTTTCGACCTCTCTGTATGTGCTGTAACTCGTGTGTGTCTATACCTATTGGCACCTACGCACATCTCATATCCTCCCTCGAGATTCTGTATCTTATATGCATACATTAGGTCTATATTGGATAGTCAGTTCTTTGGTTGAATTTGCAGATGTGAGTCAGGGTTGTATTTGCATCTACATGTACCAACTCCAGAGTTGACTGGGAGCTGGTTGAGAGGCTCACCTGTTGGCTACTGTCAATATTTAAGCATCTATGGCTAACCTACTTCTCAAACAAGTTAATTTTGTTGTGGTTTTCATATTCTGTCTGTCACTCATGATTGCATTCAAGAGCATTTAATGATGATCAACTTTACCTCCATTCAAGTTTGCTACCTTAGAAAGATTCTGGTGATCAAAAAAAAAAAAAAAAAAAAAAAAGGTTCCAATGCCCCCCACCCCCCCCCCAAAAAAAGAATAATGGAGAAGCACAAGCAGAAAGATGGGGCTGAAATTAAGGCAGGGGAGGAAAGATGTAGATAAAGTTTTTTTTTTTTTTTTTTTTTTTTACATTTTCAGCACTTTTGTAAATGTTGTTCCTACTGTGTAGACTTGTTTCTCTCTGTGTCTAAGGGAACAGGTGAGAGAGAGAGAGAGCCAGAGTAATACAAATAAATGGCCATTTTTCCATCTCCAGCACAATTCTTGCTGGTAAAGTACTGAACTTGCTACATCTTAGCTCCTTAACTCAGTTGTGCAGATCAATAAAGAAATTACAGAGCTGCTAAAGAATATTCTGCAAGGATAGTCTTGGAGTCCATAAGAACCTGTAACTAGAGATTTTTGATATTTGATGAAATATCTCAGATGGAAACATTCCATCTCTTCTATGATGCTTCACTAAGTTCTGTGACTTTGAAAGATTTCTCCTGGAAATAAAAAAGAACTTCTCTCACACTATTGTCCTGTTGGTACAGGTGCTTAATCACTTTTCTGGTTATTTTCTTTTTAGTGGTTTTTTTGTTATTTTATTTATTTACATTTTAAATATTATCCACCTTTCTGTTTCCCCTCTGAAATTCCCTATTTTACCTCCCTCCCTCCTGCTTCTATGAGGCTGCTTCCCCACCCACCTACCCACTCTTGCTTTACTCCCCTAGTATTCCCCTACTGCTGGCTATCAAGCCTTCACAGGACCATAGTGCAGGAGTTATCCCATCTGCTTTACATGCAGAAGGTCCTGGGTTTGAGGCCCAGTGGAACCACATAGAATCACATGAAGAGTTTTCAGCTTTTCTACATCATAAAGTTTACCTCTGATCCTGCAAAGTCCAGAATGTTGGTACTACATGGGGCCTTTCTGAGATTCCATTAGATTACTAAGGCTTTTACATTTAAGATGGAGCAGACACACTGGCAGAAAGTGATAACAGGCACCAAAAAGACTAAAATACCTTGAACTTGCCTTTAAAAGAGAAACATTATTCTTGAATAAATACTTGTACCTTAACCACAATATGTAATATTTACTTTAAAATTATCCTCTTTAGAACCAGGCTTGACAAACACACCAATTGTTTCTGGTATTTGAGGCTAAAGGAAGGAGGGTTGCTTGGTCTCAGGTGTTTCAGATGAGCCTAGGAAATGTAGCAAAAAAAAAATCACTTTTTGAAAAATTTATTTTTAGATACTAATTAATTTCTCTTGATTATAATGCAATGAGTTAGATTTCTGAGTCTAAACAATATTTCTCCTTTACACTGCAGTTATTGTTACTGACCACCATGGTTATAGGAAAGAAAAAAGTCATACTTCTTTCCCTGTTTTATCAGTAAGTTAATATTTATAGTGATGTCTTTTAAAACCTAATATTTCTTTCTTTTATTATTTCTGAACTTATAAAATATCCACATTGTGAATATAAGTCTGTATTGCTCCTTATTTTCTACCTCATTAAGACGTCCCAGAAGTTTAGAATCTATTGTCTGAATATTTTAGGATGCCTGGCCTAATAACATAACTATAGTTGATTAATGAACTCCTGTTGACTAGTTTTTAAATTTAATTTTATTATTTATGTATTCACTTTCTATCCTGCTCACTGCCTCCTACCTAGTCACTCCTTCCACAATTCTTCCCCTATCCCCCATCCCCACCCCCTTCTCCTCTGAATGGGTGGGTGCTCCTGGGTATATCCAGACCCTGACACTGCAACTCTCTGCAAGGCTAGGCTCTTCCTCTTCCTGTGAGGAAAGACAAGGCAGCCCAGCTAAAAGAACATATCGCAATCACAGCCATCAGGTTTTGGGATAGCCCCTGTTTTGTTGAAGACCACACAGGAAGAACAAGCTGCATATTTGTACATCTGGGTAGTTAGGCCTAGGTCCAGCTGGTGTATGTTCTTTGGTTGGTGGTTCAGACTCTGAGAACCCAAGGTATTAGGTTAGTTGACTGTTGGTTTTTCCGTGGAGTTCCTATCCCCATTACAATCTTTTCTCCTTTTCCTCCTTAAGAGTCCCCATCCCCATCTACTCTTTGACTTTGGGTGTCTGTATCTGAGTCAGCTGTGGGGTGGAGACTCTCAGAGGACAAGTTCCTGTCTGTAAGCATAAGAGAGTACCATTAATACTGTTAGGGACTAGGGTTTACCCATGGGATAGATCTCAAGTTGGGCTGGTTACTGCTTGGACATTTCCTTAGTCTCTGCTTCATTCCTCATCCATGCATTTATTGTAGACAGGATAAATTTTGGGTAGAAAGTTAGGTGGATGAATTGGTGTCCCTTTCTTTTTACTGGGGTCCCTGTCTGGGTACAGGAGGTGAGCTCTTCATGTTTCATATCTCCAATGTAGTGAGTCACAGCTAAGGTCAACCTCATTGATTCATCCCATGTCTCTCTGTCTCATCCTGGAGATGCTCCCTACCTTCTGACTCCTGTCAGTTGAGAACTTCCATTCATTTCTTGCCATCTAGCCATTTCTCTTATTCTTCTTCATATCTGATCCTGAACCCTCCTTCCCTTCCTCATTCCTCCTGCCTTTTAGTTCCATTCCTCTATATGGTACTTATGACTAACAAGAGGGCAAAAAGAGAGTATCCAAATTAACAAAATCAGAAATGAAAGTGGAGACATAACAACGGAAAGTGTAGAAATACAAGAAATAATCAGATCCTACTACAAAAGCCTATACTAAACGAACCTGGAAAACCTGGAGAAAATGGATGGATTCCTACACACATACCAGATATTAAAGTTAAACTAGTACCAGGTAAACCATCTAAATAATCCCATAACACCTAAAGAAATAGAAGCAGTCATCAAAAGCCTCCCAACCAAAAAAAAAAAAAAAAAAAAAAAGAGGTGGAACACTACCTAACTCATTTTTAGAGGCCAAAATAACCCTCATTCCTAAACCACCCAAAGACCCTCCAGGGAACGAGAACTTCAGACCAATCATACTTATGAATGTTGATGCAAAAATACTCAACAAAATCCTTGCAAACGGAATCCAACAACATATCAAAATGATCATTCACCATGATCAAGTAGGCTTCATCCCTGTGATGCAGGGATGGTTTTATATGTAGAAATCCATCAATGTAATCTATCATATAAACAAACTCAAAGTAAAAAACCACATTGTCATCTCACTAGATGCTGAGAAAGCATTTGACAAAATTTAACACCCCTTCATCTTAAAAGTCTTGGAAAGAACAGGAATCCAATGCCCATACCTAAACATAATAAAAGCAATGTACAGCAGACCAATAACTAATGTCAAACTTAACAGTGAGAAATTTGAAGCAATCCTACTAAAATCAGGGACTAGACAAAGGCTGCCCACTCTCCCCCTACCTACTCAACATAGTACTGGAAATCCTGGCTGGAGCAATTAGACAGCAAAAGGAAATCAAAGGGATACAAATTGAAAATAAAGAAGTCAGAACATCACTGCAGATGACATGAGAGTGTACTTAAATGACCTCATATATTCCACAAGATAACTTCTACAGCTGATAAACTAGTTCAGCAAAGTGGCTGGGTACAAAATTAACTCAAACAAATCAGTAGCCTTCCTCTACTCAAAGAACAAACATGTGGAGAAAGAAATTAGGGAAAAGATATCCTTCAAATAGTCACAAACAATATGAAATACCTTGGTGTGACTCTAACTAAGCAAGTGAAGGACCTGTATGACAAAAACTTCAAATCTCTAAAGAATGAAATCGAGGAAGATCTCAGAAAATTGAAAGATCTCCCATGTTCATGGATTAGAAGGATCAACATTGTAAAAATGTCCATCTTACTAAAAGCAATCTACACATTCAATGCAATCCCATCCAAATTCCAACCCAATTCTTCATAGAGTTGGGAAGAGCAATATACAATTTCATCTGGAATAACAAAAGACCTAGAATAGCGAAATCCATCCTCAAAAACAAGAAAACATCTGTGGGAATCACTATCCCTGACCTCAAACTATATTACAAGGCAATTGTGCTGAAAACTGCATGTTACTGGTTCAGAAATAGGCACGTGGACCAATGGAATAGAATAGAAGATCCAGAAATGAGCTCTCATATATATGGTCACTTAATTTTTGACAAAGGAGCTGTAAACATTTAATGGAACAAGGACAGTCTATTCAACAAATGGTGTTGGTCCAACTGGCAATCAGCATATAGAAGAGTGAAAATATACCCTTTCTTATCCCCTAGTACAAAGCTCAAGTGCAAGTTGATCAACCATCTCCACATTAAACCAGGTACACTGAAATTATTAGAAGAGAAAGTAGGGAAAACCTTAGAACTCATAGGCACAGGAGAAAATTTCCTGAACAGAACACCAATGGCTTGTACCCTGAGGTAAAATATAGACAAGTGGGACTTAATGAGATTGCAAAGTTTCTGTAAGGCTAAGGACACTGTCAAGAAAACAAAATGCAGCCCACAGATTGGGAAAAGATCTTTACCAACCCCATATTTGATAGAGGCCTAATATCCAAGGTATACAAAGAACTCAAGAAATTAGACACCAGAGAATCAAACAACTCTATTAAAAAATGGGGTACACAGTCACAAAAGAACAGACATAATATGCAGTCACTGATAATTGGATACTAACCCCAGAAAGTTCTGAACACCCCAGAAACTACTCACAGACTATATAAATTTCAAGAAAAAAAAAAAAGAAAGAAAGAAAAGAAAAAACCATTATGCTTAATCTTTACACACCAAGAAAACTTTAACTATTTCTAGGTTACATCTCGTTTTACATGTAGTTTATGCTCAATGTAACTAGTAAGATTTTAATGCATACTATTAATCATTTAAAAAATAAAATACTGAAAATGTATTCACATACTATTTTGCATAAGTGCTTAAAATCTGTACATTTATCTTTGTTTTTTAAATAAAGTTGTTCAATATTTTAAAAAATGGGGTACAGAGCTAAAGAAAGAATTTTCAATTGAGGAATATTCAATGGCTGATAAACATCTAAGGAAATGCTGGACATCCATAGTCATTAGGGAAATGCAAATCAAAACAACCCTGAGACTACACTTCATACCAGTCAGAATGGTTAAGATCAAAACCTCAAATGACAGCAGATGGTGGTGAGGATGCGGAGAAAGAGGAACACCCCTCCATTCTTGGTGGGGTTGTAAGCTGGTACAAACACTCTGGAAATAAGTCTGGCGCTTCCTCAGAAAATTGGACATAGTTCTATCTGAAGACCCAGTTATTCCACTTCTGGGCATATACCCCAAAGATTCTCCAACATACAATAAGGACACAAGCTCCTCCATGTTCACAGCAACCTTATTTATAATAGCCAGAAACTGGAAAAAACCCAAATGTCCTTCAGTAGATGAATGGATACAAAAATTGTGGTATATTTACATAATGGAGGACAACTCAGCTATTAGAAACAATGATTTTATGAAATTTCTAGGAAAATGGATGTATCTAGAGAAAATCATTCTAAGTGAGATAACCCACTCACAAAAGAACAGACATAATATGCAGTCACTGATAATTTGATACTAGCCCTAGAAAGCTCTGAACACCCAAGAAACAACTCACACATCATATGAAGCTCAAAAAAAGAAAGGCATCATTAATAACTCAAGAGCCCAGGAGATAGTCTTGTGGTAATTTTTGGTATTTAAAAATCATGATTTTTAATCTATACAATCCAAAAAACTTTGATTATTTCTATGTTAACTTGTTTTACATGTACTTCATGTTTATGGTAACTCGTAAGATTTCAATGCATACTATCAAATCAAGTACTGACAAAAATAAATTCATATCGTTTTATGCCAAAATACTTTTAAAAATCTGTACATGTATCTTTATCTTTTATAAAAATAAAGTTGTAAGAACAAACAAAAAAAAACCCCAAACAAACAAAAAAGAAAGTGTATTTTCCTTATCAAAGCTTTGCAGTTTCTTTAAGTCCCATTTATCTTAGGTTGAACTTGGAGTGTAAACCATTTGTAGTGCTTTTTAGGAAATTCCCTCCTGTACCAATGTCTTCAGGATTGTTTTCCACATTATCTTCTATAAGATTCATTGTATCTGGTTTTATATTTAGGTCCCTGATTTATTTTGACTTGAGTTTTCTACAGGGTGATAAACTTAGATCTATTTTCATTCTACATGAAAATTTTCAGTTTGTTCAATATCATTTGTTGATGAAACTTTAACTTTTCCATTGTAAGCTTTTGGCTTCTTTATCAAAAGTTAAGTATCCATAGGTACATTGATTTATTTCCAGATTATCAATTCCATTACATTAATCAGTTGATATGTCTTTGTACCAAGGCCCTGCAATTTTTATAACTATTGCTCTGTAGTACAGCTTGAGATCAGAGATGTTGATTCCTCCCTAAATTCTTTTATTGTTCAGCATTGTTTTGGCTGGCTACATTTTTGTTTTTCTATATGAATTGTTCTTTCAAGGTCTATAAAATATTATATTGAAGTTTTGAGTGGGATTGCAGTAAATATTTTAGATTTTTTTTTGGTAAATGGCCATTTCCACTATGTTAATCCTATATCTTTATGAGCATGGGTGTACTTTCCACCTTCTGAGGTCTCCTTCATTGTCTTTCTTCGGGGACTTGAAATTCTTGTCATTACAGATCTTTCACTTGCTTGGTTATAGTTACACCAAAATATATTATATTATTCAAGGCTGTTGTGAAGAGTGTTGTTTCTCTAAATTTTTTTCTCAGCCCATTTACTCTTTATATAAAGGAGGGCTAATAATTACTTTGAGTTAATTTTATACCCAGCCATTTTGCTGAAGGTGTTTCTACCTCTGGTAGAATTTTTAAGGTTGTTTGTGTATATACTATTATATAATCTACACAGAGTGATACTGTCACTTCTTCCTTTCCAATTTGAATCCCCTTAATTTCCTTTAGTCTTGTTTCTCTGGCTAGAACTTCAAGTAATATATTGAACTGATAAAAGGAGAGTGGGCTGCCTTGTCTCATTTCTCAGTTTTGTGGAATTGCTCTACGTTTCTCTCCATTTGTTTTGATTTTGGTATTAACTTGCTGTATTATATTTTGATTATGTTTAGTTATGTGCCTTTTAGCCCTGATTTTTCTAATTTTTTTACATGAAGGGGTGTTGGGTTTTATCAACCTGTGATTTTTTTTTCTATCAGTTTGTTTATATGGTGGATTAGTTTGATGAATTTTTATGTCTTGAACTATCCCTGCATCCCCGGGATGAAGCCTTCTTCGTCTTTATGGGTGATGTCTTCCTGGATATGGTGTGTATATACTTTATTGAGTATTTTGCATCAATATTCATAAAGGAAATCAGTCTGAAATTCTCTGTAACTCTCTGTGTCGCTTTTTCTCTCTCTCCCTCTTTTTCTCTCTCTGTCTTTGGTTGAGTCTTTCTATGGTTTTATTATTAGGTTGGCTATGGTCTTGTAGAGAAACTTTAACAGTGTTCAGAAGAAACCCTATTTTGTGAAATACTTTGAGGTGTATTGAAATTAATTCTCCTTTAAAAGTACAGTAAAATTCTCCACTGAAACCATCTGGCCATAAAAAATTTTTAAGTTGGGCTACTTTAAATGGCTGCTTTTATTTCTTTAGGGGTTATAAGGCTGTTTAAAGAGATTACATGATCTTGATTTAACCTTTATAAGTTTAATGGCTATGATTCATGGTTTGTCTTTTTCTTCTTTAGGGTAACGTAGGCTTAACTATTGATTAATTTTTACAATAAATTTGTGAGTATTATGACAAGAAATAGTCATTTTATAGAGTAATACATTTTTATAGTTTAAATTTATCTTGTAGGTTTTAGTATTGCATTAATACTTAGTTGTACAGGTTTCCTCTTCATAATATCTAGACATTAAATTATACCATTTAAAATTTTAGTCACTAATGTTAATAAATAATTCCTTGACACAATGCAAAAGCACTGTGATAGCACGTACATATGTCATTTTTATGGAGAATTCTACTTCATGCCTAACTAGAAGATTTACCCTTATTGAATATTGTAAACGTGAATGCTACTGGAGAAAAAAATGTAACTATCATTATCAACAGCTACTAATTCTATGACCTGCCTAAAAGATAAACTGATGCAATAGCAGAACAAAGATTTTGGGAGTAACCAATATTTATTTTTTTATATTTTATTGAAGGCCTATTTTATGACATGGGCCCCATAATCAATACTGCTAATATAGCCAAGAACTTGATACTAGGTATGTCATGGGCTTAGGGTAAAGACTAATTTTTTTTTTTTGTTAAAGAAATATAGTAACAATATGATTTAAAGTGGCATGTTCTTATATCTATAAATGAATATCTCACTTCACCCCCAACAAAGGAGCTTCTTTTTGCACTAGATTGCAATTAACACAGAGACCGGCAATTGGGAAATATGCAGAAAGTGAGAAAAATTGGAGTCCTTAGTCCTAAATAGGATACCTTCATTGAACCCATCCTTTCGAGGCTCAGCCATCTATGTCAAAAGGGGATGGAAAGATTTTAAAAGTTAGGGGTAGTGTATGACTCCAAGGAACCAGCATCTTCCTGACTTAGAAAGCATGATATACATATAAACTCACGGAGACTGTATGCAATGAGACCTACTCAGGTTCAAAGCAGATAGGGTCCCAGCAATGAGAGGTGGAAATGCACACTGGATTACAAACCTAACAGAGGCTATCTGCAATTGGTATCCATGGGCAAAAGGGAACTCATTTTTCTGCAGTGGAATCTACTGTACTGGGTTTATCAACCACACCACAGAGCAGGATGCATGCCTACAAGTCGTTGGGCAACACAAAATGAACTCAGTTGTATTTCTGAAGATGTTTTATGTCCTTTTCCTTTGTTTTGATATTTGTATTTTTGTCTCAGTCTTTTGTTTCTTTATTTTGATTTTTGCTTTTGTGGGTCTATTTTTTGTGTGTATGTTTCTGATTTTTCTGTTTTTTTAAAATTGAATATTTGAATGACAGTCTGAGATAAAAAAAAAAACATAAACTGGATGGGGGAGAAGGCGTGGAGGAACTTGGAAGAACTGGGGGGCGGGTAGAGCATGATCTAAAACATAGAATCTGAATGAAATTTTTAAAAAATAAAATTAAGAACACCCTTTTCATGAACATCAGGCAAAGTACTATGTCCCACATATTAATGCTTCTTTAGATAAAGGGTAAGGAAAAATAAACTACACTTTAGGAACCTTCTGTGCTCAAGAATCCCTGAATGTGAAGGTGTCAGGCACTTCGCCAACCTTATTAGAATTTCTCCTGAATGCTGAGCTTAAAATCTGATCACCTTTGTTTCTCTTCTTTTCATAAACAATTGTCTCCATTTTTCAAATGTAACCTAAGGGCTGATGGTTATATCTCACATATTTTGAATAACTGTTAAAATAGTTTTACAAGGCTGGTTTAAATAAAAAGGAATATCAGAATATAAAAACTGCTCTCATAAAGTATTTTTTTTAAATAAGTTAAAATAAAATGCTGTGTTATGAGTAGTGAAAAGAAACTTCTACAGCATCATAGTTGAAATCATTGCTGGAATTAAATAGTGTTCTCTACTGTAATATGTGAAAACATAGTATACAAAAGAAAATGTACGATGTTTCCTTTTCAAAATTTTAGAAAAAAATCATTAATACCTAAAACGTTAAGTTCCTAGATCGTAAAAAAAACCAATTTGTTTTCCTTGAAACTAATTAGCAACGGAAGATAGGATACAGTTCATCTAGAGGATCTGAATGTGGTGACCAAGTTTTATTGAGTGGTTATAGAAAAGGGGTTTATAATTTCTAATATTCCCGATATGAACACGAGCGCCAGCTGCATGTTAATTGCATTGTACAACATAAAAATGGCTCTCCAATAACAATACAGCCGCACCTGATACTTGCCAAGAGACCAGGTACTGTTGGTAGATTCAATATGTTCCACAGTTAGACGCCGGCATTTCATTGGTGGAACCTGCGGGGTGCAACTATAATAGGAGATACTACAGCAAAGTCAGTGAGTTTTATTCATGTTTTTCTTGTCCACCTCCTCAATCACGTATATGTGTTAAAATTGCACAATGATACAAAAAGTATACAACTAAGAGAACATCCATTAATTAGAGCATGTTTAGCCCACTGAGTGGCATAATGATTTGAAGCAAACAACACAGAGCTGCTCGGAAGGGCATGTGAATTTTAAATTATTCTTTTTACTCAGTGCGCATTTGCTGGCTCACTTCAATAGCCATGTCTTTTGGCACTCATGACTGCTAATATTTATGATGGTGAGATAAACAGATCTAATTATTATATTTATCATTCATTCTTATCTTGGTGACTCATGTGCCCATGTTTCAAATATTCTCTCTTGAGTTTGGGTAGTTTGCAAAGTTAAGGGAAGGTACTGGAAACATATTTGGGAAAACAGAGCAATGTCCTGATTTGCCCCAAATGCAATATAAAACACATCTGTTAGCCTTAAGGCTAACTCATCAGGATTCATTGTTCAGCGTTCTGGAAATCATCATTAAAGTACTGCTCAGCTCCCATATTGTTCTGTGTGATTCCCACTTAGCAGTGTAATTAGGTCTTAATTAGAAGGTAACTTTGTTTCTTCTAAGTAGCATATTGTCATAATCATAAGGAATGGATGTTTTTCTACTGGTCTGTATTTTAAACCAATCACATCATTTAGTGTTTTTGTTAAATTTAGCTTAATTTGCATTTAGTATGAGTAGTTTCAAGTTTTGTTTTGTTAATGCATTTAAAAATGTAATATTGATACAATTTATCACCACTAAAACTGTATTATATATAACTGTGAAATCATATGTTTTCATATGCTACTAGTCAGGATGTCATATAACAATGCTTTTCTATAAATAGTAATGATGAACACACACATTCTATGGCTTCTATTAGAGAATTAAATAACAATTTAAATACGATTATATAGAAGCCCATGCAATTTGGAGCTTACAGAATCTTGAATGATTTAAATCTGTAAATTTTAAGAGAGGTTGTATGAACACAGTGAATCTTTTAACATTTTTGAAGATGCTAACTTTATTTTCCCCTCTCTTTCAGGGTGTGGTTAGACCCACTGGGGGATATGCTGTAATGTTGAACTGGACAATGTCTTCCATATATGGACTCAAACCTGGAGAGGTAACCATGATTTGACATTTATAGCATATGATATTTCGCTAAGACATACATTTTATTTTTATTTTATTTATTTATTTTTAGGTATGGTGGGCAGCTTCTGACTTAGGCTGGGTTGTGGGACATTCCTATATTTGCTATGGGCCTCTTCTACACGGAAACACAACAGTTTTATATGAGGTAAGAAAATAGAAATAATACTATATACAGGGCCCTTATTTTACTGACTGTTCTTGATGAGTCGACTTGGATAGTACTGATGGAAGACAATGGCTCTGCATGTCCTTTTCATAGGAGGAATTCTGGATTCATATTTTTGAAGTGGGGGGTGGCCCCATCCCTTAACCGGGGGCAGATCTATCACACTGGATATGTCTCTCAAGGTTTGATCTCCCCTTTGTTGGGTATTTCAGCTAATGTCCTTCCTGCTGGGTTTTGGGAACCTCTTGGTTCCCTGGCATTTGGGATTTTCTAGTGGGTACTCCCAGTTCCCCCTCCCCCACTGTTAAAGGAAATGCAAAGAGTAGAGCAGAAACTGAAGGAAAGGCCATCCAGAGATTGCCCCACCTGGGGATCCATCCTGTCTTCAGACACCAAACCTAAACACTATTGCTATTGACAAGAAGTGCTTACTGGCAGGAGCCTGGTATAGCTGTTCTCTGCGAGGCTCTACCATAGCCAGACAGATGAAGATGTACACAGCCAAACATCGGACTGAGTTCGGGAAAACCAATGGAGAAGATAGAGCAAGAACTGTGGACCATCAACCAACCAGACCCCCCCCCCCCCACACACACACACACCCTCAAAGTTCCGAGGGACTAAACCACCAACCAAAGAGTACACACAGAGGGTACTCATGGTACCCATGGCTCCAGCTGCATATGAAACAGACGATTGCTTTATAGGGCATCACTGGACTGGGAGCCCCTTGGTCCTTTGGAGGCTTTTTGAGCCAGGATAGGGGAATGCTAGGCCACTGAGGCAGGAATGGGTGGGCAGGTGGAGGAGTACCCTTATAGAGGCAGAGGGAGGAGGAGGGAATAGGCTGCTTGTGGAGGAGAAACTGGAAAAAGGGATAACATTTGAAATGTAAATAAATAAAATAACCAATAAAAACGAAAACAAAAGAAAGACAGATGGCAAGTGGAAGCAACACTACAGATTCTTTACTTAAAAGTTATTTCAAAAGGGAAACAAATACGAAGGAAACAAAAACCACCTGTTTTATTGTGCAAGTGAAAAAAATCAATAAAAACAAAATTCTGGAGAAAAAAAACAGTAACAATAACAAATCTAAAAGCTATGCCAGGAGAGTTGTAAATGTTAATTTCAAAGAGATATGGATTTTAAAATCCCACGAAAGCATTATCATAAAGGGATCATTATAGAACCACATTTTGTTTTTTATACAAAATCCGTGGATTTACAAAAAAAATATTTTTTGCCTATCTTAATTACGTATTTGACATGATTTCTAATAACAACTGAATGTGAAAAGGGAAAGAAATCTAGAGTGATTAGACTCAAAGTTGAATGGTTAGCGACTTGAAAACTCTAATATGATAATTAATGTCGCACTAAAATAAGGTTTCTATATGTGTGTTGGAGGGTTTCTCTCGGGAGCCTGCTTCCTGTTGTTCTATCAGCCACTTACATAAAGACTTAAGATGCTCAACAACATACAGCGGTTCACAACCTGAGGGTCATGACCCCCACAAACCATCCAAAAACCCAGGTATTTATATTACAGTTCATTAAAACAGCAAAATTACCATTCTGAAGTAGCAAAAATGTAATTTTACGGGAGACGTCACCACACCACAAGGAACTGGGAACCACAGAGTTAGTTAGAAGTTGGGCTCTCAGGCAAAGCCCCTCTGTTCTGATGACCTGAGTTCTATCTGCAAAACACACATGACAGGGGAGAACTAACTCCTCCTTCAGGCAGTCCTCTTACTGCATCCATCGCATGATACAAGCATGCATGCTGTGTGTGCATCTAGAAAAAAAATGAACGTAGTTTTTTATAATTTTTAAACATCCGGGCTTGGTTAACTAATGTTGTATCATATTTAATAGGATACCAGATTTTCAGGAAGATCTAACAGGACGGAAAATATAGAACTCTTTACATATTCACATTTAAATTAAAACATAATGAAGAGGACCAAGGGAGATGCCTCAGTGGTCAAGAGGGTTTAATGTTTTTATAAGGAATTGGAATTCGCTTTTCCCAGCATGCATGGCAGGCCGGTCATGAAAGCACGTAACTCCAGTCCTCTGATATTAACACCTTCTTCTGTCTTCCACAGGCATATAACTACACAAATGCACGTACACATTCTTCCTCCCCTCTCTCTGCCCTCTCTCTCTCATCCCTGTCTCTTTCCTTCCCCCTCTCACTCACACATGCACAAGTAAAAAATTTAAGAAAAATATGAAATATCAAAATACATTAAAACCTTATCATAGAGATGAAATTGGAAGATCTTCAGTTGTCTATAGCTTTTGCCTCAAAATTTGCCATGTGATCACCACAAAAATGGTCACCATATGCAATGATATAGTCTTAATTTTTATCTGCTTAAATTTTTTTTCTAGTTCAGATGTGTAAGGAAGAAACTCATTATTTAAACTCCTAGAAAGCGATGGAGAAATTGCTAGTAGTTGGTTGAAACATGTTTAATATGAGTATTTTATAAGTACCCTTGGATGGTTTATTAGCTACTGTACTTTATAGAATTTTACTAAGGCCTCTTAATACAATTAGGGGACATAGTTTAGAATTAATCAGGCACCAGTTAAATATCTGACTCTGTAGATAAATGGGCAGCTTCTCATCATAGACTGTCTTCCATATTAGCAGTCTTTCTCTAGGTGATAAGAAATATCAGATCAATAAGTGGAGCAGGTAAGAAAAAGTATCAGCTCATTTAGGTATTTTGTTATATTAAGAACTGTCAACTTAACAACTGTCCAGATTAAAATAAATAGGAGGCTATTATTTAATTTCATGAAATCCACCATTTTAAGACTCCCATCATTTTTAGTTGGGTAGTTTGCTGTCTCTGGGGAAAAAAAAGACTTTGAAGCAAGTGTTAAACCATCTCACACTATTCTGCTTCTCTTGCACCGTGTTTTCATATCCTGCAGACTTGATAGACATTTAGAGTTCGTAATATAACACATGAAACAGTCTCAACACATTTACTTTATACTCATGTTCTTGCAACACATCTGATGGTTTTATTAAGTCAGCTCTCTTGGAGAAAACAAAATAAAGCCTAACACCAAATGCTTACTTTGAAATGTGACATTGCCTATTCAGATGTGACAAAGCAGAATTCATTAGTAAGCTTTCATGGCACTTATGGTGACCTCGGAGTTGAAATACTGAGTATATGAGTTTCGGAGTTTGAACTGGCTTTCTATTATTTTTCTTGTTTATTTAAAATATGTGCTAATATTATCACGAGAGCTTGGCTGTTTATCTTCGAATCATGTTCTCAAAACCAGAATAGAGATTCTATACACATTGGTATATGGCTGAATAGATATATTTCAAATCTATACATTTTCTGGATTTTTTTATCCTCCTTACTTATAATATCTTACTGTTTTTCAGACCTCAAAATAAAACCTCTTTTGATTTTTTTCTTACCATTTCAAAAGTTATTACATACTAACATTTGGACCTTTATTTTCTTCTGTACAAGCTAAACTCCCTGAAAATCAGTCCTCTGCTAAGCACCTTGTCTTTCTACTCCTTAACCCATGCCTCATCAAACTCCATGTGTCACTTCACAGAAGTGTCTAGTGACATCATAGGTGGCTGAATCAAAGACCTTTGTCATTTTGGTTCTGTCAGAGGTATCATCACCTGTATCATTATTATTATTATTATTATACTGTATACTTTTCTTCTTATTATTATTGTATATTTTCCTTATTTACATTTCAAATCTTATCTCCTTTCCTAGTTTCCCCTCCAGACACCCCATATTCCCACCCCCACCCCACTTCTTCTATGAAGGTACCCCCTCCACATCCACCGACTCCCTCCTACCTCCCCACCCTGGCATTCCCCATATACTTGAACATCAAGCCATCAAAGGACCGAGGGCCTCCCCTCCCATTGTTGCCAGATAAAGCCATCCTCTTCTACATATGATGATGATGACGACGATGATGATGATGATGATGATGGTGATGATGATGATGGTGATGATGATGATGATGATGATGACAATATAAATACTACCTAAACCAGAATAGGAAAAATACAAACAGAAAAACAGCACCAAAGAAAAAGCAGAAGAAACAGATATATATGCAGAGACACATACATTAGCACACCCAGAAATCCCATAAGAATGCAAAACCAGAAACCACCATATGTATGCAAAAGACCTGTAGTGGTGGACAGAAACCTCATCCCATTATGAGATAAAAATTTTCCTAAAATACCACTGAGCACATTTCTTATTGGCAATCTACTGTTGGTTATGGGCCCTGCACACAAGCTTGGTTTGTCTACCCAGTGAAGCTTGTACAATATGAGGATTCCATATGACCCCCTCAAATGGCCCCTAGTTTAAATGTCCCTATTTAATTGTCTCCCTTTAAGCCCTCTTCTCCGGCACCACTCTGAATTCTATTGTTTAAATCTCAACTGTCATCTTCAGCATCCACCTTTTTTTTTTTTTAAGATGGAAGATAAGATCATTTTATTTATTATATTCTTTTTATTTAGAAGATATTAGTGCAGGATCAAATATGTAATGACTGTGGAATTAATGAAATACTCTTAGTTACATTAATGCAAGCTCTCTTAAAAGCTATAGTGTTTCCTTATTTCTTCTTTTCTTAAAATTTTTATTTAATCTTTATTTTTAGTTTTATACTCTAGATTTTTATCCCCCTCCTGGTTGGTCCATCCTCTGACTGTTCCACATCCTGTGCCTCCTCCTCCCATCCCCACCCCCAAACCCCTTCTCCTCGAGGGTGTCTCTACCCCCCACCTCACCAGACTTCTCCACTCCCTGAGGACTCCTGTCTCTTGAAAGTTAGGTGCATCTTCTCTGACTAAACCCAGACTGGGGAGTCTCCTGCTTTGTATGTGTTGGGGGGCCTCATATCAGCTGCTGTATGCTGCCTGGTTGCTGGTTCAGTGTCTGAGAGATCTCCAGGGATCAGGTTAATTGAGACTGCTAGTCCTCCTACAAAGTTGCTCTCCTCCTCAGCTTCTTCCAGCTTTTCCCTAATTCATCCACAGGGTCAGCAGCTTCTGACCATTGGTTGGGTGCAAATATCTGCATCTGACTCTGTCAGCTGCTTGTTGGGTCTTTCTGAGGGTAGTCATGTTAAGTCCCTTTTTGTGAGCACTCCATAGCCTCAGTTGTAATGTCAGGTCTTGGCGCCTCCTGTCCCGAGCTACCGTCTCACCAGCAAGAACGCACACGGAACACCAGGATCCTTTTGTAGCAAAGCGTTTATTGCATCGTGAAGAGGAAGACTAAGAGGCCCTGCGAGCTGTCCCCTATATAGTCCCCAAGGCTGCGTGTCCACATCTAATTGGTCGCTTACTCATGATCTCACTGGCACGCCCCGGAGTGGGCAAAGACTTGGCTCGAACACACTCTTGCACATGTGCACACAGTTTGTTTACAGGTAGGGGCCAGGCTGCAGCAATGGAAGTCAGCGCCATCTTGTGATGGCAAATGCTATCGTGGCTTTCCACAGCCTCCCCTTGAGCTGGATCCCATTTTGGACCTGTTGCTGGACCTCCTTTTCCTCAGGCTCTTCTCCATTTCCATCCCTGCCCTTCTTTCAGACAGGAACAATTATGGGTCAGAGTTTTGACTGTGAGATGGCAACCACATCCTTGATGCCCTGTCTTTTAGTGGAAGGTGGATTCTACAACCTCCCTCTCTCCACTGTAGGGCATTTTATCTAATGTCACCCCCTTTGAGTCCTAAGGGTCTCTCCCCTCCCTGGTCTCTAGATCCCTCAAACCTCCGACCTCCCGAGGTTGCCTGTTTCCATTCTTTCTGCTGGCCCCAGGTAGTGCCTGATCACGTTCCCTTATTCCCCTCTATAGCTGTCTCTTTTATTTGCCCTTCCTATGGAGATTCTCCTTCATCCTCCAGTCCCTTGCTCTTTACCCAACCTCTATGGTTATACAGATTGTAGCCTGGGTATTGAAGCATTTAGCAGTGAAGATCCACATTTTAGAGAATACACACCACATCTGTCTCTGTTACTTCACTCAGGATGAAATTTTCTATCTGCGTCCATTTCGTCATATAACTCCTTCATTTTAAACAGCTCACTACATTCCCATTGTAAAAGTACCAAGCTTTCTTTATCTATTCCTCTGTTGACAGACATCTAGGCTGTTTCTAATGTTGGCTCCGGTGAACATGTGTTATCAAGCATCATCGACAGTAGAAATGATCACATTCTACTACAGAGACCTAATCACATTTACAAAGGCACAAGGCAGTCAAAACCTAATCTTCCACTTTAGTATATGCTGTGCACTAAGCCCTTCATCTCTACTTTGGAAATGAAGTTGAATTCTGTTTCTCATTTGCATCTGTCCACTCTTAAAATTGTTGCATGCTCCAGTCAAGATTTTTCTTCCTTTGACCCAAAATTGGGGCTATTAGTATTTTTTTATTAGCTGCATTTTATTCTGCTTATATTTCCTAGATAATCTCCTTGCAGGGTTACTCTGGCCTCTATCTGTGCATTATTCTTTCTTCTCCTGTTACATTGACTATTAAACTGATTTAAATCTGCATTTTATGTCTTTTATTTAGTTTATTTATTTATTACCCACATTTCTTGTCATGTATCTAAAACTTCTCAGCTATGTTGAACAAGTATATTACCTTGAGTTTAATTCATATTATGTTTGGAATTCTAATATGATTCACACTTAGGAGTCTAGTTGCTTATTTCATATAATCACTGGACTGGGAATAGTTCAGAAAGGTAACTTCGACCACTTGTCACTATTCCAGACTATATCACCCTTGGTTCTTCTCGTTCCTTGCCCCTTTATCAACCCTTTATCAATAATAATTAAGACACCAGAAACTGAACCAATAGTGATGTACAAATAACCATTGTCAAGTGAGAAATAATCAACATTTCCTAGTCCCCTACCTCCAAAAGAGTTTACATATTTTTAAAGTTTCCAATAATATAAAATACAACATGTTTATTGTCTTGTGACACCTAGACATATACATTCATATGTATCACTTCATTCCTGTTTAGCTAATTCACTTGATATTTTTACCTCAGCCCCCTTCCTTCTTCTGCTCTGAGCCCTTCCCTCACCTGCTCCTTCTCTCATAATGGGGTGCCCCTCCCCCTGCAGGTATCAACCCATCCTGGAACATCAGCTCACTGCAGAACTAGGTGCACCCTCTCCCACTGAGACCAAATGAGGTTAGCCAGTTAGAACAGGGTCCACAGGAGGCAAGCAGCAGACTCAGGGATAGCACCTGTTCCAATTGTTTCGGGACCCGCATGAAGGCTAAGCTACACATTTGCTACATATGTGGGCTGCCTTCATCCTAACCAAGTATGCTTTTTGGTTGAAGGCTCAGTCTCTGGGAGCTCCCAAGGGTTCAGGTTAGTTCACTCTGTTGGTCTCCTTATTGTTTTCCGACCTGTTTCAGGTTCTTCAATCCTTCCCTCAAGGCTTTCATTAAGATTCCTTGAAATCCATCTGATGCTTGGCTTTGAGTCTCCGGTGAACCCTCCCAGAGAACACTTATGCTAGGCTCCCATTTACAACATAGCAGAGTATCATTAGTAGTTCTTCCCCTGTGATGATTCTCAATTGGGACCAATAATTGGTTGACCATTCCCTTAGTCTCAGCTCCATTTTTCCCCCTAAACATCTTGTAGACAGAGTACATTTTTGTCAAATTTATTGTCCATAAGTTGCTGTCCTTATCCCTCCACTGGGAGTCCTACATGACTGCAGGAGGTGACCACATCAGGCCTCATATCCCCCTCTGCTAGAAGTGTCAGTGAGAGTCATTCCCATCCCTCTAGCTAATTCAAAATAATTGAAATTATATTTTTTCTTTGACCATGTGGATCATGCAAACACAGTAAAAAGACAAATTGAAAATAAAGCCATTTAGTTTACTTTTCAATAATCTGTTGATTAAATACTCTGAAAAAAATAAAGTAAGTAACAATTGAATGAAAAAGAAGACATCTATATCATTACAAAAGGTGTAGGGTAACTTAAAAATGCATAATCATCCTACTTAGTCAAAGACTTTGGGTAATTTCCCCTAGAGTTGAGGACAAATCAACGATGTCATTTTCCATGTTTCTAGTTGGCAAAAATATTGAATTTATTGCTACTTGAAATAGCATAATGAGGAAATACAAGACATAAATATCAGATAGAAATGACAAAAACTCTACCATTTACAAATGGTATAATTATATAAGGAAAAAGTTGCAGACTGAATTTTATTTATCCCAATCTTGGGGAAAAAAGCAAACATATAAATCCCCATTGAGTTGCTACATGTTAACAGTGAGTACTTCTGGCTGAAAGTAGAAAACACAGATCTCTGGGAAGAGAGCTCTTTATCTTCACTGCACCCTTATCCTGATCAAATGCAGTAATGTAGTTTTTCTAAGAACCTAACTACAAAAGAAAGTGGGAGAAAGACCCATTGTTATTCTGTCTTGCTTTCTATACTTGCTGGCAACCCTGCTGTAAAATAGTCAATATAAAAGTTAAAAGAGGAAATCACAGCTTCAGTGAGTCCCTCTCCCTTTAAGAACACAGTCATTTGCATAACATAAATGATCAGTTATCATCTTACTGCCTACATTTAGACTCTTCCTGTGGTTTCTTGCTTCCTGCTTTCCTCACCCAACACCACATAAAACTGAGTTAAGTGGGCAGAAGTCTGCAAGTGGTTAAAGGTCTCCCGGTTCCCTCTGTTAAACCTCCATGCTAATTGTCAATGGATATTAGTCCTTTTCACAAGAGACTGGGTCTTAAATATCATGTGATAAATGCCACATCTTATAACTATCCAATCTGCTTCTTTGATATTTCAGTTTTTGATTTCCTCAGGCTGAGTGTTTTTGTTTTTCTTTTCTTTTATACTTCTATTAAATCATCCAGATCCCTATAACTTTGTAAATAGGGTCTGTCATTCTCTAAACTCAGTGGGCAAAAAATATTTCTCATCTCTGCCTCCACAGTCCCTTCAGGGAAGCAGAGGAAATGTAAGTAGCTCTATTGACATATAAAATGCAGGGTTAGTTTTACCTAATTGATTAAAGTTAAATTAACATTATTAATTTAAAAAGAATACTCATCTGTGTTTAAGACAGCAATTGAAAAGAAAAACAATTTTCCAACTTGTACCATTCTTTTACACTAATTAGTAACTTTATAATATCATCTGCCTATGGGAGAATGGTTTCACAATCCCTTCCATATAATAAAACTGACAATTTTTCAAATTTTTGTGTGTACTAGTGAAGTATGTGCAGACAATTTTCACATCCTTACATATACCTCATGTCACATTTACATGTTATACTGTAAATGATATGTTATATATGCTATATATATAGTAGTTATAGGATTATTTAGAAATTGATGATAAGAACAAATTAAGTTATATAGCATAGATACTTTGAAAATATGTTTTGGTCCATACTTATTTGAATACTGAAATCTAGATCCCATAGAAACAAAAGGCAGTAGTCTTAGTTCAATTTAGAAATATTTACATAGGAAGCTACACTTTTGTGTTTAAGTACTAAAACTATAATATTATGTACAAAATATAATTTAATATAGTATAATTTAACCAGATCATTGGCATAGTTTTCAGAGTTCTAATTTTTCTAAAAATATGTGTATCTGTCACTTAGCTTAATCAAAGTTTCATTTTTATAATATTTCAAAGGTGTGATGTTTCAGTGAGTTAGTGTCTTGGTATTTTGTTTTTCCACAGTGATGAATTCTGACTTAACAAAGCTAATGCTCCAAAGAATGAGGAGATTTGGAGTTTATTATGTGAAAAAACATCTAAAGTTCAAGAGTACATTCACAAACAAAATATTCATTCAGTTGCAAATAGCACATGTCATTTTATGAAAGAATAATCAATGAACTCTTTTATTTCAACAAAATAACTTAATATACTCTAGATTTAATTCTAATCTATAAGTATGTTAGCTGATGAAAATTTTTAAATAAATGGTTAAAACTACCTTGGATGCATAACTTTTGAGATTCAAGACATTTTTGGGAGAAGTCTCTTTCATCAGTAATGAACACAATTGACATTTAATAAGATTTTTTTTTCTCCCATAAGAGGACACTCTATAGCT
Source organism: Micromys minutus (assembly GCF_963924665.1). Taxonomy (NCBI): domain Eukaryota; kingdom Metazoa; phylum Chordata; class Mammalia; order Rodentia; family Muridae; genus Micromys; species Micromys minutus. The sequence continues at coordinate 26,120,056 of NC_137957.1, forward strand.
GCAGGGTTGAGACATAATTGAAATTGTCAACTTCCTGATGATTTCCATGTTCAAATGCATTACTACATCTCTCACTAAAATGAACAAAAAAAAACCCTTGTATCAGTTTCTCAATTGGGGTGTTCTTAACTCAGTTAGTGGTGCTCCTAACTGTAGAGCCATCTCTCCAGGCATTAACCACCCCCTTAGTTACTGTCTTCTTTTTCAAGGCTTTCTTCTGTGTCTTTGGTCATTCACTGCTGCCACAAGAACTCATCTATGTTTTCTTTTTTCAGCATTTTCCTGTTATTCATCAGATTACATTTCATGTTCACTTCCTTGGTGAGGCCCTCTTTGACTTCCTGAATGAGACCAAACCCCTTTGCACAGCAGTCTAGTTAGTGTTTTAGGTTGTGCCAACTTGATTCTCTGTTGCAGTCCCATTTATTTTCAGGATCTTCTAGAATGTTTCCTTGTTCCTCTCTGCTCTCACTTGGATTAAGAGGAAAGAAACATCTGAGATTTTTGCATATAATCAACCAGTGCTCAACTTTAAAGCTTGTTTTTCACACCCATTAATTTTCAAATAAATACTTGTTAATGAAAGGACTTGAGTGAAGATGTCAAAAAAAAAGTTGACTTGAAGGTTTGTTTTGTTGTTGTTTCTTGGATGAGAAATATATAAATTTAACATTCTTTTTCATCAAGGGACTTCCTGAATAGCTTATTCAGATATATTACATTCACATAGACAATGGTTTACTCTTATTAGTTCATTTGAGTGTATTTGAAAACTCAATTTTGTATCTAATACTTAAAACAGATCTTCACAATTCAATCCATTTTCATATTCTTGAATGGAAAAATAATCTGAACCCCTTTAGATGGCTATTTTATTAATTAAATGTTGATTGAAACAGACCTAGCTCCAATATCATATGGATATGGGCAGGGGTTTGTTATGGTAGCTACTGAGCTCTCTTTCTGCACCCGTGACAAACTACCCAAGGTCAGCAATCTAAAAATAAATACAAGTTACTGATTTGAGTTCATAAGTCCAGTGCTTCCAGTCTGTCCTTGCTTAGTTCAATTGCTGTGGGCCTGTGACTGACCAGGAAGTGAAAGCAGGAAGTACATAGCAGCAAAGAAGCATAGACAGAGAGGAATGGGCCACTGTCACTTTCCCCTTTAAGAGTATGAGCCTGAAACAAGGTCCCCTGGTATACCTATAGCAGATGTACCTCTCTGTCTCCCTGTAGGCCCTCCAACAAATGGAGAAGAGGCTCTTCCTAAAGCTGTAGCCTGCCCGAGGTATCCATTCCCCCAACAGAGCTGTCTTGTTTGGTCTCAGTGGGAGAGGATGTGCCTGAATTGATAGAGACTTGATGTTTGTGATTGTCATGCTGGGAGATACCCAGGGGCATTCTTCTCTCTCTGAGAAGAGGCAGGGAGTCCCACCCTCCTCAAAGAAGAAGAACAGGGGGGTGGGGAAAAGGTGGGTCACAGTGAGGGGGTGCTGGGGGATAGGGTTATTTACAGCACTTGTGATGTAAACTAATTAATTAACTAATTAATTAATTAACTAAAAGGTTATGAGCCCAATGAACAAACTTATGTGCACAAGTCTGCACTCCACAATGTTGTTGCCATCAGTTCTTACTACAAATATCATAAGGCAGTTGAAATTTTCACACCAACATTTGAGTACACAGCAGACATAAAGATAATATCTTCATATAGGAACTTTGATGCCTAAGCAATTCTAATATCTTAGTATCAGGCAAGATACTGTGTTGTCACATGGTGATTATATAGATATATGCTTCCTGATCTCTCTCTCTGTCTTATTTATTGTTTGCCTACTCTTCCTGACTGCTATCTTTGGAATTAAGCCTGAGATTATTTCTTGAAAAGAACAAATTCTTCTAGACCCCACCTTTGCTTTCAACTTTGTTGTGCACCAGCTACAAATGTGTGTGTTATACACACAGTCTCATTTCAGAATACAGAACACCCATGATTCTTCAGTGGCAGCCGTGTTGTTGACCAAGAAGTCAGCTGTGTATTTCTTAGCTAAATTACTACCTAGGTACAAAGAATAATATTACTTATGGTTTCTATTCAGTCTATTATGAGATTAAGCCATAAACTAGCTAGTATACTGGGTTTTGACAGAACTATTGTTGTTCCAATATAATAAAAAAATTAGGAGCCCTCAAAAAAGCTGAAGATATAATTGAGTTGGTAGACTACTTGCCTAGCATGAGTAAAGTTCTGGGTTGCATCCTCAGCACCACATAAACCCATAATCTTAGGACACAGAGATCTAATAAGTTCAGGGTCATCCTCAGCTTCATAGTGAGTTTGAGGCCAGCCTAGGCTGCCTGAATCCATATTATAAGAAAATGAACAAACACACAAGAAAACAGAAAAATTGCAATCCATAATAGTCAATGAAAAAAAAAAAAAAGGTCAGCCTCTTCAACAAATGGTGCTGGTTTAACTGGCAAAAGAATGCAAATCGATTCTTTCTTGTCTCCTTGTAAAAAAGCTCAAGTCAAGTGATCAAAGACCTCTACATAAAACCAGGTACACTGAAACTATTAGAAGAGAAAGTGGGGGAAGAGCTTAGAACACATAGGCACAGGGGAAATTTTCTGAACAGAACACCATTGGCTTATGCTGTCAGATCAAGAATCAACAGATGGGACCTCATGAAACTGCAAAGCTTCTGTAAGGCAAAGGACACTGTCTAAAGGACAAAACAGCAACCAACAGATTGGGAAAATATCATTACCAAGCCTAAATGTGACACCGGGCTAGTATCCAATATATACAAAGAACTCAAGAAGTTAGACTCTAGAGAATCAAATAATCCTATTTTAAAATAGGGTGCAGAGCTAAACAAAGTCTCAATTGAGGAATATCAAATGGCTAAGAAGCACCTAAATAAATGCTCAACATTCCTAGTCATCAGGGAAATGCAAATAAAAACAACCCCAGGATTCTACCTCATACCAGTCAGAATGTCTAAGATCAAAACTCAGGTGACAGCAGGTGCTTGCAGGATTGTGGAGAAAGATAAACACTCCTCCACTGTTGATGGGATTGTTAGCTGGTACAATCATTCTAGAAATCTGTTGATTCCTCAAAAAATTGGACATAGTACTACTGGAGGATGAAACTATACTACTCCTGGGCATATACCCAAAAGAAACTCCAACGGCTAACAAGGATCCATGTTCCACCATGTTCATAGTAGCCTTATTTATAATAGTCAGAAGCTGGAAAGAACCCAGATGTCCTTCAACAGAGGAATGGATACGGAAATTGTAGTACATTTAGACAATGGAGTACTACTCAACTATTAAAAAAATGAGTTCATAATATACCTAGGCAAATGGATGGTCTTGTAGCTATCATCCTGATTAAGGTAACCCAGTCACAAAAAAACACTCATGGTATGTACTCACTTATAAGTGGATACTAGCCCAGAAAGCTCTGAATACTCAAGAAACAATTCACAGAACTTATGATGCTCAAAGAGCAGAAAGGCCAGAAGGTGGATGCCTCAATCCTTCTTAGAAGGAAAGACAAAATGGTCATGGGAAGAAATAAAGAGACAAATAGAAGAGCAGGGATTGGAGAAAAGATCACCCAGAGACTGCCTCACCTGAGGATCCACCCATATGCAGTCACTATACCCAAGCACTATTGCTGATGTCAAGTAGTGCTTACTGGCAGGAATCTTATATGGATGCTTTCTCAGAGGTTCTGCCTGAGCCAGACTGATACAGAGGAGGATGATTGCAGCTAACCATCAGACTGAACAGGGGCCCCAATGAAGGAGCTCGAAAAAGGACTGATGGAGCTGAAAGGGTCTGCAACCCAATGGGAAGAACAAAATTATCAACTAACCAAACTCTTCACAGCAAGCAGGGACTAAAACACAACCAATAAGTTTTCATGGAGAGACTCATGGCTCCAGGTGCATATGCAGCAGAGGATAGCATTTTCTGGCATCAATGGGAGAGAGGCTTTTGTTCCAGTGAAGGCTCATTTTCCCAGTGTAAGGGAATGCCAGGGAGCTGAGTTGGGGGAGGGGTGTCAGGAGAGGGAGCACCTTCTTGGAGGCAATGGGAGGGGGAGGGGCTGGGATTGGGGAAAGAGAATAACATTTAAATGTAAATACAGAGAATATCCAATAAATAAAAAAAGAATGTCACTCTTGCTTTTCAACTGCTTACATTTTCACAGAGCATAGATCTGGTAGTAGTGTTTCTTATAAATTCTTCAATATTCTCTTCAGGCTAAATAGGGTGGATGGTTAATAATTCAATAATTAAGTTCAAAGGATTGCTTTAAAAAAACTAAAAGACTTAACGTTTTGAATTATGATGTAGAAGCATGGTCACCTATCTGGGAATTTTAATACCTGTCTTTATTTAAGAATATGACTCTGGGTCAGTTCAACTATTTTAGGAAAGCATTTCTCATATATGAAAGGAGAAAGCTGACACACACACCCCATTTCATATCTGTAACTCCTTTCTGGATCATTTCTATTTTTCAAGAATAAAATATATTACTTGGTATATTGCCTTAACTTTTATGTTTGAAAGTCATGCTACTCCCTGGATTTTACTCTAGCTTCTTTCTTTCTTCCTTCCTTCCTTCCTTTCTTTCTTTCTTTCTTTCTTTCTTTCTTTCATTCATTCATTCATTCTTTCTTTCTTTCCTTAAAAATATTGACGATGTTGTATTTCTTGGAAAAACTGTTCTTGCATGTTACAGTCTAAATGGCAAGAGTCCCGGCACTTCTCTGTGTATTCTGATTCAGGCCAGGGACTTACCTACTGAGCCTCAGATTGAGGAGAACAATCCCTTCACATCACTTAACTGATCAATTCACAGAAAGCATAGAGAACAATTTGCAAATTATAAAAATAAGGTTAATTTGGGGAGAGGTTCTTATAAGTCATTACTCAAAAAAAAATAGAAAGTATTTTTTTCTCTAGAATAGAATATTAAAATTAAAATACAAATGACTCTTTTCTCTGTATTCTAGCTAGTATAAGATGTGGAGTTTTAAGTGTACTGCATTTCTTCTTTAAAAGCTTGCTTGTCCTCCCAACACAGGTGTGGTTACTGGGATACTGGAGGCAGCTCCCTCTGGAGCCAGCCCATTAACTCTCTTCTAAGCCAAGGCTGAAGGACCAGCACACTAGTTGCCAGTCCTCATGCTACCAACTTTGCAAACAGAAGAGTAGATGTGGAGAATATCCCAAGGGTCTCTCTGCTCAAGGATCTGTCCTTTATGAGTAGAGCTTTGAGGGAAATAAGTCTGGCTTTGAAGCTTTCATCTGGGAGAAACAACACTGATTATGACACGCCACTACCCATATAATGATTACCTACTTCTTGTATTAATCTCTATGTTACAGGACTTTCAGACACTGAACTTGTTAACCTTTAATTGCATGGCTATTTTTCTGAACTGGTAAAAGGAGTTGAGAGTTGAGATAACCCTGCCTGTGTTCTTTATAGAAGGAATAGCATGAAATGAGCTCTGTATCTGCATAGGATTCCACTGTGGTAACATATGTGAGAACAACTTAAGACCTTGAAGAAATATCATTTGTATGTGAATGTGACAGTGAAAACATATTTTACATACATATACTTGATGAATAAATTGTAAGTAATTATAATTATTTCCTAGACAGATATTAGGTTATTTTCAAGTATGAAAATCTCATATTTGAAAATACTAAAGATGAAAAATATTTAACAGTTGCCTTTGTAGATGACAAACACGTCTAGCTATTTCATCTTGGATGGCATGCTCTGGGATGTCTGTGCTACTCGGGCTTTATACTTTTCATAGAATCGTGCTGTGCAGCGCTTTGCAAAAATTTTATTAGTAACGTTTCTTAATTTACCCATAAAAACAAACAAACAATGCAACTGACAGGAGAATGTATAGTTATATTTCACTCGGCATTGTTTGAATTTTTACATATTTTGTTTTTTATTTCATTCTCAAAGACATGGAATTTCACTTCCCTTTAAGACTCCTGGCTGTTATGTAACTAAGTAATAAACTTAATAAACAACCTACAAATTTCCTGTTTTACTGATGTAATGGAAAATTCTTTTTCCATGTTTTTCTTAAGTGTAGCATAGCAACAATCTACTGAGTGTATGCAATGAGGAAAATGACTAGGTTATTACTGTGATTGGGTTTGTATAATTTGATCTTTGCAAATAAAAAAATATGAATCAGATGGCAACATCTCTGAAATTCTTCAATTGGCAATCGGTGCAAAGACATTTACTTTTGAGTTAATTTTTCTGTCTGTATACCTGTGTGGCATGTTAGATTTAGCAAGTGAAATGCGTCATAACTCAATGGGCAACGTTTACAGAAGCATAATATGAACTAAGTTCTGGAGGCTGTGAAGGGAAACAGAATAGGCATCAGATATGGTCCTTGCACTATGTGAACTGGAAATATAACCAAAATCAATCTGACAAGTAGAAAGCAAGCAAATGAGTATGACAAGTGCAAACCACAACAACAACAACAACAACAACAACAATCCTAGTCAACTCCTGAGAGCTATCAACTGTGGAAGATATTCCACAATAGAATGGAAGCTAGTTCTGTGAAACCTGTCCATTAATTTTTAAGAGAACATTATGTCTTATAAAAGGGAAGAGTTTGTGTACAAGAAAGTACGGGAAAAATCACTATTATTGATTGAATCTTGGGGAATCAGAATCTGTCTAAACACTTCCTATGTATGAATTTATACTACAAATCTATAATACAGGACTTTGAATATCTTACTTAAAGTAGGAACAAACATGGGCCAGAGACTATTCAATAACTTCACTAGCAGCCTTGGGTGATGAAGTTAGGTTTTCAAGTTTACCTTCATTGTAGTACTCCTTTGACCTCTCTGCAGACATTTGCTTGTCTAGTTGCTGATCAGAATAATATATTCGAGTTCAATGTTAAGGAGCGGGATGACCATGGGGATGTGAAGTGGGCCACCTTAGAAAGCTTAAGGACATTGAGTATAGCTTTGATGACTTCCATTAGGAGAACTGGTAGGAAAGCAGTTATCAACTGCAGTTCTAGAGTAGGAAGAAAGGCCAGTTGACGAGGACATAATGTTTTGGGTTTTGATGACTAGTTTCCTTATGCTATTCAGACATCTGTCTGAAACCGAAGTGTCAGTTTTGAAGCTACGGAAAACTTCAGTAGATAGCAGATTTAATCATTGAATTCTCCAAGTTAATCAAGAACCTCATGGAAAAGAACATTAAGGATAGAAGTTGGGCGAACCTTTGGAGGTTTAAGAAAGAGAAGCTGTATACATATAAAAATTAAGAAATCTGCGAGACAGTGGGGGAAACTGAAAAGCAAAGTACACTGAAGGACAGTGGGAAGTAGTCTCGACATAGATGTGGGACAGCATCATACTCTAGGCAGGGAGACAGTATGGCTAAAGTGGGCTCCAGGGGCTGGTGTGTCTGGGGTCACCTTTAGGACAAGATTTACAGAATTTTGAGGAATTGAAGATTTTGTTTTTATGAAAAAGTATAAGCAGGTTTAAGTTTGTGGGCAGTGCCGGACATGGTGAAGTACTTTGGAATCATCCAACCTCAGTTAGTGAGTATATAGGGCTTCAATGCTTGCATAGAAGTCAGCTTGTATGATTAGCAAGAAGCTATTTAACTTCTCTAATAGCACACACTCAGCGATCACTGTGAATAATAAAAAAAATCTTAATGTCTCCCTTTAGTACACAGTAGCAGAGTGATTGAAAATCAATTAGCATGGAAGAGCACAGGGATAAAAAACATCCTACTAGAAGCTGTGAACTCCTAGCTGTGCAGAGGATAAATGCTCTCTGTGACTAGTGAGAATGCTAAATATGTCAGACCTCTAATTAGCTCAGCACCAGGCTTGCAGAGTCGCCAATTGCATGCTCTGTATCATTTACTTGACACTAACGCTTCCAGAAGATTCTATTTCTGGAAATATGTAGATGCTAATCACCTAGGTGGAAGCAATGGCTTCTTAGCTGGGATTAGTTGCATTTTAAGACCCAATGTGCTTCGTTTACGTGGCTGGCAAAAGACAGGTAAAGAGCAAAATAAACAACGACAATAACTGAAAGTAGACAGCTACAGCTATTCAGGGTACATTCATTTAGAACTGCTATAACAGGAGGTCACAGACTGTGTATATTTAAGAGTAGATATTTATTTCTCACAGCGTTTAAGGGTAAGGAATACCTACTGCCTGTTTCCAGCATGGAACCTTGTTATACCCTTGAGTCAGAAAGCAGGAACTGTCCTCAAGTTTTGGAAGAATAGATAGATGAGAGAATAAATCCACTCCTGCAGATTGTGGATCACAGCATTAATCAATTCATGAAGGTGAATAGAGTTCCTGCCATCTAAATGTCTCTTTAAAGCCCCTTCCTCCACAGTCTGTATTAGGTATTAAACTTCCCATATGTACACATTATTCAGACCACATAGTACCTTATGTACTTAACAGACATGAATGTTTTACACACACACACACACACACACACACACACACAAACAAGTCTACAATTACATGGAATATTTATACTTTTTATTGGATAATTTATGTATTTACATATCAAATGTTACCCTCTTTCCTGTTTCTCCCTTTTCCCATCCCCTCTTCCCTGCTTCTATGAGATTGTTCTTACTCCCACTTCAACAACCTGGCATTCCCCTACACGGGCATCGAGCCTTCACTGGACCAAGGGCCTCTCCTCCCATTGATGTAGCTGAAGCCATGGGTCCCTCCAGGTACTCTTTGGTTGGTGGTTTAGTCCCTGGGAGCTCTGGGGGCTCTGGTTGGTTGATATTGTTCTTCCTATGGGCCTCGTTAGCACAGTAGGGATATTTATTCTAAAGCCCTCAGTGGGTGTTGGAAGCCAGGAATAGCTCTAAACCCTGTGTGTAAAACGATTTTTTATAAGTATGTATCTATGATAGACTTATTTTTTTTTTGGTGAATAAAGCAAGAAATTGTCAACAATTATAAAAGAAAAGTCTCTCACAGAAACAGCTGCATAAACAGAACATGAACAGTGACAATGCCAACAGACAACCTGATGTTGAACGGGGTTAACTGGATGGGTTCTGCCACTAGACAGAAAACCAAAAGCAACAAATGCCTGCCGGGAGAGGAGTTACTTTCTCTAAGTGATGAAGCCTCAGTTATTCAATAAAAAGCATGGTCAGCTCAGAAGCCATGGAAAAGAACATCAGCTACCAATGTTCTGTATCTTATTATTTCATGGTTCAAAGAATAGAAAAAGACATACAAGAAAAATTTATCTTTTCTCCATTTCCAGGTTTCAAAACTCCCAGGAAGTCAATTTTTGGCCATGTACACACACACACACACACACACACACACACACACACACATATATATATAAATGTATACATACATACACAATCAGGTAATTAGTATATCAGCCATAAATTTTGTTTCATACAAAGAGCACTAAACAAATTTCATACCCTAATCTGCATTCTGACTTCTTCCATTCAATAGTAGATGTTGGGGATTTGTTTATGCTTTAGTAAGTATCAAGTTTAAATGCTGTGAGCCGAAACGTTCATGCTCTGGTAATGGCATATGACATGAAGTAGAAACTTAACACATGCAGTTGCCAGACCTATCGCTGTTCCAAAATAAACAAAGCAATGCTCGGCAGCACCTGTCTGCTAAAGTGAAATTCACACTGGCTGGTGCGGAATCAATGCTGTTCTCCTCGCCTCAAAACCTCAGTAAAGCACACCTTGGGTGACATTCTCAAAAACAGTCTCTAAAGAGACTAGATGTATTTCTAAGCTTGTGAAAACAGAGGCAAGCACTGCGCTGCACTGAACAATTTCATATCAAAGCCCGAAAACCACACGGAGGAGTGATCTCCACCAACAAGTGCACATGGTTTGTAATAAAGGGCTTCATTTTGTGTAGAGTTCAAAGATTTAACTTGGATGTTTGTCTTGCTTTTGATGAAGGTTTTAAAGTTTCACGTTCATGTTTTGAGGATCTAATGTTGATAGTAAATATTATGGACTTGAATGGTTCCTTGCTTTTCTAGCCAGAGCCTTATCATCCGTGGTCCATTAACAATAGGCTGAGTCTTAAAGTGGTAGAAAATTATACAGTGAAGTTAATTTGGAATATGTATATACTGAGTACATATAGTGTGGTGTTTGTACTGTGAAATGCTACTAACCACTTTTATAAGTCTAGCTAACATTAGTAACTGCCACTTTATAAACCTGATGTTAACAATTTATATTATGGATCTGGGAAGATAGAGCAGTGGATAGAGATGTCTCTGTGGAATTCTGAGCATCTGAATTGGATTGTGGGATACCAGAAAGAAGAGGGAGAGAACTCACTCCTAAGAATAGTCTTCTGACTTCTACATGTGTCCTGTAGCATATACATGCCTATGTCTTCTCTCTCTCTCTCTCTCTCTCTCTCTCTCTCTCTCTCTCTCTCTCTCTCTCTCTCTCTCTCTCTCTCTCTCTCTCTCCCCTTAAACAAATAAGTACATAAATAAATATGTAAAAGAAGTGAAGATGTAGAATTTTTGCATTTCTAGGATTATTACAGTATCATCCCATGTCCTTTAGACAGAACCGAAACTTTCTACTACTTGGAAGAAGACCATTAAAAAGTATACAGTAAAACAGCAATGACGTAGGTTTGATATGTTTTCCATTTTTTTTAATGCTGATTTTTGCTGCATTTGGCTTTTGGTGTATCTTTTTGTTTGCTTGTCAACACTTCAACTTTAGAATTGTATTATTAAATTGAGTGATTGCCTATTGCGAGCCACTGAAATGAGAGCTATGAAATGGGGGGTCATTTTCTATTGTCAGCTCAGCATTATTGTGTGCATTTGAAAGGCATTAAAAAGGTTAAATTTTGCTTATGAGCACATGTTTGTCTATATACATACTTATACAAAAGGGCATGAGGAAAGAGTACCCAATAAAATCAACAAAGTATTGACATCACTTTTATTTAATGTTCATAAGGAAACATGCCCTGGGAATTTGCTTCAGTTTGTTCTTAAACAAACCAGTGGCAATAACCTGACAGCAAAATAGTCCTGTATGCCCTTCATTTATGTCCACACACCCTGCAGTTTCAGCTGTATGAATGCTTATAATAAGTGTCTATATATTTCCACATCAATATTTGTCAGATTATAAGTCATATGAGTATAGAGCCTTCCTATCTAACTGACCCATAGTACATGCTCAACAAATACTTACTAAATCTATGATTAATCTAACACAACTTATTTTTATAACATCTAGGTGTTTTATGTTTTCTAATGAAATATCTAGACAGGTTCTGCTTGATATTCACAAAAGTATTTACTCAGCTATCACTAATTATATTAATAAGATTGATTTAGGGAAATATTTCCATTAGTGTTATTTTTTTTAAATCAGTCTTTAGATTTTTATAGAAATTATTAGGAAAATAAATAAAATATATATTTTCAGTAATTATAAAATAGGAAAAACTGTTAGAATATTTAATTTTCTTCTGGAGAATGAGGGGAAAAATTCAAAACAACAGAGCTGTTCTTGGTCAATTAGTGTACAATGGATTATGAGACTTTATATGTCACTTCGAAGACTCCTGATAGTAACTCTACATCATGGATTTCCAGTCCTATGCTGAATACATATTTTATTTGTATATATTTATTTGAAATATCATTGAATAGTAATATGGCTATAGTCCCATATTATTCATAAAGAATTTGAGTAGTATTTCTAATATTTAGTGTATCATTTTTGTTATTATCAGATGTGACTAGCTGAAGGCATTATAAAAGAATCAAAGCACATCTTGTATGAAGATAGTCCCATGTGGCACACCATGTTCACTGTGACAATTCTTTTCTTAGCTGACATAAATACAAGTATCAAGTTTGACTCAGTATCATTTTCTTCTGACCCTGTCAGGCAGTGAGACCCTATTTCAGCTGGCCATAGAGTGTTCCTTTAGTGGTAGTTACACAATTTTAAGAGATCATCTCGGTATTGTTGATGTACCAAGAAATATTGACAAAGTTGTTTATCCTTACTTAGTGGGTAAGGACATAAGAAGGTAGACAGGGGAAAGTTAATTGCATAAGGCCTATTCTATAAATCATTTTTATGTGGGTGAAATCAGGTTTACCAAATCACTCTCCAGTGCCCACAAGACTGATTGATGCTTAAGATACGTTGAAGGCATATAAATCAAGAGAGTTCTCCCCACGTTATGAGAAAGAATAGAGTTGTAATATCATTCCTGCCCGATGGTCTTACAGCTCCAATATTTATCTCCCATTATGTGCATGTGTTGCCGGCCTGTAACGGACAGCTTTCTTTAGTATTTGAATTTACTGATTCATACAGCGGATCAATGATATAAATGAAAGTTGATTCTAGAATTCATTACAATGAATTTTTTAATTGTAATAGGTGGTATTTAAACTGTGAGAGTTTAGAGTATGAGGCCTAAAAGGTTATTTTGCTTAAAGAGAATATAGTTACATTGAAGAACATTAATGGTGATTGTTGGGGAAAAAAAAACCCTAAGCCCTAGTCATGTCTTATCAAATATTGTTTCTGAAATAAAAACTGAATCTAAAGTATTATTCAGCTATGGTATTAAATTGATTGTCTTAGTTACTTTTGTATTTCTGTGGTAATAAACTATAGACAAGGCTAGTTATAGAAGAAGTTTATTTGGGGCTTATGGTTTCAAAGACGTAGACTCCATGATCATCATTGGGGGGAGCATGGCAGGCAGGCAGGCATGTCGTGGGATCAGTACCTGAGAACTCACAACTTGAAATATAACCACGAATCACAGAGAGGTAACTGTGAATATCATAGACTTTAGGAGGACAAATCCCTTCCCCGAGGCCACACCTCCTCCAACAAAGCCACACCTCCCAATCTTTCCCAAAGAGTTCCACCAACTGAAGAGCAAGTACCAAAATACAGGATTCTAAGGAGGTTCATTTTCATTCAAACCACCACATTGATTGTCAGTTCTTTTCTCATTCTCTGTTTGAAGAGATTTCTCAGTTTGCTATAAGTAAATTCCTCCACCTGCCTTAGTTTAGAGTTTACCACGGGAGTTTTACAGAACCAAAGATTCCATGGGAAGCTTAGATGAGATTTGATCAGCGGAGCTCAGCAAATATTATATAAGGTACCCCATCTCTCAGGAATGTCATATGTACTTTAGCATATCCACGGAAGCAAAAATGAACTTAGATAACTATTTTCTTTCTTTTATTTTAATCTGTGCCTAATATGTTTTACCGTGCAATATGTATACAGTTTTATTCAACATACATTAATAATCTAGGCACCCTGTTCTAAGAACAGGAGGTCTAGCAATAATGAGAGATTATGGGCATAGGGATGAGTCAAGATTTGTGAACACTCAAAGTAGTTGGGGAAATTAGTGGTCTATCTATTCTTTAAATCTTTCCTGCTTGTTTTTTAAAAAGCATGTACCAAAATATATTGTGCTTTTGTGTTACATAATTTCCAGCATCACTATGTTTTTATCTTTCAGTTGATATAGATGTATATGTGTATGTGTGTATATATGTATATATATGTATATATATAATTTTAAAAACGGAAAGCATATTTTCTTTTGCTAGCATGTGGAGTATTTTAATTCATAGAAGTTTCCTTCCTTAGAGTCAGAACTTTAATTGTGAAAGTACAGGAATCATTGGGATTTAAAATGTTTTTCTCAAGAATTGCTCTAATCACTTTTAATGTTGGAAATTATAAATGTGTGAATATTGAGAAAACAGTAATATTTCTCATTTAGTCTACAGCAGGGAATTCTCTCTATATAATATTTATATTATATAAATATATAATATATAATGAAATATACAAATATTTAATTATACATAAATATGTTATTTGGACATTGTGTAAAATATTGTGTAAAATATTAATATATAATATAATTATATACTTTAAGTAATTATTTGTATTATTTATATTTATGAATATAATTAAAATATAATGTGTAATATAATATGTAAATATATAACATATAATCTACATATTGTATATATATAATTTTTTGACATAGAGAAGATTATGTTTCTAATTTCAATGTGATTCATACTTCTAAATCATTATTTTTCAAAAAAATTGAAAAATAATTCATTTCAATTTAGAAGCTCCCAAGATCCTGGAAAGGAAAAAATAGCCTGGATATTTTCTTCTTAGTTTTAAATTATAACTGAACAAGGTAATGTTTTAAAATTAAGATTTGTTGAGAAGCCATCTTTGCTAATATTGCTGCATTAAATGTGTACGTATAGAACGGTTGCTGACATATGAGACATTTTCCCAGTGACATTTTAAATGAATCTCATCGTAGGGAAAGCCCGTGGGAACTCCGGATGCTGGAGCTTATTTCCGTGTGCTTGCAGAGCATGGGGTGGCTGCCTTGTTTACAGCACCAACCGCAATTAGAGCCATCCGTCAACAGGACCCTGGGGCGGCCTTGGGGAAGCAGTACTCTCTGACAAGGTGAAGTAGAGATGCACAGAGCAAATTTCATTAGAAACAACAGGCAAGATGTAGCTGCCGTCAAAATATAACTGGGCATTATTTTTCGGTTCTGTTGTACCTCCATAGAAAGAGAAAAATATTACAATATTGTTGACAATGCCTCTGTATGTGTTACTCAGACAGTGGAATAATGTCTCATATTTTTAATCACTGTTTGTTTCAATTCAACTCAAACCAGACTACTTTTATCCTCTCCCTTCTTTCTTCCTTCCTTCATTCCTTTGTTTCTTCATTCCTCTGTTCCTTCATTGCTTCCTTCTTTCTTTACTTCTTCTCTCCTCTCTCTCTTTTCTTTCTTTCATTATTTTTTGGTGACGCTGTTTATATTTTAGTTAAGAGCAAAATTCTGATTGTGATTTCACATACATGTTATTTCAGTACTTAACTGTCTTCTGGAATTAGAAATGTTAGGATATTTTAAATGAAGATGTACATTACCCAAATACACATAGACAGAATGTAAACATTACTGTCCATTTACATCTGTTTCTAATGAGACCAATTATTCCAGGGTAACTTTGTAATTCTATGCTGTAGATTCCATAGATATTTTTGTTCTTTTGTTTATTTTATTAGTTGTGAGATGTATCTTCAAATGTAATTATTACAATTTACATCCAGAAGGCTCTTTGTAACCCTCTGAAATAGGTCACTACTGACATGAGTTAAAAAAAATGAGACTTTGTTTTACTTCAAGTTAAAGATTAGGCTTAATTAAGACATTTTGAACATTTGAATTATGATACTTGAACTATAGGTTTCTTTGGCCTGAGTTATTAAAATGGATACCACACAGTCAGCTGCTGAGATAAAATAGGGTTTTAATCTGTCAGGATCCCTGTTTTTTTATTCATATGTAAAATTATTTTATATTATTAAACAATAAAACTAGATTTACTAAAAATACATAATGTAAACAATGCAGTCTTATTTTTTATGTGTGCATAATATGACTCCTGTACTAAAATATTCTATTCATTTTCATTTTGTGTTTCATTAATCACACTTAGGTTATCCCTAACTTCAATTGTAAGTATAGAAAATAGATTTTGGCAAAATACTCACAGAATGTATGTAGTATACATATCCTAAGACAACTGCAAAGGTTCTGATAAGGCATTCATTTTCATAAATGTCTATATACTAACATAATGTACCCTGATTGTTTAAAAAAAGGCATGGAGTTACATTTGCCAGCAGGCTAAAATGCCATTTTTTCTATGTTCTTATTCATACATAGATTTTAATATAACATATTCCATATAATAATGTTCAGTAAAATTAACACTTTTCACATAAATAACTACTCATAGGATATGACAGTTTATCAAAAGCCTACTGACAAAATCCTTCTCCACTATTGATAGGAATCTATGGTATTTATGATGATACAGTTATCTACTTTTAATTGATATTTAAGAATGCTTAAATGCTTAGATGACTTTCATGTGTAAGCAACCCCAATCTTGAAAATACTCTTCTTAATCAGTGAATACAATGTGTACCAGAAATAAGTGGTTTAGTAACTCATTTAGCAAAAGCATTCTTGGTAAGTAGTCAAGATAAGCATTATCTTTATTTTATCATTGAGTAAATCTAGGACCTGGGGACTTCTGAATCTCTCCAGGAAGAAACTAATTCAGGAAATCTCAGCAGGAATCACAAGCTTACTTATACTACAGAGATACGGTATTACTGTTAAAGAAAATGTATCACTGCTCACACAGGGTTATGACCTTCATGTAATAAATGTATCTTTTGAGTTTCATATTTATAACCTTTGCCAGTGAGGTCACCATTGAACTATTTTAATAGACTCCCACTTAGAAACTAAGGGTACCGTGAAAACAGAAGAGTTTGATCAATTCCATCTTTTATTGTAAAAAATAAAAATAAAAACCAAAAGTAATTGAGGTTTTCAAAAGTTAAACTTGGGTCATAGGTTGAGAATCAGAAACAATTTAAACTTTCTTATAAAACTATATGTGCAACAATAACACCATGTTTAATACATTAATACTCACTGGGTAAGATTGAAGGTAAAATAGAAAAGAAAACACTAACAGAACTTAATTTTAAGGACTTTTATCAAGGAAAACTATGCAGTGCCACAGTGATGAGGTATATTAGTGAATTTATATAACACCTGTAATACCATGATGGGATGCTGTATAAGCCAGAATTCATTAAAAGGAAGAGAAAATAATGGTTAAGAGTTACTTCAAAATACAAGGATAATCTTTGCTGTATGTTCAGAAAACATATACAATATTGCTTTGATTATTGGGAGAAGTTATGACCCATAAGATGTAGGAAGACCATGAAGCCCTTCGACTTGTGAAAGCATTGTTGTGCTGAGAACAAGTTACGTTCCTACATTTCCATGAAAGCACATTCATAGGACAAGTGGTTGGACAAACCAGCAAAATGGCAGACTTAGATAGATGAGTGCCAATTAGTTTATTAAGCACAGAAAGATAGTATTCCCAAAATATTTAAAATACATCAAAACTAGTTAGATAGATCAAGGTTATAAGGGAAATGAGCTTTTGCTGTTTCTCACAGGAATATTAAAAAAAACCAAACCAAACTGTTTTATTGATTCTTTGTGAGTTAAAATGAGTTAAACTTCATGTACCCCAATTTCACTCATCTTCCCATCTCTTTATGTATGCTCTCTGCCTTTGGAACCTACCGCCCAAAAGGAAATAAATAAATAAATAAATAAATAAATAAATAAATAAATAAATAGATAGTGCAAAGGGCATCTCATCATGGAAGTTGTAGTGTGTCACAGTGTGTCCCACAGTATACCTTTTTGTTTATAATATTTACTTACAAATGTTCATTTCTATGATTCATTGGTCTTGTTTGAGGCCTCTGGCTCCTGCTACACCAGCCAACACTGGATCCTCACTGGGACTTCTCTAGGATATTTAGTTGCAGCCCTAAGTCATGGAGATTCAGCAGCTTTGGACCTATATGACCTTCATATGTTCCTGCAGATCATAAATGGCATAGAATATGGAGTGAGCCAATTCAAAACTCCGAATCTAGACCTGGGGCTGGTAGCTGAGTTGTACAGTCTTCCAGTTTTCCTGCACTACTCCTGGTAGACCACCAAGTGCTGTAACTGGCAAGAGGCATAGCTACCTCTCTGGGTTTCATGCCCTTCAGGCCGGCTCATGCGTATAGAGTCAGCTCTACTGTGTGCCCAGGTTAGGGCCTGCTCTGCCATGTGCTACAGCTGGTGAGAGGAGTGGCCAGCTCTTCACAACACTTGGACATCATCCTAGTCCAAAGTGGCAACCTGGATCAGGGATCTCACATGGTAATATGATCCACAGCCATTGACACAAACTTCTGCCACTACATGCCTGTGCAAGGAATACTTTTTAAAGTATGCATCGCAAACCATTAGGGAAAATATAAATAAAATTTTACTACCATAGTTTGTTTAATTGTCCATTCATTTTTTAAAAAGACATATACCAAGAGAAGATATTTATGACATGTACAACCATTAATTATTCAATAAACAGAATACATAAATATTAATAGTAAAGAAATAATTAACTAAATAAAGAAATAGGTGAATAATGAAATGAGTTCATGAACAAGGAAGCTGGAGCATGACAGGTTCTTAACTTTCATGAATGTAAAAATAAATAAATAAATGAGATTGCATTTTACTCTCATCGTAAATCAAAAATCAAATTACGTATCAGTTACCTTCCTAACAAGGGGATAATACATCTTACAGTGCTGCTGAGAGTTTAGACTAGAATTCCTGGTGATATATTTACACCCTAGGCTCAAACCTTTGCTAGTATGGAAGGATAACAATGAGAGAAAGACAATGCTGCATTTTGTTCCCTAACTCAGAGAATAGGCTGTTGCCATGGAATACAACTGGAGAGCTCAGAGTCAATACCATGTGCTTTCTCATTCCCTTGTAGTCAGACCTGTCACTGTGTCTTGTTAGGATTTATTCCTGCATTGCCACTTTGGTAGACTCACCACAGCATAGGCTCAGAAGCATTTTCTTTCTTCCCTGCCCCATGCCAGATCTGTGAACTGCAACTTTTTCTATCACCATCAGAACCAGAATTTCATCCCAGTTTTGGAGTGTGTGCTGAGGTATACCACAGTGCAGCATGTGAGCTTGAATGAGTTGCACAAGAAGCAACTCTTTATGCCTCTCTTGAGAAGTGCTATGGAACTTTACAATATTCTGATTCCAGGACTCTGCCTCCACACTCTGTGAGTGTTTGGATCACAGTGCTAGTATGAAAGGCTATATGCCTTGCCCGACCCATCAACAAAGCAACGGGTTATCTTTTAAATACTTTTTCCTAATTTCCTATGCAGCCAACATCACTGTCATCAACTCCAGTAACCTAAGTCACCAACACATCCACAGCCCTTGTTAACATTGGTCACCTCTCAGTAACCCCACAAAGACTAGACTACTCAGCCCTGTGGCCACAAATGTTATATTCTGACCAATCAACCAGTATCCTCAAGCCTCTACAAAAAGAACTATTTTACCTCTGTAAGCCACCATATAATGTTTGGGCAAAGTGATTACTGTCTTAAACACAGATGTAATGAAGAGACCCAAAGAATATGAAAAACAGTTTCCAGACACCACAGTACAATATGATTTTCCAGTAACTGATCTCAAAGAAACAATTCTTGAATTGCCACAATCATAAGCAATGTAATGGAAAGGTGGATTTCATAGCAGAGAAACAATTCTTGGAGCTGTAGGATTAAGTCCATCAAATAGAATAAGCAGTTTAGAGTTTTAACAGTAAACTAGGTAGAGGAGAAGAAAACTGGAAGCCGAGTCTCTTTCTTCTTTGGTGACTGGACCAAAGAGGAAACAAGAATTAAAAAGAGTGAGGACAGTTGCTGGGCACCAAGGACATAATTAAAGAGCAAAATACATATGAGAATCAACAGGTACAAGCAAAAGAACAGGAAGGTCATTTATTTACTGAAATACCTGGAAAAGAGCTTTCAACTATTAAGAGGAGGAAAGAGAATTCAGATCTATAGCATTCATAAGTAGGCCATTTCATTTACTTATTTTTCAGATGTACTTTTTGTAAGTTTGTATCTAATTGGTTAAATTGGGAGTATTTTGATATAATCAAATTACTAAATTTAGATAATTAACACACATTATCTCACGTTGTTATCAGTATCTTGTAGACATTCACCATTTTCAAGACTATATTACATCCTGAGAGTGTGTCACAGTATTTCACAATGTATGTCTTCAATCTGTTATTCTTCTCTGACTATAAATTTATTTATTGGCCTTGACTCTCTTAAACTCGTCCTCCCTAAAGTGTCCCAGTTCTTTGTGTGAAGCATTAGAGTATGCACTAGTATATCATGAGCTGAATAATTTTCAGTCATTTCCAAAATGCAGTTAATGTCTTCGTTATATGCACATCAGAATATTACACATACCATTTGGTATTGGGCATGTATATGAATATGGCATGCAGAATACAGGCAAATAGCTTCTTTCCAGAAGTTGTGCATTAATTTACATACCTATTTACAGTATATGATTGTCATAGTTTTCATGAATTTATTAGACCATTATGTTTTGCTCAATTTGAAAATGTAACCCCATAGGAAGAACAACATTATCAACCAACTAGACCCCCATAGCTTTCAGGGACATTTTGGGTTTCATAGATATGCTGACTTTATAGAAGTATTTGAAAGTAGTCTTTTCTCTATTATTAAGAGAACTTATGAAGTGACAATTTTATTTACGCAAATGTTTTGAAATAATAAATATAACTAAGCAGGCTTATTGTTTACTTTGTTGACTGCTAATGTTATGTTTGCATTTTGGGATGGTATTATTATTTATCAAAGTTATTTTAAAGCCTGTATCTGATAATCAGAATCATGAAATTTTCTCTATTTTCCTGTCTTCGTTCTGTCTTATGTATCTGGTTCTATGATACTTTCTCTAGTAAAATGAAAAGAATTTTAGCTATAATTGAGAATCTGAATTGTGCTACTCCTGTAGAAGAATCTTTATTTCACAGCCAACTATCGTAAGGAGAGACACTTCTATTCAATTTGAAGCTGGATTGAATTTTTTTTTATACTCTAGCTTTCCTATTAGGGAATACTCAGTCAAGATGCACATCCAGATGTATTATAACACCCTTCTCTACTGTAGGCTAGGAAGTATAATTTCCTCTTCTTAAGTTAGTATAATGTTTGGAAGCATAGGAAAATTCTTAGCCTTTGAACACAAAGTTTTCTAACAGTTTCTGAGCTTTTAAAATTCACTTCCCAGTGAGATTCAAGTATCCCCCATTATGTCCTTTCTACTTAGCTTCTTAGATGTGTGAATTGTCACATGGTTATATTGTACTTTATACCTAATATATATTTCTCACTGAATACATACCATACATGTTATTTTGGGTCTGGGTAACCGCACTCAGGATATTTTCTAGTTTCATCCATTTGTCTGAAGATTTTATGATGATTTTACTTTTAATATTAAATAGCATTTTATTATGTGAATATACCATATATTTTTATTCATTCTTTAATTGAAGAACATATAGGTTTTTTCCAATTTCTGGCTATTATAATTAAAGGTCCCACAAACATATTTGAACAAGTGTCCTTCAGGTTTGGTAGATCTTTTTTGGGGAGGGTATATGTCCCATGTGTTTTTGATCTCAGCCATTCTGACAGTTGTCAAATGAAGCATTGGAGTCTTTTTAATTTGCATTTCCCCAGTGACTAAGGATTTGAGCATTTCTTTAAATACTCCTCAGCCATTAGAGATCCTCTGTCAAGAATTCTGTTTAGCTCTGTACCAAATTTAATACTGGGTTATTTGATTTTTGGGGGCAAACTTCTTGAGTGCTTTATATTATCTGGATATTGGCACTCTGTTAGATGTAGTCTAACAGAGAAGATCATTTTCCATTCTGTAGGCTGTTGTTTTGTCTTATTGATAGTGTCCTTTGCTTTACAGAACCTTTTCAGTTTCATGGGGCCCCATTTATTAATTGTTGATATTAGTTCTTGAGCTGTTGGTGTTCTGTTCAGGAATTGTCTCCTGTACTTATGCATTCAAGAATATTCCACTTTCACTTGTATCAGATATAGTATATCCAGTTTTATGTCTTTGATCCACTTGAACTTATGTTTTGTCCAGGTTGATACATATGGATCTATTTGCATCTTCTATATGCAGAACCTTTTGTTGAAGATGCATTCTTTTTTCCCCATTTGTATAGTTTTGACTTCTTTATCAGTAATCAAGTATCTATAGGTATTTGACTTGACTTCTGGGTCCTTAATTCTATTCCACTGAACAACTCGTCTGTATTTCTGCCAACTCCATGTGGGTTTATGACTCTTCTTCTGACATACAGCTTGAAATCATGGATGGGAATAATACCAAAAGTTCTATTATTATACAGAATTGATTTTGGTACCCTGGGTCTTTAATTTTTCCATATGAAGTTGAGTATTGTTCTTTTAAAGAATTTTGTTGGAATTTTGATGGTTATTATATATTGCCCTTTGATTCTATATTCCTCTTGGTAAAATGACCATGTATATTATGTTATCCAACTGATGCATGAACATGGGAGATCTTTCCATCTTCCATCAGGGGTTGTACAGAAGAGGGGCACTGGGTGCGAGAAGGGGGAAGAAGCAGGAAGAATCATGCTTGGGTAAGACAGAGGGAGGGACCACTGGGAGAAAGGACTGAGATCAGTGAAAGGGGTATCTCTGGGATAAGCTAGAAACCTAGGACAATGGAACTTCCCAGGAACCTATGACGGTGACCTTAGCTAAGACTTCTAGCAATAGGGCATATGAAATTTGAGACCACACCCTCTTGGTATTAGCTAAGACTTAACAATATAGGGATGGGAACACCAGCCTAGCCACCAAAGCTTAGACCAACAATTTTTCCTGCATTAAAGATGTGCAGGGATAAAGTTAGAGCAGACATTGTGGGAATGACCCACCAATGGCTCACTACACCTGAGACCCATTGCATGAAAAAAGAACCACCCCTGACACTATTAATGATACTCTGCTGTGCTTTCAGACAGCCCAGTATACCTATTATCTGAGAGGCTTCCCAGAACATCTAACAGAAACAAATGCAGACATCCACAACCAAACACTAGGTGGAGCTAAGAAAACCGTATGAAAGATGAGGCAGAGAACATGTATAGAATGGAACTAGGTCCTACACATATATAAAGGATGTACAACTTGGTTTTCATGTGGGACCCTTAAAAAAAGGCTCAAGGACTGTCTTTGACTCTGTTACTTGCCATTGTATTCCTTACCCCTAACTGGGATGCTTTGTCTAAATTCAATAGGAGAGGATGCAACTAGTCCTACTAAACTTGATAGGCCAAGGGGGTTGATATCCTTGGGCGGTTTTCCTTCTTTAAGATGAAAGAGAGGGAGAGGTAGGGATAGGAAAGGTATGAGGATAAGCTGCAATTGGGATGTAAAATAAATTTATTAATTACTTTCCAAAAGCTTCAACTGAGAAAGCAGAGAAGCTGTAACTGGCTTACTCTTTGTAGCCTGCCTCCATTTTCTTTTCCATTTCTAAAGTCTCAATTGTTCATCACTCTTTACCTGGGGATTGAAAAGATAAAAAGCTGTGTTTTTGGTTGTATTTCAGAGAAATTGTTGCACATAATGCTAGTTGTCCATTGGCAGAATTTTCAAAATCATGTGTGACATCCACAGAGGAAACTGTGCGTTCTAAATGTGAGTTCTAATGTTAAGCAGAGGGAATGGAGGGCATATATTAACACGAAAATACAGCAGATAAAATAATGGTGATCTGACATATAGAATGGAAGTTAAGGACACATCCCTGAGACGATCCACATAGTATCTGTTGACAAAAAGAAAGAAGAGTTTTTTGTGTTTGGTAGTTGATAGACCTTGGCAGATTCACCTTTTTTCCTCCACCTACTGGCTGTTCAATCTTCAATGCAAATAAAATTTATTTGGCAACGTACTTTCTTTCTTTGTTATGGTTCAAGGATCAAGCATGGGACCTCATTTACACTAGGCATGCCCTGTACCATGAAAGCAACTCATGTGTAAGATAACTTTAAATTATAGGTTTTCCTGAGACATGATCTTTTGATATATCCCAAATTGGTCAGGAATTTAATCTGTAGCTCAACCTGACCTACTTTCAATCTTTCTCCAACTCCCAGTTACAGGCATTATTGGCAGGTACCACAATTCTCAAAAAATTATAGATTTGTAATAAGATATTCATAGCTAAAAATATGGGGAATCATCTAAGAGTTTCATTCACTAAAAAAATTGGGAGCTAAATGATATTTGATTGAATATAGTATTTTAAATTATTTCATTAATCATTTTATTCTGAAAGCTTTTGGGTGTTTTCAATGTTTGGTTTTATTTTTAAAAGATTTATTTATTTTATATATGAGTGGTTTCTCACATATATGTATGTGTATTACCCACTTCTGGTGCCCATGGAAGGCATCCAACTTCCTACAACTGTACTTTAAGAGAGTTCTGAACCACCCATGAGTTCTAGTGATTGAACCCAAGTCTTTGTAAGACTGTACCCCCTCTCCAGCCCCACACTTTTATTTTATATAAGCAGCGGGAGAAAAATTGACACAAGAAGTAGCTTTAATACCTCTGAAAAATCTTAATGCATAGGTTCTGACTACTTTTCAGTTCCTAAGTAATCAGTGACCTCACAATTCTGCTTATTGTAAATGGTAAAACCCTTTTAATGAACACAAAGAAAGCTGAAGGCTCTGGAGACATAGCTCAGCAGAAAAGAGAAGCATCTTCCATCTGAAAACTCTAGCTCACAAGTGCTTGGACTACAGCCTAGGGCATACATCACCCTTTTATCTTCTATCTAATCTGCCATCCCTATCCCATCCTACTTTGCTTGTTAATGCTCACATGAAGATCGCTCCTATGAGTAGCTACAATATAAAGATGATGTAATAAAATTATACTATAAAGCAATGCGCCACTTAAAAATGTACAGTGCTATAATTAGCACTCCTTGGTTAATTAGCCATAAGTCAACCACCCAGGGCCAATGTGTGTTTCATTATTACTATTAATTAACATAGTTTGCCTTCTGCCAGTAAATACAAGCATTAAAGTAGATTCAATTAAAAGCAGTAATATGTCTGTAATCCCAATATCCAGGATGAAAGTGCAGAAGGATCATGAATTCAGAACCAATCCTGGATCCATGGTGGTTTCTAGGCCATCTTGAGTTATACAGTGAGACCACATCCAAAATCAATGCAAAAAAAAAAAAAAAAAAAAAAAAAAAACCAAAAAAAAAAAAAAAACCCAAAAACAAAAACAAACAAACAAAAAACCCCAAACAAACAAACAAACAAAAAAACGCAATTATTTTTCCACGGTCTATATAGACACTCCATTTCACACAGAAATAGGGAACACAGCACTTGGACCACCTCGACTTTGAAGAAATCTTTGTCTTGATAAATGAAAGATATGATTTTGCTATCCATAGGCTGGTTTAGAGGCGAAGTGAGCTGGCATATACAGGTGTACTCCTTCACGTGCACACGTCATTTATCAGATATTCATTTGTACTTTGTTGACCAGCATCCATTGTCCATCACATGTCTTCAACTAGTAGTTTCTTCTTGAAGTTTTACTATTTTTTTTTGTCCCTTTGAAGGCTAAGCTACAGATTTGGAGTCAAGATTAGCTGTAATTGTAAAGAAGGATCACATCCATGAACATTATATTTATTTAATAATCCAATGTTTAATTAACTCTATATCCTTAGGTTGATTCACTGATTTACCCTTTTCCCACTTTCTTTCTAAGATTTCAGTCAGTTCTTTTTTATGTTTTTAATTTTCAGTACTTAGCTTCTTGGTTAATTTTCAATATTTTGATATTAAACCTTCTTTCAATATTTTCATATTTCCTCCAGTGCCTTTTCATGTTAAAAGTTTCCCCAGGCCCTAAACTCTGTCTTTCTTCATTATTGACAAACCACTAAGATTTCTTCCCTGTTTGTCTTATTCTACCTTCCTTTCCACCAACATTTTAATCCTTTTTGCTCTTTTTTGCTTTTTCTCTAATATTTACCCCTGAAACGTTTCTTTGTTTTCTCACTGTATAATCTCACTGTTCTCTTGACCTGCCTTAATTCTCCAGATAATCTTGGCTCAGAACTTCCATTTCTTTTCCTCTCTCTCAAACCCAGCTATCACATCCTTGTGTGAAGCCCAAGGTTATGCATTAAGTTTGTGAAAACCAAGTAGCTGGCCAAAATGCTTTCAAGATTCCATAAAATAACCATTAAAAATTTCTCCTCATATCACTGTACCTTCACCAATTCCTGCTCCGAAAGCCCTGTATTCTTCTCTTTAATTATGAGTCATATTCACAGTGACACGCGTTTTGCTCACATCAACCTCCAGACCTCACCATTTTTGTGAATTTAGAAATCCAATGAAACTTCATGGGCTTCAGTTTCATAAAGGTGAATGTTCAGAAGTAGGAATAAGTGTATTAAGGGAGATGCATGCTTATAGCAAATGGAAGCAGAATTTTGCTGGATCAAAGGGTCAGAGTTATTTAAACCTGTAAGATCCCTGTGATCAACATAGAGAGCAGTTGGATACTATCAGTGGCAGACTGCATTGCTCAAGATGAGCAAGCAGGTTTTTACTTGCTGAATATTTTTCCTTTGAAGATAACAAATTAACTGCGCATCCACACATTCCTTCTTCTGACAGACAGGCCATGAGGGCAATGACCATGAAAGAAAACCAGCCTTTCTTTCAATGAATCACTAACAGGGTCAGACTAGGTCCATTTTTCTATTTTATTCTTTCTACTCTGGGGCACAGTTTTCTCTGTCAGCAATGTTAATTCCCCTTCATCTCTCAGTATCCCAGTTCTTTGTAGTAAGAGTCTGTTTGGCCCTAAAGGCAATGACAATATTTTTTTTATACTCCAGATTTTATTTCCCTCCCTGTCCACCCTCTGACTGTTCTCCATTCTATCCCTCCTCTCTGTCCCCACACCCAAGCCCTCACCCCACCAGATCTCTAAACTCCCTGGGGCCTCCAGTCTCTTGAGGGTTAGGTGCATCTTCTCTGACTGAACCCAGACCCGACAGTTCTCTGCTGTATATGTGTTGGGTGGGGGGGGGGTTCATATCAGCTGGTGTATAATGCCTGGTTGTCAGTCCAGTACCTGAGAGATCTTGGGGGTCCAGATTAATTGAAACTGTGGATCTTCCTACAGAGTTTCCGTCCTCTTCAGCTTCTTACAGCTTTTCCCTAAATCAACTACAGGGCTTCTGTCCATTGGTTGGGTACAAGTATCTTCATCTGACTCTTTCAGCTGCTTGTTGGGTTTTTCAGAGGGCAGTCATGTTAGGTCCCTTTTTGTGAGTGCTTTATAGCCTCAGTTAATAGTGTCAGGCCTTGGGACCTCCCCTTGGGCTGGATCCCACTTTGGGTCTGTCACTGGATCTTCTTTACAGTTCTTTCAGTCAGGAACAATTATGGGTCAGAATTTTGACTGTGGGATGGAAACCTCATCCCTCATTTGATGCCATGTTTTTCTGCTAGAAGTTGGCTCTACAAGTTCTCTTTCCCCATTGTAGTGCATTTTATATAAGACCCGTCCCTTTGAGTCCTGAGAGTCTACAGCCTTTCAGGTCTCTGATACATTTTGGAGGGTTCCCTTCCCCCCCTGCAACCTCCTACCTCCTTAGGTTGCCTATTTCAATTCTTTTTGCTGGCTGTCAGGGCTTCACTTCCCTCCCCACAACCAATATTAGATCATGTACCCCACTAAGACCTCTCTATCCCCTTTCCCACCCAGGTCTCTTCCTAAGTGGATATTAGTCCAGAGAACTCAAAAAGGTCAACAAGCTGAGGGCCCAATGAGGATATCTCAATCCCACTTGGGAGTAGAAAGCAATCAGGAGGGGACAATACTTCTTTGTTAGCCATGTTTCATCTGCATGATTCTCATAGTAATCCCCCCTAAAGGAATCCATGAGAAACAATCATGTGTGTGATCGAATTTGCTGCCTTAATGGGTATCTGTGAGTGTATTTCTGGGGACACCCTTCATAAAAACAGAGAAAGGAAATTAGGAGTTAAAAATTAGCAAGGCTAATGTCAAGAGGAAAGTCTTTTCATGTTTGATTATTCGAGGAATGTGATAGGTGCATTCCAAAGTCAACTCAATTCCCCTTCACAGAGCTGAGCATCTATGGTTGGTTCTGTATTCTGCTTTTGAAGTACCTCAGTGCTGAAAACTGCATGGGGTTACATTTTAGTACATGGAAGAAATTTCGTTCACTCTCCTGCCACGTAGTGTTTTTCATTGCTGTAATGGCTGTTTTCCATTGCTATAACTGATATGTTAGATTCTAACAACAATTTTTAACATAAAGGAAATTATTTAATGTTCAGAAGATACTTTGAACTCATTGTCTCTCTTATATTCAGGTTCAAGACACTGTTTGTGGCTGGAGAGAGATGTGATGTGGATACCCTGGAATGGTCCAAAAAAGTCTTCCGCGTCCCTGTTCTAGACCATTGGTGGCAAACTGGTAAGTATTTCCTAAACTGTTCATGACAGCTACTCAAGGCCTCCAGAGCAGCTTTTTGGAGTGGAGTAGAGGAGTTTCTTAGTTATGCCAGGCAGGATCCACATTTCTGTTTGGAATAGAAACAAGCACTTTAATGTCACGTTGTTCATTATGTCTGCATTAGTCACATAGATGCGACTGTTCTCTTAGTCACAGATGTACAGGTCTGAGGGCATCTTGATCATCTCCATTTTGCTTCTTGTACGCACTGAGTTGCTACATCTCCGCTTGCCTTTCTTCAGATCAGCAGCATCCCCAGAGCTTTTATGTGGTGACAGCAGGGCCAGGATCTGACCTGCCAAGACTTAACCCTTACCTCCTAGCTAGGTTTTGTGCTCTCTAACTCATTCAGCCCATTGGTTCCATGGTGTTTGTTAAACACTGTTTCCCCATCATAGGGAGCTCTGTCATCTGTGGCTCATCAAAGTCTAAGTCCTTCTGTGTTGCTCTTACAGTAGATACATTACATTTTCTCCAAAATAATACTATATGAGTGTCACTCTTTTACAAGTCACTCAGTGATCTGGAATCCAATTTCCTCTTCATACTTTGCATATTTTTATTTATCCATCTAAAAATAGTTTGCTAGTGGCCTTCAGATGTTACTTTCACTAAGTCAAGCAGATTCGAGAAAACAATAGATGCCATGGCCTCGGTGCTTCGGGTTTTCCAATATCTAAAACAGAATATGCAGTGTGTATGCAAACACTGGAGCTCCATGGTGAAAATCTTTAGTGCTCTTAACAGAAGTTCAAACTTGGATATGAACATTTCTAATCACTGCCAGCCTCGTTTGACCTTGCCATGTATGTAGATGAGCACATTTGTAGATTACATTGTGTCAACATGCTGATACCCTTTATTGGAAAGCAAAGAAAAAACTAAAGCAAAAGTTGGTTGTTGAGATATTTTTTATGCATTTTTTTATTGTCTCCTTGCATCTTGCCTTTGGTGAAAAACATGTTTTCTTTACATTTTCTGTAATATATAGTCTAAAACAACTAACCAGAACATAAAACCTGTTCCCTTTACAAAAGAAAAACATAGTGTTTCTCTGTTCTGTACATATAGTTACTAAAGGAATATTTGTTTAATTCTGTGCATATTTTAAGTACTATAGACTCAAACGACAGGACATTATTATGTAAACAATGATAGAACACATTACAATATATTGAAAAACAAAAAAGTAATTATGTTGTCAATAAGAAAGGATGTTAATAGTATGGATGCATTCTCTGTTATATATAAAAGTTGTTTTTTTGGACATTACTAAAAGATACAATGAAATTTCAAAAAAATGTTTTTCTTGCATGAACAAAAACATAGATGTATGTAATTAGTACTTTCTAAAATATGAAAAAAAATCTCATAATCTTGTAAAACATATATATTTCTCAAAGCACTGACTACATACTTTATATCGACTATGAAGTAGCTATAAGAAAATATACATCACTTTATTTTTCAATTTTATGGCCTTTTTGTAGATCAAGGTATGGGCATAGTTATACTTAAGAATGTATACTTTTAAGGAGGATCACTTAAAGTTGGTAAAATTCTCCATTTTATTTTTTTGGGGAAAATAATTGAATGCAAGAATGAAGAAAAAAATATTTTCATCCAGTATTGAGTTGAATTCTAGATGATGCAGGTATCAACCAATAATTGTATGGATACATGTAAGCTCCCTGGTCAAGGTTACCTGATACAGCTGGATAGAAATTAAACCAGGCTTTTGTTGTTGTAGCTACAGCAAGACTGGAGCTATGAAAATTTTATCCTCATTAATCAAACATCTTATATCCTGTTTTTCAGAAATAGAATATAGTGTTGATTACCAGGATCAATACTCTTGTAGTTTCTAGAATACAATGATGTTAGCAAACTATGCAGAGTACATTAGATTAATGTTCAAGATCAATGATCCTGTCATGTTTCCATGTTTCCTTAACTTTCAAGGGAACATACAGAGAAACGCTAAGCAATCTGGATGTTGCACTGCCTGAAAGAGTGCTTCTGATTCTCAGGAACTGGAAGGCTCACTGGCATCAGGAATGACAAAGTAATTTTAAAACAAAAAGATAAAACACTATGACACATGTCTCTTAAGGTGGCTGAGCCAGGCCAACTCCATGATTCCCTATAGATAAATAGTTTGAATGGTTACTTAGTTGCATAAAGTATTATTTTTCCCTTAAAAAATTGTTGTAACAAAGTCTAAGGCAACACTCAATTTCATCATTTGCCAGTACTTATTCCTAAAGTATGAACTACACGACATCAATGCTAGGGCCCCAATTCTGCTCATTTGAAATTGAAGCAAGAGCCATCTCTCCAGCACCCACAGTTTTCCTTTTCGGGGTAGAATGAAAGAAATACTAAATCCACAGAAGTAAAAGACAGAAAATGTGTAGTTATTAATTCACCAACAAAGAAAAATGTCTTGATATTTTTAGTACATTGATAAATGCTCTTATGTTTTGCTCATCAAATAGATGTTTGCTGGCCTTCCTAGATACATGCTAGAAAACACCAGATAGTGTTCCTAACAAGGTTAAGCTTTGACCAAAAACGTGATTCTTTGTTGTGAATCTCAAATGTCCTACAGGACTCCTCTTGTTTTGTACATAGAAATTAATATTTTATAAACTTATAAACTTTGGTGAGTCTTCCATACAAATATTTGCATGAAAGACTGATAGACTTGCTTTGATCTCTTTTGGCATTAACATATGCGTGTGACTGGGGCAGTTAAGAAATTCTTTGATAAGCCAAAGATGTTTGAATGTAAGGTGAGCTTAAGTTCATGTATGTATATCTGTATCTGTGTATTTGTGTACATATATGTAAATGATAGGGTAACTGACGTGAAATGAGGTAATTAATGTGTATCGAAGGAAAAAGGACAAAGTAATTTGGACTAAAGCTTTAAATGTATCACTATGTCTATGTTGAAATGGAATCGAGCTTAGCCTCTGAAAAGAACACAGGCTCTAGATAGGAAAAGGAAACCAGTGACCCATTAGGCATCACAGCTACGGGGAAGAAGCTCAGTGTAAACTTGTTCAGAGGGAGACTAGGAGAAATGAGGGGGGAGGTTTTCAAAAAGAAGTTGAAGAGACTATTAAATATTGAAAATCCAAAAAAAAAAAAGAAATTCTTTTGTGTTAATTTGAAAATAGAAAGGAGTATGCTAGTTAAGAGTCTGTAAATAAAACCTATCAAGTCATATGATTTCAGCTGCAGTCAATCTGTTCATATAACATTGGTTTTTAAAAAAATGATTGTTGTTATTTGTGTATACAGTATGTGTGTGTGTGTGTGTGTGTGTGTGTGTGTGTGCGTGTGTGTGCACCTTTGTGTGCATTCCTGCCTTAGCCAGAAGAGGGTTCCAATCCCTTGAAAGAGGTGGTCATTAGCCAAACTGACTTGCATGATAGGAACTGAACTCAGGTTCTTCTGAAGCTCAGGACTCTTAACAACAGAATCATGTCCCCATCTCTGATATATTATGTCACTCAAAGTATGGTTTATGTGAATACCAACAAACTTTTAGAGATGAATATTCTCTTTTTGTCTGTTAATCGCAATATTCCTTCATGTTTGACTTAATATCTACAATTTCCAATTGAAAGCCATTATCTCTATATATCTCTCTATGGATAATCTCCATGTATCTGAAAATAGGTGTGCCCCTCCCCCAAAGAATATTTCCATGAAGACATTTTGCTGCTCATGGCAACAGAAGCATTAAGCTCCTGCTTTTGACTGTAATAAGCATAAACCTTTAGTGCTATCAGAAGGAAAATCAGTTTTGCTAAGTCTAGAAAGGTTATATCAAATTCACTCATTAGTCTCGAAGGAAACTGGATTGCCACTCATTCAAAAACTTTAATTAAGCAGTAACTCATCTGTAAAATGATTGAAAACAGCTGGATTGTTGACTGAGTGATTCATTTTTTATTTTCAGCAGAGAAATAGGGAACACAGGTGGTATTATTGCCATTTAAACAGCATATTAAAAGAATAGATATCCATTTTACTAAAATATGGCATTTCATGTACAATAAACCAGTCTGAAGTTTATTATTCTCAGGCATATAATCTTAAGATAAAATGCTGTATTGTTATAGGTAATTTTTAGAACAAAAAGAAGCTTTTCCATAAAACAGACAAGAAGATAATTTTCAGAATAGAGGACTTTTCATGTAGTAAATTGTGCTCTTTGCAAGAATTTCATTGTCTAATTCAAGATGAGTTAAGGAAGTTCTTGAGAATAATTGGCCTAAGGAAATTTCCCTTATACTTCAGACTAACTCTTCAAACCAGAGTAGACTCTGACCTCATATAAGATTTACTTTCCTTTCTCTCTTTCTTCTGTCTTTGTTTTCTGCTTGTCATAAAATATGATTTTACTTTAGAAATACTGACAACAAAACATGCTAGTATCCTATTTTTGAGTTCCTTCTTCCTTCTATCCTTCCTTTCTTCCTTTCTTTCTTCCTTCATTCCCTCCTTCCTTCTTTCCTTCCTTTCTTCCATTCATTTGTTGTCATGTTAAAAATAATGGCCACTGGGCTATGAGATGGTTCACTGCTTATGAGAACTTGATAATTTTACAAAGGACACAGATTCAATTCTTACACTCATGCAGTGGCTCACAAACACCTGTAACTTGGGTTCCAGGGTATCTGAAACAAAACATTCATATACGTAAAATAAATATTTTTCAAATATTTATTCATTTATTAATATATGTATGTATGCATGCATACATGTACGTATAGTTGTTCTTTCATATATTCCACTCCACTGTTTCCTCTCTTCCTAGTCAGTCCCCACTACCTCCCCTCTTGCTAATATCCCCTCTTCCACTCTTGTGACTTTAAATTATTTTAAACCTCTACTTTTAATGATAGTTCTTAAATGCTTTCAGTCCCTTGCAGCACAACACCCACCAGGGTTAGTGGAACAGAAAGGATGTAGGAAAATGGACCTTTTTAGAAATATCTTTTCTTGGTGCAAATTTTTGTCAGGCACAGGTGAGCAGCAGTAGGCAGCTTGATCTACCTGAGAACATTTCATGGATATCCCAGTCCTGTTCAGTAGTGTCATGATAGCATCAGGTGGCCCAACCTAGTAGGAACACCCAGGCAGGAGGGATTTGGGTCAGCAGGGATGTCAGGAGTAGTTCTTCCCTATGCCTCTCAATGAAGCAAAGATCAGAGAAAATGTGAGACCAACAAGCTTATAGCTTTATAAGCAAGCCAAGCTCAGCATGTGCGACTGTCCATAAAGTCCTTTTTACACTCTCTCTGAACATCGCCTGTTTTCTTCATGCATCTTGCACAAGAATCTGTCTCAGTTGACATCATTATGCCAATCAACCCATGTCCATGAAAGTGGCTAGAAAACACAGCACCAGAAGTTTTTTGGCGTGTTTCTCTCTATAGAGTCCAGACAAATGGAGCTCAACTATGCATGTAAAGTAGACCAATGTAATGGTGAATTAGTTAAAACTCATTGGCTTCCTGTGGGTCTCCTAGCCACTTTTCAGAGTCCCCTGGCTTATTGAATGAATGACACACACATAAGCTAACTTTGGTGTGTCTTGATTAGTTCAGTGCCTGAGCATTTATAATTCTTCCCTTGGCTAACAGACATCCACCTCTGGTATTCCTGAGTTAATATCTTTCAAAATCTATATTTTATCTTTGCTGCCCTGGCTTCCTCTTTTCAGCTCCCCATCTTTGTACCACAATGTTCACAGCAGCTCTATTTATAATAGCCAGAAGCTGGAAAGAACACAGATGCCCTTCAGAAGATGAATGGATACAAAATTGTGGTACATTTACACAATGGAGTACTACTCAGCTATAAAAAAATGACTTTATGAAATTCTTAAGAAAATGGATGCATCTAGAGAATATCCTGAGTGAGGTAACCCATTCACAAAAGAACAGACATAATATGCAGTCACTGATAACTGGATACTAACTCCAGAAAGCTCTGAACACCTCAGAAACAACTTACAGACTATATGAAGTTCCAGAAAAACAAAGGCCAAAAAAAAAAAAAAAAAAAAGAAAAAAGAAAAATCATTATGCTTAATCTTTACACACCAAGAAAACTTTGACTATTTCCAGGTTACATCTTGTTTTACATGTACTTTATGCTCATTGTAACTAGTAAGATTTTAGTCATACTATCAAACCTTAAAAAAATCAAGTACGAACAAATATGTATTTATATACTGTTTTGCAAAAATGCTTTTAAAATCAGTACATTTATCTTTGTTTTTTAAAATTAAGTTGTTCAATTAAAGGAAGAATTTATAATTCTCTATTTGATTTATGTTTTGATTTTAGCTCGAGTTTATGAGACTGTAACTGGGCTTCAACCCCTTTAGGAATCTGGGAATAAATTAAATATGACATAATATATAGGAAGCATAATCCAAAGCTTCCAAGTCTTAAACAAACTGTAAAGACGTCTGACTACTTGTTCAGTCCCCTAATTTCTGATAACATCGGAGCATCTCTCTTCAGCCTTCTGGCCCAGAACCACCTGCCAGACCTTGAGATGAAGCAGGAACTATGAAACACTAGTTTGTTCTGTCTTGTAAGAACTAAATTGTCAACAATTCCACATTGCCTCTGCTTTCTTAGAGAGTATTTTTTGTCTGTAAATGAGCAGGGCAATTTTTCCAGTGGCTACATGGTTGTAATTGGAGAAAATCTATATGGAGATTTGTTGTTCAAATTCTTTTTGAAGGGGAATGGTGAAGCCCTCATGAGCAGACATGTCTTTTTGTCAAATGATTCTTAATAATGAAATAACATTAAATGCCATATTCTGTGGATTTCTGATGTTTTTTGAAGACTATCTATATACATAAGATATATATTAAACCTTAACTATTCTCAGTCACTTCTATTTTTTAAACTGAAAACACTTCATTATAAATAAATCAGAATCTAATATAACCATAAGTTTACTATCTTGTTCTTAAATGTGTTACTTGATCATCTTAAACAGTTTGTAATAGCAGCTCTCAGAAGGACTGAGTCAATGCTGTGTATTCTTAAATGAGCTTCATAGGCACAATGCCTAAGAATACCAATATTAATTTTAATTTTTGTATCAACATATAGATTTATATTAATGAGAAACTTAATTCTATATGTCTATCTCTATATCTATATCATCTATATCTACAGTCTGTACCAATGTAAAAATGAAAATATCTGTTCCACATCAATTAGAAAGACTTCTATCAATATAAGAATATGGTTGTATAATGTTTTGTTCAAGAATAAAATTAGCAATCCATCTCATCTATTTCCATCCTATTCAAAATTATGACAATTTCTAAATTATTTCTTAAGAGTTCCAGAAGACCAAACCAAATAACCATAATATATATTCAAAGGACCTAGTTCCGACTCATACAGGCTCCCTGAGTAAACATGCAGTGTCTGTTCAGTCACTGGAAACCCCTATCAGCACTGGTTATTTAACGGTATTTCCCATGTTCTTGGGATGACTTTGATGCCCCTGGTTCTTACAATCATTGCTCTCCTCTTATAAATCTTAAAGAGAAATGCACTTACCACAAACCTGTAACAACTAAGTTCTTTAATAATTCTATATAGAGGTACCTTAGTAAAGGGCTTGGATCAACAATTCCTGAATTTTTCCAGTTGCTTCAATAGTACTAGTGTGGTTGCTATTAGGAGTTACAATATTTATATGGAAATCACTTTCAATGTTTTGATGGCTAGGGACTAATATTGCAACTGAAGTTATCTAATCACCACTTCTTGAGTTTATTTAGGTGACTTCATTATCTTTTATTTTGTTTTTATCACTCCAATGGAAAAATAAAACTTTTTAATTGTTGAAAAGTCTTAAGAAATAATTTCAGTGATAAAATAATAGTCATAGTCACCTAATAGACACTGTTGGTAATTGAAATTATTGATTTCACTATATGTGCCTTGACCTTGGTTGTTGCGTTCTCATATTTTAAGATATTATATTATTTCTCATCCTACTTAAATGAGCTGCTAAAATTTTAATTGCAGATCAAATTCTAAGGTAACTCTGGTCTTTATATAGCCTAAATATTTATTCTTTGAGAATAAATTTGATTGAACTAAATTTTATTAAACTACAAGGTAAAATGCAGTAACAAATGTTGGCATACCAGCACATAAATGAAAGCCTTTCCTCCGAATGGTGTCCATAAACTGATAGCATGTTTCAAAGGACATTGAAAGTAGATGATGTGACAGATGTCATTTTACTCCATTGGGTATGGTAGTGGTTTGAATAAGATGGTCCCAAGTGCTTATCTGTAAGAACACTTGGTCCCCAGTTGGTGGAAATATTTGGAAAGGATTAGGATGTGTGGCCACGTTGGAGATGTGTCACTGTGATTTGAAGGTTCAGAAGACTTCCATCATTCCCAGTGTACTCCATCAGCCTCAAACTCACAGTCTTGAGATATTAGCTCTCAGATGTCTTCTCGCTATACCTTTCCTCTTCTATCATAAACTCTAAACCTCAGAAACCATAAGCCTAACTTCATTCTCCCACAATGCCTTGTTCCAGGTATTTATCCAAAGCAGTAGAAAAGTGACTAAGACAAGTAGAGTGTACCTTGAACTATAAACTATGGCAGCAAGTATTGTAACCATTAGTTTGTTGGGCTTTTCAAATCAGGTTTATAACCTTAAGAAAATGTATAGAAGTCTCATTAGACTGGGACACTTTTTACTTTCCTTCCTTCCTTCCTTCTTTCTTCCATCCCTTTCTCCTTCCCCCTTTCTTCCTGTCTGTCTTTCTTTTAATTTTAAGAATTGATGCATGTTTACTTATAAGGACCAAACCCATGTGAGAGAATAATTAATTGCAGGTTTTTAAACAATACTAAACAGATATTTCTGTGTGAAATGTTATGAGCACATACCTGTACTGTCTTATTTCTCACATATACATGTATATATCACATATATTATTTCTCATATATAAGAAATATATGTGAAATACATATTGAATACATATAAAATTATATTTATATAGAAATGCTAGGTTAATATTTGACAGTTTGATCCATAATATATGAACATGCATGTCATTTACTTTTCTGAATTATTCTTCTCCTTTCTTATTTTTGTATTCTCAGAGACTGTGTCTTCTGCATGTGACAAGGGACTTGAACTCACTAGTCTATCACTTTACACTTAGTTTTCTAAAATAGATTTTAGTTCTGAAAGCTTTACTACTCCTCTTATCCCCTATGTACCTCCATTTTTCCACTTTGCTGTCTGCCGGCTCTCTTCCAGCATCCACGTGCCTGTGTCTGCAGGGAGCGTATGCTCCTGGGAAGTTTTGTAACTTTCACTGCACAATTCCTTCTGAGAGTTAAAGCACATGAGACTTCCACTGAGTTGACCCAGCAATGAGTTAAGTGTTTTTCTGGTGACTTTACCTTAAGCACCTTATTTACAATCCTATTCGCTGGCTATTGACTGTCAATTGCCACGAGTTCATGCCTGTAAATCTCTGAGCAAAACAGAACTGTAGATAATGAAGGGCTGCTTTCTAAATTTATCTTAATAACTCTGCTATTTTCTGTATCGGGGCTTTGCTCTATTCTTACTGTTTTATCAAATTTATGCTATGGTGAATGTTTCTTCAGAGTACATGCCTGAAAATTCAAGAACACTATAAATAAATAGGCATACGCACACTGCCTACCTGAAATGCTGGAAAACTGGAGTAACATTGCCGTTACCTGTGAGCTAGATTATCAGGAAGATTCTTTATAGTATTTTCAAATAGTAGAATTCAAAAGGCTTTGGGAAAATATGAATGAACTTCTAATGGGTGATTCTAATTTATCTTTCAATTTCATGCTCGAAATAGATTCATCTTGCTTTTTCTTTGTAAAAGGGATCTTTTGGATATTATAGTATTTTACATTGTGGCTGAGGGTATAAGCAGTATACAGATGAACTGTCACCCCAGTAATGTGCAACCAGAGAGACTGTGTTTGTATCCATCTGGAGAG
Source organism: Micromys minutus (assembly GCF_963924665.1). Lineage (NCBI taxonomy): Eukaryota > Metazoa > Chordata > Mammalia > Rodentia > Muridae > Micromys > Micromys minutus. Next base: position 26,158,548 of record NC_137957.1, read on the forward strand.
AGAGAGAGAGAGAGAGAGAGAGAGAGAGAGAGAGAGAGAGAGAGAGAGAGAGAGAGAGAGAGAGAGAGAATCTTGATGTCATCCCTGTTGCCTGGTAACTGAGGTTTTCTCTCGTTTAGAGCAGTTTTTATTAGTTCAGAGTAGGTGGTTTTTAATGATAATTTGAAACATGGAAGCTTAGAGGTAAGCTATGTGAATTTTTGTTTATGGAAAGAATAATCTTTTGTCAAATGTAAGACATGCTTGATAAGACTCTTGTTTCAGAGTGAATAACTATTTACAAATTGTCAAGCCACCTGAAAACTGATTCCCAAATCAACCATCAATAATTTCCGAATGAGACGTGAATGACACTGTCTGTGCCTTTATTGTATTAGTGATAAATGTATTGGAAAGAGACATTGGGTTAGGAAGCTGATCAATAATGTTTCTGGCATCGTCTTTGAAATATCCTGTACTCTAATTCTCCGGTCTTTGACAGGAATCCGTTATAACTTAGCCTGTAGCAAATAATATTATGTCACATTTAAAAAGATTATCACAAGAACAAAGGTTTCTAAGCCTTTCCCTGAGAAATAGTGATCTGGAAATCACACAACCCTTTGTTTTAACCCAAGGGAGTCAGCCCAGGTACTTTTTACTGTCACTCTTAGAGAACAGCAGGTGACCCTGGTTCTTGGAAGAAGGTGGGGAGTATGAGGAGATGCGGAATCCTAAGAAGACTGTGTTTAAATCAGTCCAGCCCCTCATTCAACAGCAACATACTCATCTTGATCATCTGCACAGCTGTTTCTCAGGGCTGCTGCAAAAGCTTTTAATAAATTGAAATGTGTAAAAAAAATAGCAATTCTCACTTTATTACCAACAAAGAACAAATATTATTTTCCTTTTCTTGCTGTTAATAACCCTTCATTGCTCTAAGGGTCACCTTTATAGTTCTGCTCTGAAGTTCCCTAGATTCAGGAACACAGAATTCAAGCAATGTTAACCTACACATAATAATATGTCTTATTTACATTTCCTGTCCTTTTTCCCTCCTGAATCCTCTTATATGTGTGAAAAGACCACCATTAACATCCAGGACTGTAGATACTACAAGATCATGGAAACTTGATTTGCATGCACATGAATGTAAGGGCAGAATTCACACATACGCTATTTAATTCCATAAAGTCCTTGCAGTTTTAACTAGAGCTGCCTTTGGTCTCTGCAGTCTGGGATGCTTTCTCCCCATGCTTTGTCTCCATTAATTCAGCATTTCTTATCTAATTGAGCTGCTGATTATGTATGGGACTCTTCACCAAACCCACCACCGTATGCTGAGATCAGGTTCTTAGCTCCACTGAAGGCTCTAAATCTAATACAGACATTAGATTGCTTTAAGTATTTTAAGCCATAATTCTATCACCTCTTGAGCACCGAGATTAAACTGATTTTCCTTCGCCAGTATAGAGCTCACTGTTTCTTCGTTATATTTGCTGCCACCATTCAAGTTATTTATAGCTCACAGTATAGACTGAGACATGGAGCGAAGGATTCCTTTACAAATTGCCTCTGCTCCCACCATGACGCTGTGATTAATATGACTCAGCATTCGCCAGCCTGCTGAACTGATTGATCCCTGAAACTTCAACCTTGAACATAGAAAACCAAGTTCTCAATCCAGATTTCCTAACACAGTACCTCAAGAGTCTCTGCAGGAGCAGAAGAGTAGTTCACCAGATACAGCAGGGCCTCTGAGTCACACAATAGCCTTTGCCCTCCTACCACTTTGCCCATTCTCTTGAATGTCACTCACATTTAATGCCAAATGCCAATTTTCTGAAATAAACTCTGGGAGTTTAACAGACACCTCCTCTTGCTCTATTTCACAACAGCAATTACTATGGCCTATTGATGCTCAGTAGAACTTAAGTTTGTCTCATCTTTTACCTCGGCTTACTTTTTCCACATTATCAACTGCCTGTTTCATTGCTGAATATTAGGGTTATTAACTTAGGGCTTTAGTTTGCAAGTAAGGAGATTATTTTATAAAGTAATTTAGCAATGATCACTTCTACTGATCTCTGTGGATTCCACTGTTCTTGGACAGATGTCCAGATTTCTAAGCTTCACACTGACAGCCCTTTGTAATTTTCCTCTTTGGCATTTACCTTCTCCTTTAATCTGTCCATTCTGTCTGGACTTTGCTCCGTTGAAAACTAAATTCTCACTGGGCTCATTAGAGAAACTTCATACATGCCAATATTTCTATTTGGAGTGTAAGTCCACCATAAAATTCCTTTATTCCAAAGAAAAAAGGCTTCTTTTGATGAGGAGACTATATCTAACAAACATGTATTAAATGATAGACCTTTGAATATTTTTGAAGAAAAAAATGCTGTAATGGAACTATAAATTGCATACAGTCTTTCTGTTTTTGATGTCTTCAATATCTTTTTCTCTATGGTTCATTAGGGGAGTACAACTGATAATTTCTGATTTATTTATACAAGCTCTGATCTTAGTAATGAAAAAGGAAGCTTAAAACATGTGAGAGTATGCATAGCTAGTTGGGAAAGTTTTTTTTTTTTTTTTTTTTTGGAACACAATGAAAAGAACTGGAATGTTCTGTCCTGATGATACAAGAGATTCTTGGGTTCAAATTTAAAAAAAAAATCCTGGTTCTGGTATGGTCAGAACTTAGATGATACAGTAATTGCCTGCCCTTGGAATATTTTTTTTTTTCCTTTTAGGCTGCCATGTCCAACTTTGATATGATAGTATTTGCTTTATTTTTTTAATGTTTTATTTTGTCAAAAAAGCCTTTGTAATATTTTCAATGATGTCTTCCAGTTTTGTGTGCAGCTACTTACAAATGTACATACAGAAAAACTAGTGACTTGATAACAGATACGATTTTCTGAATCTGATATTTATATGCTATAGAAAATACATTTCAGGTAATTCTTAGTACTGGATGATTCATTCTAGAGATCTTGACTTTGTAGAGTGGGTTTCTAGAAATGCCAGTTATGACTAGAAGTCTGCCTCATCAAGGAGTTTTGAATGTAGTGTCTTTATATAGCATTTTTACCCTGGTGGACTTAGGTTACTGACCCATACATCATACACAGTGGCATAGAGAGAGGATTCCCAGAAACTTATATAAACCCTCTCCACTCTTGATTAAAGTAATCAAAATGACTCGAAGCTAATTAAACATGGCCACTTCTTATTAGGAGGAATTAGAAAAAGTTTTGAGTCAATTTTCTTACTAATGTTGGTATTTCCCAAAGCTGTTGTATCTCTCTAGACTCTTCTATTTACTCACTGAACATCAAACAAAGACAACTTATCTTAACATTTTGATGCGTGTCTTGTTGCACAGATGTGGTCAAAGATAGAATACCCATGTGGCTCAATGTATAAATATATATATATATTGTAAAAATTAGTTACTTTGTATACTTTGTTTAACAATTTCCTTCTAGATCTTATTTTTAGTAGACATTCATCTCTGGTATTTGAATGGCTTTGCATTCTTTTTTAATATGAGAGAGTTCCCACTTAAAGAAATCTTCTATTCTTTGATGCACACAATATGGTGGAATACATTCTTGTCATTAAGTATGTATGAACCAAATGTTTTTCTTGCATATATCCCTAGAATAAATGTGTAAAATATGTATGTTTAAGGTTCTTGTTCAAGTATTGCAAAATTTCATTTCAGATATGCAACAATTTATTTTTAAAAGTGTGTGTTTGTGTGTGTTTGTGTGTGTGTGTGTGTGTGTGTGTGTGTGTAAAACTATTTGTTTAACATGCATGCATTTTTCCTACTCACTGAGCTATAGTACTTGTTCCAGAAATGCAACAATTTATATACGCATTCAAGTGCACAAAAAACTTACTATCTTTGGTTTGTGGGGGCCATCTACTTTGGTGACCCACTTCCCATACAGGCATGGGGTCTTTCAGCAATCTCATGAGATCTCCTATAATTGACTCTTGGTTTTCAAGCAGTCACAGACGTCTACCAGCCAGATACTCTAAATTTCCTTTCTATCTGCTTCTACAGCTCCTCTCTCTCCTCCCTTGTAGACAGTGGGAGGTGGGGCTTTTCTCTAGCTAGAAAGCTCTTTGATCTATACTGGGCCACCTTGATTAACTGTGTGTCCATCAGGACTTGTGTGCATGGTTGGGTGGACCCTGTGGTGGTGTGACAGAAGGCTAAGTTATCTTTCTCTAGTTATTCATAGTTACAAAGATAGAAAACTTCTTTCTTTATCCCACCTCACTCCTACCCAAGACTCCATATTACCTTGAGAGTCCTAAGCATGACCTTTTGCTGAATCATATCATATGGCTGTCACAACACATGGCTATCCCTCCAAATTAATATAAAATTTAACCAAAGCCTAATACTCGAATCAATAATGTTAAAAGCATAAACTGTGTCTAAGTGACCTAACTGAATTATATTTTTTATCGCCCTTACAATTTCTGAGTCAAATTAGTTATATAGAAAATGTGCTTTTCAAAGCTTTTTTAAATTAAAAAAATGGCTGAAGGTTGAAAGGTTATAAATACGTAATAAATTAAACATATCAAGAAGTGCGTGTGCCACCTTCCTGCAGGGCAGGGCTGAGGAAGGCCTCCCATTAATCCTTGAGTCTATTTTCTTTTAAGGAAAGTTTCATTCTTCCATCTTCTTTTGACAGCCCCTTACTATATAGAGTAGGAAGGACAGAGTTCTGACACCAGTTATAATATTCCACAATGAGCCAGGCTTTCTGATGCCCTTTAATCCACACCTCCAGAGACAGGAGGATCTCTGGGAGCTGTCCAATCTGCTTTACATCAACATAGAACATTCCAGGCCAGCTGAGGGTACATACTGAAAACATCAATAAGACCAAGTACACTTTAGTAGTTTTGTTATTTGTCTTGAGGTATGTTTGTCAGTATTTGCGGGGGGAGTACATTATTAGAGGCTGGTGGGCACTAAAGAAATCTGTTTCTTTTGTAGATTCTCATAGATTCTCAACCTGTCTGTTAACAAGTTGTACAGGTCTAGCATTACTCAATCCTGTAGAGAGTTTGAACTCTAGTTGATTAGAGTGACTATTGTGACAATAATTGAAAGCAAAGACTTTAAAATTAGATGACTACAGCAGCTCACAGAGACATGAGGACATCTCGAAAAGTCTGTCTCCTTCCCAAAATGTCCCAGTGTCCGGTTAGGTTGTGTTTGTGTACATGAAAGGACTTCTGCATCCTGTGTTTAAGGATCTTTAAGAATATTATTCTGTAGTGGTGCTTTTGGTCATGAGCAATCCTCTCTCACCTCAGGCATGAAGGGTGGTAGATGAAGTGACTGTTTTCAAACCGATGAAGGCACAAACATACACAGTCTTTCCAATCATGTATGTCTTCTTCTTGGCATTCAATATATGTTAGGGAAAATAAAAGTGAGAGGAGTATTTCATGGATACAAAATGTCATCTTATTAAAGAAGCGTGATTAGTTATCATATAAAAATAACTATGAATGCTCCTTTAAGACTAAGGATAGCTGGTCCCTGTAACTGGTTATCTATACCATGACAGATATCTTAATTTTCAAATGTTGAAATTCATAACTCTTTAACCACTGGTTCCCAAACTTTCAGTTTGTAACCCTTTCTTGTGCTCCAGCAAATTGCAACATCTTAAGTAGACAAATATATTCAGTTTCAATAAAATAACACAGTTGAATTTTTGTTGCTACTTAACAACTGTAATTTTAATACTGTTGGAGCATGATGGAAATATCTGTGTTTTCTGCTGGTCTTAAGTAGCCCTTGGATAAAAAGATGATCCATCCTGAAAAGGGTCCACAACCCACAGGTTGAGAACTGCTGCCTTGTACTTTGGCTTAAGACCTATCTTTTAATCTTCAAAACTCCATGTTCTGCTATCAAAGGCAAATGAGGCTCTAATGATACTATGTGAATCGTAAACCCAGCTTTGGATTTAACAAAAGAGTAGATGTGAACCTTTCCCAACACCCAAATAACAGGTTTTATGCCAAGGCTCAAAGTGGAAGGCATACATTCAGAATACTTGGGTCAATGGGTGTTACTGCTCTTTTATGGCTGGGAAATTGCTTGTTTTCAGAGTTAATCCCTCTCTCTTTCTTCCCCTTCTCTGTCTGTCTGTCTGTCTGTCTGTCTGTCTCTTTCTGTTTCTCACTTCTCTCTCTTTCTTTCTCACTTCTCTCTCTTTCTCACTTCTCCCCCCCCCTCTCTCTGTGTGTGTGTGTGTGTGTGTGTGTGTGTGTATGTGTGTGCTGAGATGTACAATATGAAACAAAAAGGGAACCAGTCTCCTCATCATTATCCTCTTATCCTGCCCCTCCATTGTTATGAAAAAATCATTTTGATTCCAAATGCTTATGTTACAAATTGTTTTCTCCAAAATATAATTGTCTTCAAAATTTATGGTTGTGAGCATCAGCTGTGGTTATCCTGGCAGAAAATTTAGGGGCAACAAACTTAACACTTTTTTTTAGATACTCTCTATATTTGCATTTGAAATGTTATCCCCTTCCCCCACCCTGCTTCCATCCCCCTCTCCCTTCACTAGTCTTCATAAAGGTGTACTCCCTCCTAATCACCTTCTCCACCCCATTGCCTTGGCCTTGGAAAAACATGCCCTCTCTGGACCAAAGGCCTCTTCTCAATTGATGCCAGACATTGCTATCTTCAGCTACATATGCACCTGGAGCCATAGGTGCATTAGCTGTTAACTTTCTTAGTCTTTGCAGGGTTATCATAAGCTTATGGGCTTGGTGCATGACATAGCATGCAAATAGCTTTCTGTGTTTGTAGCTTTGTTAGATGCATGAACAGCAGCCTGGGATCTCTTTGATAAAGCTTTGGTAAATTCAGCTGGAGGTGTCTCAGGAGGCAAGCTAAACATACCAAATAAAATGTATATTGAGAAACCAAATAGCTTTAGATAAATTCATAAGAAATATCTTTTCTAGTGCTCATTTATCTTTTAACCTATGTTGTGAAGCTCTGAAAGTTGTTATTGTCTATTCTTCCATTTCTTGACTCATCACAAACACCAGAGTCCTCTCTTTATTCTTTAGAAGAAATACACCATATGAAATACTCTAAACACATCTTTATGTTTTAAAACCATAAATGTACCAAACACTGCTGTTTTCCATTTTAATAATTTTATTGAATTTCTCTTGTGATATAAGCATATCTGTAAGTTCAATTAAACATTGAGTGACTCTGATTTCTTCTTGCTTCTCTTCACCATGACCATAACACTAATCATAAGCATCTTAAATAGTAGATTGCAACTGGACTTGTGTCTATTGCTAATGAAAAGAAATTATGATGTACACTTCCCTGGGTCCACTGTACAAATACTAAACAACATAATGCTGAACACTAAGTGATAAGCATTCTTTTCCCTCAGAGACTGGATCCCCCATCACGGCTTCATGTATTGGACTAGGTAACTCCAAAACACCTCCACCAGGGCAAGCAGGAAAATGTGTTCCAGGATACAATGGTAAGTCTCAACACTGTCAGTTTAAAATGTACACTGTTAAAGAATTTGGCATTTCCTGATATCTAGTGTACAAAATGTATTTGCCTTTAAGAAAGTCATACATTAGACATGAGTTCCTCAGTTTTTGCTATTAAAATTAATGCTATTGTCTTTTAATGACTTGTTTTCTTGGAATAGCTAAAAGAGCAAGTGTCTTGTAAGACTATGAATTTGAAATTATGATATGTCAAGTGGGCAGTACTTACGTATATCATTCCATTTTTGATGACTCACATTTAATCTAGAGATGTTTCAAATATTTAGAAATCAGTAAATTGAAATGCATAAAGACTACACATCATTGCTATAGTAACAATAGTAATAGATGTTTTTAATAACATATAAATTATGGATTTTTTGTTTCCTTGCTTCATTAACAAAAAGCTATAGCTTATTCCATAATTTAAGAATATTGAAAAAGTTCTTCAATCTTGTAGGCTAAAATTAAATGCAGAGTAAAGGACTTTTAATAAGTATAATTTTTTGGGAGATATAATGACAATAACATATCACCAATATTTGATTTCCTATTCATAGTAACACTCATTATCGCTAAATAATTTCTGCAAGATTTCCCTCTTGTTGCAAAAATTTTCACTTTTTATCATTGTTTACTTATGTCTAAATGCCTATTATAACTGGATGGACTTTCTTGGGCTGCTGAACTGCGATGTAATACAACCAAGCAGTTACACCCCACAAGACAAAATAAGGAATGAAACATCAGTTACGGGTGTTGCGAATATTTCATAGACCCCTTGTGAGCTTACCTCGTCCACTTTAGCAGCTCTATGGCTGTTTTTCTTGTTAAGCTCAAGTGTATACTCTCACGTTTGACTTGTTATTGTAGGATGATAGCTGTTTTATAAGTCTGTACAGTCTCTGACTTCTGCTATGTGAAAATGAGCCCATCCCTCAACTGAACAGTTGTGCCCTCATTTTTTGATTAGAGAGAGAAAACTGGCTTTGTGTTGAGATATTTTGACAGGTTGCCAATTGTGGGCAATGTTAAGCATATTTCCCTTAGTATATCTGTTCAATTCTAATACCCAGTTGTAAGAAAGAGTTAAGCTTTGCTGCCTCCTGGAACTTTAATATAGAAAATTCTCATTATTCAAAAACCACTGGCTTCCAGATATTAAATTACTGTAGTCTTGGCATCAGGGACTTTAGGACTGATATACTTTTGGTTTGTTTAATGTTATACAGAACTTTGAAAGTATAATACAACACACAGCATTATAGTAAAAAAAAAAGCTACTTTGAGAAAGAAAACCTTTCTTTGTAAAGAATCCATGTGGTAATATATTTAATTTTATACCCATTCTCTATATACCACATACCACTACAAGTAGAAGACATTGCTCCTATTTTATAAGTAGAAAACCAGAAGCAGATAAAGCAACATGGCCTGAGGCATGTAGTTATTAGGATGCTGTCTTGCAATTTGATGAAACACAACTGAACTTGGACTGGTTTTCACTTATGACAAACTCATAATCTGCAAAACACAGACATTTATAACTTTAATAACTGTCATTATAATGTTTTCCAACAGTGCTCTCCAGAAATACAAAGAAAGAAGTAATTAATTTAATCTTGGTTCAGTGCCTTTCTGCAGAAATTACCTTAGTGAATAGAACAACAGAAGAGACTTCAGAATCTAGATGATTGCAATTTGTTTTTATGTGATGTGGTGTAATTCGGACATCAAATAAACTATTAAACATTTTCCATATTCTATCAATACATCATGTAAAATATTTTGATAAACATTTGGAAACATTAAATAAATGGGTATGCTTGCTCTGCTTTTATTATATGTATATTTGGCTGTATATTACAACATCCTTTAGTTTATAAAAAGATAAACATATGGTTAATATTCTTATACCAGTATAGGCACATTAATGGAAATAGACACAAAAATGAGATTACGATGCTATTAAAAATATGTACTTTCTTTAGAAATGTCCTTATAAAGTTTATGACCTTGCTATATGTCAAATGCTTGCATCTTTTATACTTTTATAGAATATGTTTAGCCTTCTTATGTGTCTTTATGGTATCACAGAAATAAAAATATAATTTTGGGCTAGAAATTTTAGGACTGATTTTAGAAAACTTAAGAAAATATTTAATGTTTATGGGCTAATATCTGTGTTCACAATTGTGTTTATGTTTGTGTTCATATTTTTCTTTTTAGTTATGATTTTGGATGACAACATGCAAAAACTGAAGGCTCGAAGCTTAGGAAATATTGTGGTAAAGTAAGCAGTTCTTTATGTGACCATTAAAAGATAAAAAGTTGGATACATTTAGGAACAAACTGATTGACTGCATTACCATTACAAGTGATGAGTTGTGTTTTGCTTGAAATTGAAACACAATTGTATTTGAAAATGAAAGCCCATTAACAGATAACATAGTCAGATAAAAATTAAAAATGGTATATTCTGCTATTTTATATGAATTTTTCCTTATTAAACAAATTATGTGTAGATTTTATATAAGAAATATATAAAACCAAAAGAACCATTTCTGCAAACATACATACAGGTATAATTATGCTGCTAGATCAGGTTATAGTTAAGGACATATACATACAAGCACTGGTATATTTGTGTATGCAAAGGCATATAGGCATGCAATAGCATTTGGTGGGGAAAAAAAAGGATTTCAAAAGAGAGCAAGAAAGCTTGTATGGAGGAGCTTAGAGAGAAGGAAAGGAAGGAAGAAGTGATGTAATTATATTATAATCTCAAAAATAATAGAATAATAGCTAGCAGTAAGTAGCTGGTGTTCTCCACTCTTGCTCAGTAGCACAGCAGTAATTTTGCAGGGTTCAGTCCAGATGACACAGCAGCCATGCTGGATCCATTATGCTCCTGAATGACTTTAATGCTAACTTCTTCCTGCTTACATCTTGTAGTGAATGCAGCACTCGGGGACTTGAGTCATGCTAATGCAAACTACCCACTGTTTCAAATATTCTGCTAATATTTGAAAATGCATATCTGATATGTATAGATTTTTATATTTGGTAGGGTTAACAAATACCTATGTTTTCAACTTCTATATTCCATACATTATATCACTCCTTCCTTGCTTTGGTATTTACATCTAAAAAAAGCATTGATGTAAAACAGCTCAGTGTTTTGCAGTGACCGTATCTTATAAATGTCATGTTTTATTGTGTTGACTACATGTTCAACATTTTATCTGTATCATTAAGCTTGTGAAAATAAACTCTGTGATGCTCATAAATTACTTCAGGTCATATATTTTTAAAGCACGTTGCATCATTAACCGGTTTGTGATTGACTATGATTGTCCAATTTTGACAACCAGTTTATATTTTTAACTCATAAAGTATTTTATTTGCTATGGTTTTCTCTTAATCATGTGTTCAAGGCAGTTTTTGTCCTGTCCTTCACATTTTTATCTCCATGATAAAATTTAGTTATTTTGGCACTTTTATATATTGTATTGTATATCTCTTTGGCTTCATCTTTTCTCATCTTTGGATTATATGTCTTCAAAGATATTTAACTGCATGTAAAATTATTATATCAACAGTAGTATAGTATTAAAATCCTGACAACAATAAATACCACAATCTCTCGAAACATTCTTCACCACTGCCTCTTTATTTTTATTTATTTATTGTAGGCTGTGGGCATCACTGCCCATTTAAATGGCAAAAAAATGCTGAAATGTGAATAAAATATTTCATTTTTACTGATTATAAAACAGTGTAAAGTTAAGATAGTAGAATCTGAAAGGAAGTTGATTAGTTTGACAACTACATAATATGTGACATTTAATAAGTGACACAGGCTTCCTTGTGGTTTTGATCAACAGTTTTCACACCTTTCTTGATGTGTCTGAAGTGGCTGGCTTCAACAGGATGAGTCCTTATGAGTAAAGAGTAGCACATGTCAGATCTACAGCAATATTTGTCCTAAAAGTTATTTCTTCTGAATGCATTTGATTATATTCATCTTCAGATGGTGCAGGGTTCCTTTCTTTTAATAAAATACATTACTATAAGTTTACTTGAAATGCTTTTATGTGAAATATTACTTCATGCATAATTATGTTGTGCCTCACAAAATATAAGGAATCCATACAAAAATTTTAAAAAGCTAAATCATGTTGTTTTCAAACAAGGTCAACCTCATTTGACTAGAGTATAGGTCTCATGTTCTTGTCCATAACTACGTAAGGATTATGTTACGTTTTTTATGTGTAGCACATTCAAAAGGATGAAAAATTTATTATCCCAGGTTCTACTTGCATTCACATTTCTTCACATCATACTTCATTCCTGGGCACACATCCATAGAACTCTGTATCCAATCCTAGAAATGGCTCTGTCCTGTTTACTACTGTTCTATTCGCTATAGAAAAGATCTATCATCAACCTATATATCAGTCAGTAGATGAATATGTAATGAACGTTACACAAATATTCACATACACATACATACTCACACATACTATAAACCACTGAAAATATTATACATCTTTAAATCAGTTTCCATATCTCCATAGTTATGTGATCTAGTGAGTGTACAATGGAAAGAGAAGGGCTTGCTAGAGAAAATAGAAGCCAATTTGTGGGTGGATGGTAACTTAATTTATGGAAGTACACTGTTTTTGGAACTTTAAAAGAAACTTTCTAGCACCATACATTTTTATATAATCTAACTTTAAATGAGTCATCTCTGTCAAACATGACTTTTTTTTTTTCTCACAACCTCTGAGGTAAGATTTGAGTCTTCCATGGCTTTAAAGCATTTAATATGTCCCCTCATTCTAATTACTGGTGGCTTTGCTCTGCATAAATCCAGAAGAGGTAAAATACAGTTGTATTATCCATAAGCTCTAATTTTTCCTTATGGCTATTAATGTTATTTAAGTCCTTGAAGCTAAGATGGATCTGACCTAAAATTATTTCATGCTTAGCCTGATGCCAGGGAAGAATGGATAGTATTTTCCCTCTGCAGCCACAGGGATGTTAATAGCTACATTCTCAGTTCTATACCTAATTACAAATGATAAAGATTCAATGTGTCATGGCATGGTAGAATTTAATTTTTCCTTTTGCTCAGTGACGGAGCAATATATTTGAAAATAAACTATACAATTATATTGCATTTGGATACTAGAGGAGATCAGAAAAGGAAGTACAAAAATATCTCTTTTATCTCATTAATAAAACAGCTTTGGGTGATTTTGTTAATAATTTCTTTTTATCTGTAAAAAGGAAAAACCAATAACTTTCTTCTATATTCACATTTCACTAGCCCCAGCTCTCAGTCATCAGCTGGAAACATTTGTGAACTTCAGGGCTTGCTCAACTTGTATTTGTGGAGTTTTTCTTTTTTTTAAAATAAGACCCCTCCCTAAAACTTGTTTGTACAGCCTCATGTTTAGAAACAGTGGTGTGTGTAGGGGAGTGGGGGTAAAACAACTAGAAATAAGCCCAAAAATCTTGGGGTAATGTTAGTTTCTCTGTTTTTTTTTTTTTTTTCATTTGCTGTATGCAAATTATAGCATTCTAGAAGTCATTCCTATTTGGATAACTTCATCAGCAAGGATTCTGGTGATGCCTAAATTACTGCAAGCCCTGGGCTGAAATAAGCATTCCTATTTCTTTACTGCTTAATGACAATTCCTTTCATTTATAGAGTTTTCATTTCTCTTAGAAAAGAAAACTTCATGTCCACGTGGCTGTTAGATAATTCTTTTGATTTTTGAAGCACACTGCAGCCAGTTAATTTAGTGCAGCAGTTATGGTGTGTGAGTTGTTATGAATACAAAATACTCATGAATTTTAGAAGGTGCTCCTGTAATTGCATCCAGGGTTCCAATGTGCAGAAATAAAACTGTGAGTCAGAAATTTCCAGACAACAGACTGCAGTGCCTTTAAGATTTTAACGGCCTTTGTCTCCCTTCTGAATGCTGGACTCGCAGTTATTAGAACCATTGGTCTCTGACTCTTCTTCTCTCCGAGTGCGCATTTTTCTGACCAAGCCTATTGCTTCTATGGGAAGTATGGCTTGTCTGCTCCCTGATGTGCCTTCCAGATCTTGTCCTGGGGCAGCGGTTAAACGGCAGGGAGTTGTGTGGAGCTGTCCAAATGGCTTTTCGTTCTCTGTCTGCCAATTTCTCACTCTACAGATATTGAACTCCTGACGTTTAATGATGTTTGTTCAGGTCGTGACATCTTTACAGCAGTTACTCACTTACTGGCTCCCGTCTAGGGAAAGTGCCAAGATTGTTTCCTTTGGGGGTATTCTCTGACAAAACAAGGATGCCACAGGGTTATGATTCTGCTATTTTATAAACCTCAAATCTAGGTTTTAGCATGATCTTTATTGGCCTTGTAATAATACTGTGAGGGAAATTAAAAGATACCTCACTTCCTCAATTTTGGCAAACATGCAAACAGTAGCACCAAGAGTGACATTGCCAGAACCTACATAGTCTTTTGTTCATGCAGATGGAAGAAAGTGTTTTGGACCCTCTCTTCTGAGAATACAAAGTAAAGACTCTGGGTCACCTAACCACCACTATGGGACTAACATAGTGATTCACTGCAGAACTCTTCAGGAAATAGGAAATAGGTCTGCATTTTGAAGCCATGAGTTTCTGCATAGAATAGAGAATAAACTTTATAGTTCAAGAGGACTAGGAAGCATCAGGAAGCTTTGTACTTCAGTTGATTTAGGAAGATGCCACCATCTTTGGCAAGTGAAGTTCTTGTCTTTTTTTTTTTTTTTTTTTTAATGATTTCAAAACACTCTGGCCTCTTCTCACACAGGAATTGTTGCTGCCTTGGCTATTCCTCTTTCCCCATTCCGTATGGTCTCTTTGAAAAGGGTATTATTATCTAAACTAAACTACTAATTTAAAATTAGAGAAAAAGAATCTAATTTCACTCTGCTTGCAAGAGCTAAAGAAAGCATCACAGGGTAGGAGAATTTGAAGAATGAGAACAGAAACTAATAAGATCATTGGAGTATTATTTCAGCTCTCATTTCTTCCAGCCTAGGGTCTGGTGTTCATTTTGTATAATGTCTGAAAAGGGCCTCATTTTGCCATTATCACAGGGAATAATTGCATATCACATACATATATCACATACATATATCACAAATATTTTCAGCTCTGAATTTTTCTGTTGTGTTTTTCTTTGTTGACACAATGTGTCTTACTTACCTCAAGGTTTCCTGCTTAAACACCTTTTTAATATTCCAGAAAAAATCATCTGAATTTATTGAGATGCCAACCATAGCCTCTTAGAGAAAAACAGAGAGCATTCCACTGCTTTATCTTAAAAGAATGTTGGATTTGTGAAGAATTAAGCTGTTTTCTTGAGGTGTTTTACTGACTTGAGATAGTTCTACTTATTTTTAGCAATGCACATCTTAAGTATAGATAAAAATTTTATTCTGGAAGCCTCTGGAAGTACAGAGTTCAAATAACTGCGGTAAATTATTCTTTTCAAAGTATCTTTTACATTGCTTCACAGAGAAGGCACCATTAACTATAGCCTTCCTGCTATTTGTATTTTTAAATATTAAATTTTTACACGTCACTTTATGCCAGGAACTCCATGCATCAGAGATCATATCTTATTCCGATGCATTATTGATGCATGGCACACTGAAAAAGGAAAGCAAGCATGGAGGAAATAGGAAGTGAACTAAATTAATGAAGAAAATAAATGCCTGACTTAACACAAGTGTGAATTTGTGAATTACTGTAACAGGTGAATGATCCCTCTGGTACCCCTTTGCTTCTCATACCTTCCTTTTTCTCTCCACAAACTACTTCCTCAATTAAGCCACTAAGCAGCATCTCTCCTAGCTAACTAAGTACACTACATATTCGTAAGGGTAGTGTAAGCCAGGTGTGTTAGCATAGGCTTTTAACCTCAGTACTCAGGAGGCAAGCAGAGGCAGAGAGGCAGAGAGGTAGAGAGGCGGAGAGAGGCAAAGGCAGAAGCAGAGAGAGGCAAAAAGGCAGAAGCAGAAGCAGAGAGAGGCAGAGAGGCAGAGAGGTAGAGAGAGGCAGAGAGGCAGAGAGGCAGAGAGAGGCAGAGAGGCAGAGAGAGGCAGAGAGGCAGAGAGAGGCAGAGAGGCAGAGAGGCAGAGAGGCAGAGAGGCAGAGGCAGAGGCAGGTGAATCTCTTAAACTTGAGGCCACCTTGCTCTACATATAGAGTTCCAGGCCAGCCACAGTCATGCAGTCAGATACTGTCTCAGCAAACCAAAACAAAGCCAAGGTTACAGTCTTCATATATTCAACTCATGCTTGCTCCTGTACCTCTTTCTGTTTTCTGGCCTACATTCCAGAAATGAAAATCCTAAGAATCTTCAAAATCTCTCACTCAGATACTAAGTTTCATCATTAGATAAAGAACTGGATACTCAATATCCTTAGTCATCAGGAAAATGCAAATCAAAATATTTGATTCTCTGAGATTCCACCTACACCAGTCAGAATGGCTAAGATGAAAAACTCAGTCAACAGCAGATGCTGGCAAGGATGTGGAGAAAGAGGAACACTCTTCCACTGGTAGGATTGCAAGCTGGTACAACCAGTCTGGAAATCAGCTGGTGGTTTCTCAGAAAAGTAGACATAGTACTGACCCAGCTATACTACTCCTGAGCATATACCCAAAGGTGCTCTAACATAAAACAAGGACATATGCTTTGCTATGTTCGTGGCAGCCTTGTTTATAATAGACAGAAGCTGGAAAGAACCCAGATGTCCTTCAACAGAGGAATGGATACAGAAAATGTGGTACATTTACACAATGGAGTACTACTCAGCTATTATAAACAATGACTTTATAAAATTCTTAGGCAAATGGATGGAACTATAAAATATCATCTTGTGTGAGGTAACCCAGTCACAAAAGAACACACATGGTTCGCATTTACTGATAAGTGGATAATAGCTCAAAACTCAGATTACCCATGATACAATCCACAGACACATGAAGCACAAGAACTTGGAAGAACAAAGAGTGAAAGCTTCAGTCCTTCTTAAAAGGGGGAACTAAATACTCTCAGAAGGAAATACATAGACAAAGTTTGCAGCACAGACTAAAGAAAAGGCCATCCAGAGACTACAGGGATCCATCCTGTGTACTGTCACCAAACCCAGACAATATTGTGGATGCCAAGAAGTGCATGCTGACAGGTGGCTGATACAGCTGTCTCCTGAGATGCTCTGTCAGAGCCCGAGAAATACAGAGCCGGATGCTTTCAACCAATCACTGGACTAAGAATGGGCTCACAAATGGAGGAGTTAGAAACAGTACTGAAGGAGCTGAAGGGGTTTTCAACCCCACAGGAAGAACAACAATATCAACCAGCCAAACTCACCAGAGCTCCCAGAGACTAAACCACCAACTACAAAGTACACATGGAGAGACTCATGACTCCAGCAGTATATGTAGCAGAGAATGGCCTTATCAGGAATCAAGGAGAGGAGAGGTTCTTGGCCCTGTGAAGGCTCTATGCCCCAGTGTAGGGGAATGCTGGGGCAGGGAGATGGGAGGGAATGGGTTGGTGGGGGAGCACTCTCATAAAGGCAATGGGAAGAGGGATGGCATAGAGGTTTCCAGAGGGGAAACCGGGAAAGGGGATAAAATTTGAAATTTAAGTAAAGAAAGTATCCAACTTAATAAAAAAAGAAAGAAAGCAAAGTTTGTCATTCATTTGACCTTGTGTAATTCTTGGTCACTATTAGTTTTTTTTTAGACTTTTATCCATAGATAATATGTTCTCCTAGTACTTAATTTACCTAGATGGATGTTGTTTTCTTAAATTTTCTTCTACCTTTTCCATAAAGTCTACCTTGAATGTCCCACTAATTTTTAAGCTTTTTATACTTTCTGAGCCACTTCTGTCCATGTGGGTTTATTGTCAAAACTTCTAGACTTAGTATTATCATTTATTTATTTTTTCATGTGTGGATGTCAAACCAAAGCTGCTCTTGAACTACCGGTCCCCCATGGCTTTACCTTCTAAGTGCTTGGATTACAGACATTAGCACTTCAGCAGACATTAGACTATCTCAGCCACCATGACTTTATCAACATAATAAATGACAGCTCTGCTATTTCAGTTCAAAAGTACACCTTGCCATCTTTCTACAACCTCTCTTAAATACAACACAAGGAAACATAAGTTGTTGGTCCAAAAAGGAGGCTGACACATAATTTATGATATTTTTCTGGGGTTGAGGTTTATTAGGATGGAAGGGTAATGAATCAAGCTTCAAGGTGAAAGGGAGAGCATTAGATCAAACCGAGATAATATGTGTGAAGATCTAACATGATAGGGCCTTAAAGGGAAGAGATGGTTTACCATAAACCTGGACAAGCACTTCATTATAATAAGAGATGAGTTAGGTGTGTGTGTTCGAATGTGCATGCACACACACAGTTGGAATGTGAGGAAGCTATATAAATGCTGTGTATCAGATTGTGTGTTTTGTACATATAGAGTAAGAAAAACACTTGTTTAACAATATGCTCCTCAGTATACACTGGTCTCATGATGGAGAATCTGGGCATAGGTGTGTGGGCCTATATTCCCATGTGCCAATCCTCTAATACTACAGCAGCTTGGAGGTGGGCCATCATTTAATACCAAAGCTTTATTTTCTTCCCCTTTTCTGCAATGTAATAGAGAAGTTATTTTGGAAACTTGTGTTGTCTGTCCAAAAATGCCACTAAGAAGGTTAGAAGGGTTCAGTGCCATGATATGTTTTCTGAAGGAGCAGCTAAAAATGACCTTTTCAGTGTGCCCCCCCATCGGAGTTATTCTCATTAATTTAACAGGTCATCTGTTTCACGGATTATTGCCGTTCCCCCTGGCCCTTGGTGGGATTTGATTTTCCACTTAATGTCTGTTTTACTTTTCTCCTTTTGGCATCTTCAAGATGCCCTTAGCTTGATCATTAAAAATTATTCTGTTGTTATGTTTTAGTTGTTTAAAATTGACTTTAATCCTTTTTGCAAAATGTTAACATGTTGATCAAAAACAAATGGATGAAGCAAAAGTATTTACATGGTACTTTAGCAGAATTAGGGTAGTACATCATTTGAAAGAGCCTAGGGGGCGTATCACCTTCAGCCTGCTGCATTCAAGCAGATTAAAGATGAGCAATAATGGTTAAGGGCTGCAGCACTTAGCCAAGAGTAAGCATTTCTGTAGCTTTGGCTGTTGTTCTGCATTCTGATAACTGAACGCTTTCACACACATTTTCTATACTGACTTAACATCCTGAAATAATAGCACATTCCTATTGCTTTTAAGAAATCCAAAGTCTTAGTGAGGGGAAAGTTGAGACAACCATGAGCCCCCTGAACTTGGTTGGAAAGGGAAGTGTCAGCTTGGGTGCCCAGGTTCCTGGTCATAGCTGTCCCCACTTGTATTAACAGCATGTGATACAAGTGGGGACCAATGTCAGTGTACGAGTCCCTTCTGACTATCTTGCCTCATCTCATGCCCAAAAGGAAACTCTGTGTGGGGTGGATGTCACTTGTTGCCTCACGTGGGCAATAGCCCCATCTGCCTTACCTTCCCTTTTCTCTGTAATAAAGTTGTGAAATCATCACTTGATTTAGTTAAAAAAAATTAACTGAATGAGTTGAAAGTCTTCATGTTGTATCTTATCTAAATTTTCAAATTATAAAGCATCTAAATTTTTTCTGTGTCCAGTAAAGTTCTTGAGTCCTAGGCACATTTTATTAGGAGCTATAAAAATTTATTCAGATTTATATAAGCACAGATCATCAGTACTAGAGGTTAAGCCTTTCTGTGCAAATTTGATAGTGTAAAGGACAGAATGAAATATGTGATGGAATTGGTTGTGCAGGGGAGAAATAAAGAACCTTGTATCACTTATGTTCCATATTTCCATGTGCTCATTAGAGTCATAAATATACAGTTCTCAATGGTCATGAGAAGAAAGAACGGCATTCAGTGAAAAGCAACTTTAAGTGGGGAGGAATAAAGATTGGAAAGAAAAAAATGTATACTATCTAACTGAAAATATTCCATTATTCAAACAAAGTTGAAAACTGATACTTTGTTTCTTTTCAATGAATGAAGCTACTTTCCTATAAAACAGGGTTTTTCCTCAGAAAGAAATTGACTTGTTTTGTTTGATCAGTTGCACGTTATTATGGTTTCTGCCGAAATAAGTTGTTCATTTGTATCAAAATGCTGTGTATGTGTTCATGTGTATATTGCGTCTGCATTTCTCCTGTGAAGAAACTATAATATTTTAATAATTGTATTATGTTATGGACTTTAATTGCCCTCAAATTAAGCATGATCTTCTCAGCAAAAATAGAGTGTGCATTTGAATGAATTATTTTATTATTTTATTCCAGTATTTAGTAATATTAACAGTTATTATTGACTCTCTTTATGATTTTGTTCACGGTAATTTTATCTTCTTTGTATTTAAGGTTGCCATTACCACCTGGGGCTTTTTCAGGACTCTGGAAGAATCAGGAAGCCTTCAGGCATCTATATTTTGAGAAATTTCCTGTAAGAGCTTGCATACACTTTAAAACTTCTATGTGCTTTTAGTTGTTTGCTAGTCACTGGAGCAACTTGCTTCCAGCATCAGAGATCAAAAAGAACTCCTCAAGTTTCTAAATGCCAGTTTTCAGATCTCAGAGATAATAACAATGGCCAAGTCAGATTTGTCCAGATAAGTTATGTGGATAAATGTCATCAGTCTCTACACTCAGAAAGTTTTCATCCACTTTTACTATGATATCAGAATATTTAAAAATTAAAACCAGTAAAATTAGACTCCAATAATTCTGCTCTTACTATTGTAATCTTCTACATAGACTGGAGGCAGGAATCCAGTCAGAGTTAGAAAGTCATTAGGAACCCCAGTCTTCTCTATACTTAGTTGTATGAGTTAAATCTAATGTATTTCTGTCCTAATATCTGCTTTTGACAGTTTCCCTTAACCTTGTTTCTGTTTAAATATTATTTTATTTTTAAATAAAGAAGTCATTAGAGACAGTATACTTAAATTCCTGCCCTTTGCCCCAATAACCTGGATGAGTAGTTTCTCTTCCTGTTTGTCAGAGTGTCATTCATTTATCAACCCTTTTGATAGTGCAATCTGCATCTTACCCTCACCTTGTTCTTATTATGTGCCAGGTAGAAATGAATGAATGATGAGACTATTATAAAAACAGTGAGTCCAGGTACTTAGCATTTCATCATTATTGTGTGTGAGAAAAAGATGAACGCCCCACTTACCTAGGTAAGTGACAAGGAGTAAGATGGCTTTCTTTAGAAAGTCATCTCAGAGTCAAGTGACCTCAAGAGACATGATTAAACATTCTCCTGGTCAGGTATGGCAGCAGTATCATTTGACTCAAGTCACCCAATTCAGTCTATATCATGGGCCACATGTAATTCATTAGAATACCAATACAATTCATTATCACCTGATAATGACAAGTAGTATGTGATGTGGTTCAGCATACTTACCTTTAAGATCAAAACCTAAGTGCATGGCTAAACTCCATGAAACACCTCACCATTTTGCCTTGTTTCCTGACTACATGATTAATTAAAGCATGTGTCAGGCAACTTAGTTCATGCAACTTAGATGAGTTTGGGTTGAGGCTGGGACCAACATGGCCTCCCCTTCACTGTTTTTCTAGATGGTCTTTCCTAGATGGTCTTTTCTAGATGGTAGGATGTGATAAGAACTACAATTCCCAAGGACTTATGGTGCATCTCATTCTGCCTTCCACTTCACACACAATTTTGTATAGTTCACTGAAGTCTGGTAAGAAAGACTGTATTAGTTCATTTAAGAGAGGATCATACCAAGTTTTAAAAAGGTTAAGAAATACAAATAGTTGATACTTTAGATTTGTTTTGGAGACAATGCTTAAATATGACTATCAAGTAAATTGGAAGTATTAAAAATATGTTTTTGTCTTTGCACTTCTTATTCTTGATTTTTCTTTCTATTGTGATTTGTAACCAGCAAAGATGTGTTACTTTGATATTTTGAAATATTATATTTCATACTGGCTATTAAGCTTTGCTGAATTTATTAATTTATTAAACTTAGCTTTGCTAAGTTTATCCCAATGTCAATAAATTAGTGACTTTCTGTTTTTTATTTTCTTGTTCTTTTTTAAAATTGTAAAGGATGTTAATAATCATAGAATGTGAGCCATAATATTTAGCATTTACACTATGCTTGCAGAGCTTCCTTTAGTGATTAAGGCTTGCAGCCAGCCTCCCTGTTTTTAATATCTATCTATCTTCATATCTTGATCAGAGTCCTTTGCAGAATGCAAAGGTTTCTTCCATCTTTTGATTATAGATTTCATCAAATCTCTAAATCTGGACCCCAGTAAAATGGTTTTACAATTCACCCATAATTTCTTTTCTCAAGAAAAGAAAAATGAGACCATAGTACAATTTGTCAAAGGATTTTCTGAAGTGATGTACCCTGAGCAATTTTCCCCAACACTGCTTTATCCAGGATCCTTACCATAAATTACCTCACCTTCTTGATTTCATGGTTTGAGTCCCTCATCATAGCTTCATTGAAGAGGAAGAGAATCTGGTGTCTGTGTTGAATTTCTCACCATTTCACATGGTCAGTACAAAATCCCCAACTTACTTTTCCATTGATGAAAGTTTTTAAATACTTCTCCAGGTTCCTGGATCTCAGATCAGCTGGCTTATTCTATAGATGTGGTAGTAGGGGACTATATAAATCTTTGTTGTTTTGAGGCACATAAAGGGACTTGCAGTTATTTCTCCAGAAAGATAGTGGCAGCAGCTGAGTCAGAAGATGGGTCCTTAGTATCCTTCCTATGGCATCTCATTGGCTTTATTCTGACCTGATGTCTGTGGTGGCCAAGTCCATTTAATATAAGAATACTCTTTAATAAGAATATAAGTTAGATTATGGCTCACTGGCATTTCTCTGTGTTCCCATGCTGTTAATAATGTCCATGGTTTCATGAATCCATGTTAACCTGGATTTAGCATCAGTATAAATTAGGAGACCTTCCTTCAGTTGGCCACAGTTGCAGTTTGCAGGAGATCCCTACCTTGCTACCTCTTTCAGTTTTACATGGTCAGTTCTGGGGTCAGGGCCAATAATGTCAGGAGGAGAGTCCAGTCTCCTCAAGCTCTAGTTGTCAGTAATCCCCAGGGTGAATTTGCCTCCCATTTCTGTAATATCTACAGAGAGCTTTTGAAATATTTACAATTTGAGATAACTTTATTAAAAAAAAATGTCTTGTAACATCAAAATACATCAGAATTCTCGAGCCATTGCTCCTCCATTAAAAAAAAAGTTTGGATTCACAAATGTTAGAATTCTAAGTTCAAATACTGAGCTTGAACATATAAGGGTATTTCAACTTCTTTCTTCTTGTCAGAGGAGCAAAATCAGTCTCGTTTGGATTCAAAACTAGAAGCCATTTAATCTCAAAACCCTGTGAAAATAGTTGAGTGCTCACAATAAATCTATTTAGGTCACATTTTAAATTTTACCCAGCTCTAAAATAACCACACCTTAACCCAGCACTGCATGCTAACTAAATATATGTGTTGTCATTTTCAGGGATACTATGACACTATGGATGCTGGCTACATGGATGAGGAGGGCTACCTATACGTTATGTCCCGAGTGGATGACGTGATCAACGTTGCAGGCCACAGGATTTCCGCAGGGGCTATTGAGGAGGTATCCATGAACATTGCTGTTCTGTGACTATGTACCCTGATAAATGAAAGAAGTGCTGAGGCTCACCTGGAAACTAATCATGCCTTTCTTTGTAAGAAAGGCTGGGCTCTTTTTCTCCTAATTCCCACCTCTCTGTGTCTTTCTGCCTCTTGGGCCCATGTGGACTTTCAATTATCCACTTCCACTTTTTCTTGCCTACATACTAGGTGAGTCATACTTGTCCTTTGTGGAAATGCCAGTGAATGTTTTGTGCTTGTTGCCTGATACTGGACCACTTCCAGCATCATGGCTAATGTTCTTTTGTAATTAGGCTTGTTTTTAGCCTTCAGGTGAGTTGATCTTTTTCTTTCAATACTTGGAAAGCTTTTATTTCCCAGTGTAATTTATACAAATATCAAAAGTTGTTCTTTGACCATTTAAATCATTAATAAAATAGGGTAAATATATTTCACTATATAAAATCTGAACTTTTAGATTTGTATCCATCATTAGCAGACATAATAGAGAATTTCAACAATATGGCTCAAATTTTTAATATCATCTTTATATTCTGATCCTCATAACTCTTGACAGCCCTGGATTTTTCTTTGCTCCTAAAATAATACCTAATTAAAAATTTCATATTAATGTCATAAATACAGTATTGTAACCTTTGACACTTGGGTATTTCTCATAGACTGCTGTGTTGCTAGTCTACTGAAATTGCTGTGGACTTCCATATTGTGTTTCAGTATGTTCTGATAAGTAATGTATCTATTTATCTATTGAAATTCTTGTTTGTTCTTGTGTTGGACATTCAGTTTTAGGTTCCTTGGGTAACAACCATTTTATTGTCATAGGCTAAATATTTAGAGCATATTTACTAAGTTATATGGAGTACTTAACTACAGTTATGATAAAGTGCCAAACTCTTCTTGAGCATATATAAATTTTGTATACCCATTGACATCAGGTAATTATTTTTTTATCTTTTTTATTTTTATTTTTTTTATCCTTTTAGAACTTGATTTTGTTATTAGTTTTAAACCATTTAAGTAGGTGTATAATAGTACTTCATTGTGTTTGTTTTCATGGAGGTAACAATTAATAATGTTGAAGTTTTGTGTGCTTACTATCTATATATAAAATGGAGTGTTTGAAAAATATGCTTGTCTTGTTTTAAAAGCATGGTTAGTGTTTTTCTTAGTTCTTTTTAATCTGGTATCATTTTCCCTTTCCCAAGATAAAGCCTTCACTCAGTGGTTCTCAACCTTTGGGTCACAACCCTTTCACATGGTTCACCTAAGAGAGAAGTATTTTCATTATAATCCATTACCATAGCAACATTACAGCTATGAAGTAGCAATGAAAATCATTTTATCATTGGAGGTCAACACAACAGAAGGAACTGTATTAAAGGGTGACAGCATTAGGAAGGTGAAGAGGCACTCACTGCCTTATCTGCCACAAATCAATGATGGTACTTGAATGGTCTGTACTTTAGCTCATATGTTTCCTTAGTCTAGGTGTCAGTCTTGTCCCCTGTGTTGATACTGCAGCCCTCAAGGGTATCTTACGATCCAATAATATGTTCTCTGCATTAGAAGCTCTTTCTCAACATCAGTTTAGCAGCTCCAACTCTTTAACTTTTACAGACACAATGAGCTTTTCTCTAGCTATGATGAATCCATTCACTGACATTGATTGTTATAGTTTTTAAATCTATCAGTTGCCTTGGGAAAATTTATATCTAAATGACTTTGACTTTCTAACCCATCAGCTTTGTGTGTTTCCTTATTACTGTAAGTACTTTTTCATATTTTATGTGTCCATAATATATCTGGTGAACATATTTCAGCAGATCCATAGTCGAACACATGATGTTTATCTATGGAAGGTAGGGTATATTTTTAAAGTAGTTTGGGAACACTAATACAGACTGCTAAACTTTTAAGTACTCAGCTATTTTGCTAACACTATGTAATTAATTCTAAATAGATATTTTTGTTTTAGGTAAATTAATATTGTGTGTGTACACCCATACTGTCTGTGAATGTAGTTTCTTTCTCTTTTTAAATCTTAGGTTCTTATTCTTGTTTTTATGCTCTTTGGGAACTAGAGGAAATTTCCCATGTAACACTAGAGTAGTGAAAGCCAAAAAGGGGTAGCTAGAGGAGGGTTAACTTAGATATAACCCATCAGGTTAGGCTGTGGTAAGGCCAGGTTTTGTTTGTTTGGTTTTTGTTTTTGTTTTGTTTTGTTTTAATGTATGGCTTACATAGAAAAGCAGAAAGTTCTGAAGTCTTTCAAAGTCTTGTGTTTCTTTATTTGGTACCTGTAGCACGAGGGGATTGTCTTTCTCTTTGACATGAAACTGAGATGTTCTGAGGGCAGGGTTCTCTGTGACGTTTTCAGCTCTCAGACTCCTCCATATTGAGCCACCACCATTTTATCCACTTCACACCGGGGTTTTCTACCCTTGCACTTGGTCTTACAGGTTTTTGTTCCAGGTGAGTGTGATTGTCTTTCTCTTTTGCCTTCAGAGTTTTCCTGCAGAGACCTGCCCCATGCCTCGGCTTTTTAGTGTAACACCCATCTCCAACCAATAAACATTGAAATTTTTGCTTTGTACTGAGATTGGCCGCCAGGATAAAGTACTGAATTTAAAACAAACTACAAAATCCAAATGCCAAGTCTTTATTCACTCTAGCTTCCTGTTCTTGCACAGCTAGCTGGTCTTTTATGTGATCAGCGGACACTCCACTGTGCCACTGTGTTACCTGAGTTCTTCCCTGGTGTTCTTAAGTATGATACCAATAGGGAGAGGACAGATACAGGTCTGTATTAATCTTGTCATTTCCTGGAGAAGATCAGGGCAAGTCTACAAAGATCTATTCTTGGGGTCTAATAGATCCCGATGGGGAAGAAAATTAATCATGAGCCTCTCCTTTGTTTTTAGTAGAGAAACATTTCCTCTCTCTCTTCCATAGAATGTGCTGTTTGATCATGAAGGGAAAAGACAGAGAGAGAGAGAGAGAGAGAGAGAGAGAGAGAGAGAGAGAGAGAGAGAGAGAGAGAGAGAGAGAGAGAGAGAGAGGGATTTGGCTTACTTTGTGTTCCCTTGGTGTAAAGTGTGAAGAGTGTTGTGGTCTGGAATCAGACCTGGTTCAGTAGATAAGATTAAGCCTATTCCAAAGCTCCTTTACACTTCCTTGTTGGCCTCTGGCAAGACAGAGCAGATTTTATTTGTTGGTTTGTTGATTTTGGGCTTGTTGATTTTTGCTTTGTTTTCTTCCCCTTTAAAAAATTTCTTTTGTATGTACCTATTAGAACTTCCACAGATTAGAAAAAGAATGTATTTCTTTAGGAAGAGGGAGGAGGAAGATGCAGACAGAAATAACAGGAGAGGTGAAGGGCAGTGCACACTGACAAAGTAGGCAGGAATTCCAGTAAAGATTTCCTCTAACATCCGTCATTGCACATAAGAGATATATCAAATAAAAATAAAAACCAAGCCTAGAAAAGAGGAAATGAAAAAAAATAGCTAATTTTATATCAAGTTTGCAAAACAGCTTCAAATCATAACTTCTAAAGCACTAAACTTAAAGAAGGTAATATGTATATTGTTGGTGTCTGAGAGTTTCAGGAAACAGTCCATAAAACATATAGTTGCCTTAATTTGCCATTTGTGTATATGTAAACTATATTTGTATATATGTAAAATATAGGTATTTTGTAAGCACAAATCTTATTATAAAAAGCTTGTCAGAGTTTGTTGTAATTAGAAAAGGCAAGGTAAATCTAGTTATGCAAATTTTTCCTATAGCAAAACCTCCAGAGTAGTTCTATTATTACATGGAGTAAATGAAAAACAATTTAGTGATGGAGAATATTTATTCTCACGTGATCAAACAATCAGTGAATAAAGATCAGAAGTTTCACAAGCTCCATTCTTCTTATAATTGGCAGGTTCATCCTCTCTATTGGCCCTGTCCAAAGTCAGCAAATTTTAAAACTTAATTTTAAAATTTAATTTTTATTGTACTGATGATGACTTTTTCCTTTAGAGTTGGTCAGTGTGGTATGCATGCAACCATCATTTTGTATTATAATAACATTATCTTATTTTTAAATGGGAGCATTTTCTTATAACCTGCAATAGGACATTTTGCTTCAAATATTTTAAAAAGTTGTCAGATGGTGGTTGTGGTTGCATGAACATTTAATTTCTATTTCTTGCTCCTAGAAGATTAACACCAAAAGTCTTATGCATTTGACTTGTATCCCACCTAATCAGAATATGAAGACACCATTTACACAGCTTTTATCAGCCAATTTTTGTAGTTTTTTTGCTTTTAGAATGAAAACCATTATTGCATTCATTATACCTTGTGAATTTTTATGTCTCTGCTGTTATCCCTCTCGCTGTGTGTAACAGCAGAGTTTAGACAAGCTGAAATAAGCAGATAAAGTGGAAAAATGAAAAAAACAGGTCAGGGTGTTGACTTCCACCAGAAACATTGTTACAGGGTCTTAGAATATTTCTTAGCCTTTTAATGTAACATCTCTCTCCACATAAATCAATGATGAACTGTTATTGAATATTTATACTTAATAAGACTTAATCACTTCATTTAATATCTGGCTAGTTTTTCCTTAATTTGTAATCTTCTGTAGACTCAATGACATTGGCATTTTCCTGATAAAGTCTCTTAGAAAATTAATGTACAGTGGTTGCCTGCAAAGTTCTCCCCAATGATTTTACTCTCTCTTATTGAAATATGCAATTTTACTATTTATTTTCTAAAGTTTTTTTTTTTTTTTTTTTTTTTTTTTTTTTTTTTGTGAGGAAGGCTCAGATCTTAACACTTTTAGAAACAGAATGTGACATGTTTTTACATGGCTATAATTTTATAATTTATAAGTTTATGCTTTATAATTTATAGTTTTTAATTTATTTATAGTTTATAATTTATAAGTTTTTGTTTTAGTGTGTTTCAAAAGAATGCAAGGTTCTGAGTGTACTCAAAGACCTATTTCTATAGAAGTAGTAACTAATTGGATGTTTTTTAATAGGGTAAAAATACCTATTATTTTTAGTTTTACTAAAGTAAAACTTTTAATATTTTTCTATTTAAGTTGTTAAATTAAAATATAGTAATATTAGTTTCTTTTACATTTTACTTTTTTAAGCCCCTCTCAAGAAACTTTATTTCACATCCATAGCCTCTTCTCATGTAACTCTAAACCATTTCTATTTTCATCTCATCTCTATTATTGATCTACCTCTCTTTATATATATATATATATATATATATATACATATATATACATACATATATATGTATATATAATATATACTTAGTACATATAGTATAATATAATAAAATTATAGTATATATAAAATATTTATATTCATATTTCTGGGTCTGTTTAATACTGCTTGTGTATATAAGGTTTTAGGGCTGAGTTCTTGGTATTGGATAACCAATTAAAAGGCTAAATAAAAATTTCTAATGGTATTAAATTAGCGAGCATAAAATCTGCAGTCTAAGAAAAATTGCTGTCAGAAATATTTGAGAAAAATGTGTTCTTTCCATTTTTGATACAAGAAAATGGAGCTGTCACATCGTTTTTATAAATTTAAAAGGACATTATTCTTGCAGATTCCTGTACAAGAAATAGCCTTCCTTGACTACTCAGTAGTAAGATCATTTTAAAACACTGATTGATCTCTCAAAGCCTAGCAAGGGGCTGGAGAACTTTGAAAGTTGGAGGAAGTTCAATGTGTTCCCATGAAATGGTGACTTTAACTTCCTTTTCTTTCTTTTTTTTTGTTTGTTTTATGCTTCTTTTTAAAAATTTTATTAATTTATTATAACTATTATTATATTGTTGTTTTTTTCTGAGCCAGGCCTGTTGCTTAGCCTATTGTAGTCATGCTTGTCTGTGTTATATGGTAATTTCTAGGATTTTCACTTGAGTTTTGTGCAAGTTTTAATTTTATTACTGAAATTACCCATCTGGCTTTGCATGTGGTCTCCTTTTCTTTCTTTCTTTTTTTTTAACATCTTTATTTTACAAAACAAAGATAAATGTATAGATTTCAAGCATTTTTGTGTAAAATTATACAATAAATTTTTGTCAGTACATTTTTTTCGGATTTTAAAATAATTTTTACATACATCTGTATGAATAGTCAGTACTTGATCTTTTTAAAAGTTTGACAGTATGCATCGAAAACCCAATAGTTACAATGAGCACAAAGTACATACATGCAAAACAAAATGTAACATGAAAATAGTCAAAGTTTTCTTGTTGTGTAAAGATTTTTTGTTTTGTTTTGTTTTCTTTATTTCTTGAACTTCCTACAGTCTGTGAGTTGTTTCTGGGGCAGTGGAGCCTCTGGGGGTTAGCATCCCACTATCAGTGACTGCATATTATGTCTGTTCTTTTGTGACTGGGTTATCTCACTCAGAATGATATTCTCTAGATGCAGCCATTTTCTTAAGAATTTGGTCAAGTCATTGTTTCTGATGGCTGAGTAGTATTCCATTGTGTAAATGTACCACAATTTTTGTATCCATTCATCTTCTGAAGGACATCTGGGTTCTTTCCAGCTTCTGGCTATTATAAATAGAGCTGCTATAAACATTGTGGTGCATATATCTTTGTTGTGTACTAAGGTGTCTTTGGGGTATATGCCCAGAAGTGGAATAGCTGGGTCTTCAGGTAGTATTATGTCCAATTTTCTGAGGTATCGCCAGCCTGATTTCCAGAGTGGTTGTATTAGTTTGCAACCCCACGAACAGTGGAGAAGTGTTCCTCTTTCTCCGCAACCTCACCAGCATCTGTTGTCATCTGAGTTTTGGATCTTGGCCAATCTGACTGGTGTGAGGTGGAATCTCAGGGTTGTTTTGATTTGCATTTCCCTGATGACTAAGGATGTTGAGCACTTCCTCAGATATTTCTCAGCCATTCGATATTCCTCAACTGAGAACGTTTTGTTTAGTTCTGTACCTCATTTTTTAATGGGGTTATTTGATTCGCTGGTGTCTAGCTTTTTGAGTTCCTTGTATACCTTAGATATTAGGCCTCTATCTGATGTGGAGTTGGTAAATATCTTTTCCCATTCTGTTGGCTGCCGTTTTGTTTTCTTGACGATGTCCTTAGCCTTACAGAAACTGTGCAATCTCATTAAGTCCCATTTGTTAATCTCTGACCTTAGAGCTTGAGCCATTGGTGTTTTGTTCAGAAAATTTTCTCCTGTGCCTATGTGTTCTAAGGTTTTCTCTACTTTCTCATCTAATAGTTTCAGTGTATCTGGTTTAATGTGGAGATCTTTGATCCACTTACACTTGAGCTTTCTACAAGGAGATAAGAAAGGGTCTATTTTCATTCTTTTGCATGCTGAGTGCCAGTTGGACCAGCACCATTTGTTGAATAGGCTGTCTTTTTTCCATTGAATGTTTACGGCTCCTTTGTCGAAAATCAGGTGACCATATACATGAGGGCTCATTTCTGGATCTTCTATTCTATTTCATTGATCCACATGCCTATTTCTGTACCAGTACCATGCAGTTTTCAGCACAATTGCCTTGTAATATAGCTTGAGGTCAGGGATAGTGATTTCCGCAGATGTTTTCTTGTTGTTGAGGATGGATTTCGCTATTCTGGGTCTTTTGTTGTTCCATATGAAATTGCACATTGATCTTTCCAATTCCATGAAGAACTGTGATGGAATTTTGATGGGGATTGCGTTGAATCTTTAGATTGCTTTTGGTAGGATGGCCATTTTTAAAATGTTGATCTTCCAATCCATGAGCAAGGGAGATCTTTCCATTTTCTGAGATCCTTCTCAATTTCCTTCTTTAGAGGTTTGAAGTTCTTGTCGTACATGTCCTTCACTTGTTTAGTTAGAGTCACACTAAGTTATTTCATAGTTTTTGTGACGATTGTGAAGGGTACCTTTTCCCTAATTTCTTTCTCCACATGTTTGTCCTTTGAGTATAGGAAGGCTACTGATTTGTTTGAGTTAATTTTGTATCCAGCCACTTTGCTAAACTTGTTTATCAGCTGTAGGACTTCAACTTCCTAGTGCAGGGTTAGTATGATGTGAGCAGGAGCCAGTGTGAGGCATTTTACTCAGCTTGTCTTATGCTTCAGACAGTGTTCATGGGGAAAAAGTTGGACTCTCAAAGGTCATCCTTCATTTGTAGCTATTTTTCAGTTTGTTAATTAATCTAATAATATGCCTGGCAGGGTGGAAATCCACTGTCAACACCATGCCTGGAAAGCCCAGGGCAGCATCTTAGTACAATTTTCCCAGGAAAGGTCAGTCTGATTAAGTACTATTTTCTTTTCTTTGTTTTTTTTTTTAAATTGAGTATTCTCTGTATTTTCATCTCTGATGATACCCCTTTCCTCCAATATTACCCCCCCATTGCCTCTATGAAGATGCTTCCACTCCCAACCACCCTCTTCCACCTCAACATCTTGGCATTCCCCTACACTGGGAAAAGCAGAAAATGAGATTTTGCTGGACCAAAGGCCTCTCCTTCCATTGGTGACAGAGCATTACTCCAAGATAATAGAATATACTGTCAGGTAGTGCTGTGTTCTCTTGAAAGACCTTGGCAATTTCAGTTCCACACAATGTTAAATGACTATTGAAATTAAGTAGTGACAAACTTTCTAAGTCTATCCTGAGAATGCAGATGAAGATCCTGGTCCTACGTGTACAAGAATATGCCACTGACAGATGAATTGGAAAAGGATCCTCCTTCTTCCTGCTATGGAGACCCACAGTTGCCACAGAAAGACATAGGGAATGATTGATT